>NW_026535920.1:0-351588 GCF_028551555.1 Melozone crissalis | reverse complement strand
AAGATGTAGGTGAGAAGAGAGGCTAAAGACGAAGGTACGGTGCTCTGCAGAGCTAAGCACCGCTCCCGGACCTCTTTCGGCAGAAGGCGCACACCGCAGAGCACTGTGAGCGGCAGAAACGTCTTTGCGCGAAGAAGCAGCTTCTTCGTCTCCGGGAGCCGGAGAAAGCGGCAACTTCGCAAAGTTGATGAAACAAGCTGTACAACACTGCGATTGTGTGCGCAGCTTGCCAACTGAGAGAAAACAGTACCTGACCACTCTCCTCCCTTTTCCATTCACATGAACATTCGATTGGAAGCTGTTTTGGACAACTTTCTTTCTCTTCTTGCAAAATACTCGGCAGACCTCCGTGCAGCCTCTAGAACACGATGGGAGATGTTTTCTGTGCTGGCACAGTTTCTACTTGCCAGACAGAGTGGAAAAGCTTTTTGCTAAGATGTAGACGAGAAGAGAGGCTAAAGAAGCAGGTATGGTGCTCTGCAGAGCTAAGCACAACTCCCGGGCGTCTTTCGGCAGAAGGCGCACACCGCAGAGCACTGTGAGCGGCAGAATCGTCTTTGCGCAAAGAAGCAGCTTCTTCGTCTCCGGGAGCCGGAGAGAGCGGCAACTTCTCAAAGGTGATGAAACAAGCTGTACAACACTGTGATTGTGTGCGCAGCTTGCCAACTGAGAGAAAACAGTACCTGACCACTCTCCTGCCTTTTCCATTCACATGAACATTCGATTGGAAGCTGTTTTGGACAACTTTCTTTCTCTTCTTGCAAAACACTCGGCAGACCTCCGTGCAGCCTCTAGAACACGATGGGAGATGTTTTTTGTGCTGGCACAGTTTCTCCTTGCCAGACAGAGTGGAAAAGCTTTTTGCTAAGATGTAGACGAGAAGAGAGGCTAAAGACGAAGGTACGGAGCTCTGCAGAGCTAAGCACCGCTCCCGGGCGTCTTTCGGCAGAAGACACACACTGCAGAGCACTGTGAGCGGCAGAATCGTCTTTGCGCGAAGAAGCAGCTTCCTCGTCTCCGGGAGCCGGAGAGAGCGGCAACTTCGCAAAGGTGATGAAACAAGCTGTACAACACTGCGATTGTGTGCGCAGCTTGCCAACTGAGAGAAAACAGTACCTGACCACTCTCCTGACTTTTCTATTCACATGAACATTCGATTGCAAGCTGTTTTGGAAAACTTTCTTTCTCTTCTTGCAAAACACTCGGCAGACCTCCGTGCAGCCTCTAGAACACGATGGGAGATGTTTTCTGTGCTGGCACAGTTTCTCCTTGCCAGACAGAGTGGAAAAGCTTTTTGCTAAGATGTAGACGGGAAGAGAGGCTAAAGACGAAGGTACGGTGCTCTGCAGAGCTAAGCACCGCTCCCGGGCGTCTTTCGGCAGAAGGCGCACACCGCAGAGCACTGTGAGCGGCAGAATCGTCTTTGCGCGAAGAAGCAGCTTCTTCGTCTCCGAGAGCCGGAGAGAGCGGCAGCTTCGCAAAGGTGATGAAACAAGCTGTACAACACTGCGATTGTGTGCGCAGCTTGCCAACTGAGAGAAAACAGTACCTGACCACTCTCCTCCCTTTTCCATTCACATGAACATTCGATTGCAAGCTGTTTTGGACAACTTTCTTTCTCTTCTTGCAAAAACACTCGGCAGACCACCGTGCAGCTTCTAGAACACGATGGGAGATGTTTTTTGTGCTGGCACAGTTTCTCCTTGCCAGACAGAGTGGAAAAGCTTTTTGCTAAGATGTAGGTGAGAAGAGAGGCTAAAGACGAAGGTACGGTGCTCTGCAGAGCTAAGCACCGCTCCCGGACCTCTTTCGGCAGAAGGCGCACACCGCAGAGCACTGTGAGCGGCAGAATCGTCTTTGCGCGAAGAAGCAGCTTCTTCGTCTCCGGGAGCCGGAGAGAGCGGCAACTTCGCAAAGGTGATGAAACAAGCTGTACAACACTGCGATTGTGTGCGCAGCTTGCCAACGGAGAGAAAACAGTACCTGACCACTCTCCTGCCTTTTCTATCCACATGAACATTCGATTGCAAGCTGTTTTGGACAACTTTCTTTCTCTTCTTGCAAAACACTCGGCAGACCTCCGTGCAGCCTCTAGAACACGATGGGAGATGTTTTCTGTGCTGGCACAGTTTCTCCTTGCCAGACAGAGTGGAAAAGCTTTTTGCTTAGATGTAGACAAGAAGAGAGACTAAAGACGAAGGTACGGTGCTCTGCAGAGCTAAGCACCGCACCCCGACCTCTTTCGGCAGAAGGCGCACACCGCAGAGCACTGTGAGCGGCAGAATCGTCTTTGCGCGAAGAAGCAGCTTCTTCGTCTCCGGGAGCCGGAGAGAGCGGCAACTTCGCAAAGGTGATGAAACAAGCTGTGCAACACTGCGATTGTGTGCGCAGCTTGCCAACTGAGAGAAAACAGTACCTGACCACTCTCCTGCCTTTTCCATTCACATGAACATTCGATTGCAAGCTGTTTTGGACAACTTTCTTTCTCTTCTTGCAAAACACTCGGCAGACCTCCGTGCAGCCTCTAGAACACGATGGGAGATGTTTTCTGTGCTGGCACAGTTTCTCCTTGCCAGACAGAGTGGAAAAGCTTTTTGCTAAGATGTAGACGGGAAGAGAGGCTGAATGCGAAGGTACGGTTCTCTGCAGAGCTAAGCACAGCTCCCGGGCCTCTTTCGGCAGAAGGCGCACACCGCAGAGCACAGTGAGCGGCAGAATCGTCTTTGCGCGAAGAAGCAGCTTCTTCGTCTCCGGGAGCCGGAGAGAGCGGCAGCTTCGCAAAGGTGATGAAACAAGCTGTACAACACTGCGATTGTGTGCGCAGCTTGCCAACTGAGAGAAAACAGTACCTGACCACTCTCCTGCCTTTACCATTCACATGAACATTCGATTGGAAGCTGTTTTGGACAACTTTCTTGCTCTTCTTGCAAAACACTCGGCAGACCTGCGTGCAGCTTCTAGAACATGCTGGGAGATGTTTTTTGTGCTGGCAAAGTTTCCCCTTGCCAGACAGAGTGGAAAAGCTTTTTGCTAAGATGTAGACGAGAAGAGAGGCTAAAGACGAAGGTACGGTGCTCTGCAGAGCTAAGCACAGCTCCCGGGCCTCTTTCGGCAGAAGACACACACTGCAGAGCACTGTGAGCGGCAGAATCGTCTTTGCGCGAAGAAGCAGCTTCTTCGTCTCCGGGAGCCGGAGAGAGCGGCAACTTCGCAAAGGTGATGAAACAAGCTGTACAACACTGCGATTGTGTGCGCAGCTTGCCAACTGAGAGAAAGCAGTACCTGATCACTCTCCTGCCTTTTTTATTCACATGAACATTCGATTGCAGGCTGTTTTGGACAACTTTCTTTCTCTTCTTGCAAAACACTCGGCAGACCTCCGTGCAGCCTCTAGAACACGATGGGAGATGTTTTCTGTGCTGGCACAGTTTCTCCTTGCCAGACAGATTGGAAAAGCTTTTTGCAAAGATGTACACGAGAAGAGAGGCTAAAGACGAAGGTACGGTGCTCTGCAGAGCTAAGCACCGCTCCCGGACCTCTTTCGGCAGCAGGCGCACACCGCAGAGCACAGTGAGCGGCAGAATCGTCTTTGCGCGAATAAGCAGCATCTTCGTCTCCGGGAGCCGGAGAGAGCGGCAACTTCGCAAAGGTGATGAAACAAGCTGTACAACACTGCGATTGTGTGCGCAGCTTGCCAACTGAGAGAAAACAGTACCTGACCACTCTCCTGCCTTTTCTATTCACATGAACATTCGATTGCAAGCTGTTTTGGACAACTTTCTTTCTCTTCTTGCAAAACACTCGGCAGACCTCCGTGCAGCTTCTAGAACACAATGGGAGATGTTTTCTGTGTTGGCAAAGTTTCTCCTTGCCAGACAGAGTGGAAAAGCTTTTTGCTAAGATGTAGACGGAAGAGAGGCTAAAGACGAAGGTACGGTGCTCTGCAGAGCTAAGCACAGCTCCCGGGCCTCTTTCGGCAGAAGACACACACCGCAGAGCACTGTGAGCGGCAGAATCATCTTTGCGCGAAGAAGCAGCTTCTTCGTCTCCGGGAGCCGGAGAGAGCGGCAACTTCGCAAAGGTGATGAAACAAGCTGTACAACACTGCGATTGTGTGCGCAGCTTGCCAACTGAGAGAAAACAGTACCTGACCACTCTCCTGCCTTTTCTATTCACATGAACATTCGATTGGAAGCTGTTTTGGACAACTTTCTTTCTCTTCTTGCAAAATACTCGGCAGACCTCCGTGCAGCCTCTAGAACACGATGGGAGATGTTTTTTGTGCTGGCAGAGTTTCTCCTTCCCAGACAGAGTGGAAAAGCTTTTTGCTAAGATATAGACGAGAAGAGAGGCTAAAGACGAACGTACGGTGCTCTGCAGAGCTAAGCACAGCTCCCGGACCTCTTTCGGCAGAAGGCGCACACCGCAGAGCACTGTGAGCGGCAGAATCGTCTTTGCGCGAAGAAGCAGCTTCTTCGTCTCCGGGAGCCGGAGAGAGCGGCACCTTCGCAAAGGTGATGAAACAAGCTGTGCAACACTGCGATTGTGTGCGCAGCTTGCCAACTCAGAGAAAACAGTACCTGACCACTCTCCTGCCTTTTCCATTCACATGAACATTCAATTGCAAGCTGTTTTGGACAACTTTCTTTCTCTTCTTGCAAAACACTCGGCAGACCTCCGTGCAGCCTCTAGAACACGATGGGAGATGTTTTCTGTGCTGGCACAGTTTCTCCTTGCCAGACAGAGTGGAAAAGCTTTTTGCTAAGATGTAGACGAGAAGAGAGGCTAAAGACGAAGGTACGGTGCTCTGCAGAGCTAAGCACCGATCCCGGGCCTCTTTTGGCAGAAGACACACACTGCAGAGCACTGTGAGCGGCAGAATCGTCTTTGCGCGAAGAAGCAGCTTCTTCGTCTCCGGGAGCCGGAGAGAGCGGCAACTTGGCAAAGGTGATGAAACAAGCTGTACAACACTGCGATTGTGTGCGCAGCTTGCCAACTGAGAGAAAACAGTACCTGACCACTCTCCTGCCTTTTCTATTCACATGAACATTCGATTGCAAGCTGTTTTGGACAACTTTCTTTCTCTTCTTGCAAAACACTCGGCAGACCTCCGTGCAGCCCTCTAGAACACGATGGGAGATGTTTTCTGTGCTGGCACAGTTTCTCCTTGCCAGACAGAGTGGAAAAGCTTTTTGCTAAGATGTAGACGAGAAGAGAGGCTAAAGACGAAGGTACGGTGCTCTGCAGAGCTAAGCACCGATCCCGGGCCTCTTTCGGCAGAAGACACACACTGCAGAGCACTGTGAGCGGCAGAATTGTCTTTGCGCGAAGAAGCAGGTTCTTCGTCTCCGGGAGCCGGAGAGAGCGGCAACTTGGCAAAGGTGATGAAACAAGCTGTACAACACTGCGATTGTGTGCGCAGCTTGCCAACTGAGAGAAAACAGTACCTGACCACTCTCCTGCCTTTTCTATTCACATGAACATTCGATTGCAAGCTGTTTTGGACAACTTTATTTCCCTTCTTGCAAAACACTCGGCAGACCTCCGTGCTGCTTCTAGAACACGATGGGAGATGTTTTCTGTGCTGGCACAGTTTCTCCTTGCCAGACAGAGTGGAAAAGCTTTTTGCTAAGATGTAGACGGGAAGAGAGGCTAAAGACGAAGGTACGGTTCTCTGCAGAGCTAAGCATCGCTCCCGGACCTCTTTCGGCAGAAGGCGCACACCGCAGAGCACTGTGAGCGGCAGAATCGTCTTTGCGCGAAGAAGCAGCTTCTTCGTCTCCGGGAGCCGGAGAGAGCGGCAGCTTCGCAAAGGTGATGAAACAAGCTGTACAACACTGCGATTGTGTGCGCAGCTTGCCAACTGAGAGAAAACAGTACCTGACCACTCTCCTGCCTTTACCATTCACATGAACATTCGATTGCAAGCTGTTTTGGACAACTTTCTTGCTCTTCTTGCAAAACACTCGGCAGATCTCCGTGCAGCTTCTAGAACACGATGGGAGATGTTTTTTGTGCTGGCAATGTTTCCCCTTGCCAGACAGAGTGGAAAAGCTTTTTGCTAAGATGTAGACGAGAAGAGAGGCTAAAGACGAAGGTACGGTGCTCTGCAGAGCTAAGCACAGCTCCCGGGCCTCTTTCGGCAGAAGACACACACCGCAGAGCACTGTGAGCGGCAGAATCGTCTTTGCGCGAAGAAGCAGCTTCTTCGTCTCCGGGAGCCGGAGAGAGCGGCAACTTCGCAAAGGTGATGAAACAAGCTGTACAACACTGCGATTGTGTGCGCAGCTTGCCAACTGAGAGAAAGCAGTACCTGACCACTCTCCTGCCTTTTTTATTCACATGAACATTCGATTGCAAGCTGTTTTGGACAACTTTCTTTCTCTTCTTGCAAAACACTCGGCAGACCTGCGTGCAGCCTCTAGAACATGATGGGAGATGTTTTCTGTGCTGGCACAGTTTCTCCTTGCCAGACAGATTGGAAAAGATTTTGCAAAGATGTACACGAGAAGAGAGGCTAAAGACGAAGGTACGGTGCTCTGCAGAGCTAAGCACCGCTCCCGGACCTCTTTCGGCAGCAGGCGCACACCGCAGAGCACAGTGAGCGGCAGAATCGTCTTTGCGCGAATAAGCAGCTTCTTCGTCTCCGGGAGCCGGAGAGAGCGGCAACTTCGCAAAGGTGATGAAACAAGCTGTACAACACTGCGATTGTGTGCGCAGCTTGCCAACTGAGAGAAAACAGTACCTGACCACTCTGCTGCCTTTTCTATTCACATGAACATTCGATTGCAAGCTGTTTTGGACAACTTTCTTTCTCTTCTTGCAAAACACTCGGCAGACCTCCGTGCAGCCTCTAGAACACGATGGGAGATGTTTTCTGTGCTGGCACAGTTTCTCCTTGCCAGACAGAGTGGAAAAGCTTTTTGCTAAGATGTAGACGAGAAGAGAGGCTAAAGACGAAAGTACGGTGCTCTGCAGAGCTAAGCACCGCTCCCGGGCCTCTTTCGGCAGAAGGCGCACACCGCAGGGCACTGTGAGCGGCAGAATCGTCTTTGCGCGAAGAAGCAGCTTCTTCGTCTCCGGGAGCCGGAGAGAGCAGCAGCTTCGCAAAGGTGATGAAACAAGCTGTACAACACTGCGATTGTGTGCGCAGCTTGCCAACTGAGAGAAAACAGTACCTGACCACTCTCCTCCCTTTTCCATTCACATGAACATTCGATTGCAAGCTGTTTTTGACAACTTTCTTTCTCTTCTTGCAAAACACTCGGCAGACCACCGTGCAGCTTCTAGAACATGCTGGGAGATGTTTATTGTACTGGCACAGTTTCTCCTTGCCAGACAGAGTGGAAAAGCTTTTTGCTAAGATGTAGGTGAGAAGAGAGGCTAAAGACGAAGGTACGGTGCTCTGCAGAGCTAAGCACCGCTCCCGGACCTCTTTCGGCAGAAGGCGCACACCGCAGAGCACTGTGAGCGGCAGAAACGTCTTTGCGCGAAGAAGCAGCTTCTTCGTCTCCGGGAGCCGGAGAAAGCGGCAACTTCGCAAAGTTGATGAAACAAGCTGTACAACACTGCGATTGTGTGCGCAGCTTGCCAACTGAGAGAAAACAGTACCTGACCACTCTCCTCCCTTTTCCATTCACATGAACATTCGATTGGAAGCTGTTTTGGACAACTTTCTTTCTCTTCTTGCAAAATACTCGGCAGACCTCCGTGCAGCCTCTAGAACACGATGGGAGATGTTTTCTGTGCTGGCACAGTTTCTACTTGCCAGACAGAGTGGAAAAGCTTTTTGCTAAGATGTAGACGAGAAGAGAGGCTAAAGAAGCAGGTATGGTGCTCTGCAGAGCTAAGCACAACTCCCGGGCGTCTTTCGGCAGAAGGCGCACACCGCAGAGCACTGTGAGCGGCAGAATCGTCTTTGCGCAAAGAAGCAGCTTCTTCGTCTCCGGGAGCCGGAGAGAGCGGCAACTTCTCAAAGGTGATGAAACAAGCTGTACAACACTGTGATTGTGTGCGCAGCTTGCCAACTGAGAGAAAACAGTACCTGACCACTCTCCTGCCTTTTCCATTCACATGAACATTCGATTGGAAGCTGTTTTGGACAACTTTCTTTCTCTTCTTGCAAAACACTCGGCAGACCTCCGTGCAGCCTCTAGAACACGATGGGAGATGTTTTTTGTGCTGGCACAGTTTCTCCTTGCCAGACAGAGTGGAAAAGCTTTTTGCTAAGATGTAGACGAGAAGAGAGGCTAAAGACGAAGGTACGGAGCTCTGCAGAGCTAAGCACCGCTCCCGGGCGTCTTTCGGCAGAAGACACACACTGCAGAGCACTGTGAGCGGCAGAATCGTCTTTGCGCGAAGAAGCAGCTTCCTCGTCTCCGGGAGCCGGAGAGAGCGGCAACTTCGCAAAGGTGATGAAACAAGCTGTACAACACTGCGATTGTGTGCGCAGCTTGCCAACTGAGAGAAAACAGTACCTGACCACTCTCCTGACTTTTCTATTCACATGAACATTCGATTGCAAGCTGTTTTGGAAAACTTTCTTTCTCTTCTTGCAAAACACTCGGCAGACCTCCGTGCAGCCTCTAGAACACGATGGGAGATGTTTTCTGTGCTGGCACAGTTTCTCCTTGCCAGACAGAGTGGAAAAGCTTTTTGCTTAGATGTAGACAAGAAGAGAGACTAAAGACGAAGGTACGGTGCTCTGCAGAGCTAAGCACCGCACCCCGACCTCTTTCGGCAGAAGACACACACTACAGAGCACAGTGAGCGGCAGAAACGTCTTTGCGCGAAGAAGCAGCTTCTTCGTCTCCGGGAGCCGGAGAGAGCCACAACTTCGCAAAGGTGATGAAACAAGCTGTACAACACTGCGATTGTGTGCGCAGCTTGCCAACTGAGAGAAAACAGTACCTGACCACTCTCCTCCCTTTTCCATTCACATGAACATTCGATTGCAAGCTGTTTTGTACAACTTTCTTTCTCTTCTTGCAAAACACTCGGCAGACCTCCGTGCAGCCTCTAGAACACGATGGGAGATGTTTTCTGTGCTGGCACAGTTTCTCCTTGCCAGACAGAGTGGAAAAGTTTTTTGCAAAGATGTAGACGAGAAGAGAGGCTAAAGAAGCAGGTATGGTGCTCTGCAGAGCTAAGCACAGGTCCCGGGCCTCTTTCGGCAGAAGGCGCACACCGCAGAGCACTGTCAGCGGCAGAATCGTCTTTGCGCGAAGAAGCAGCTTCTTCGTCTCCGGGAGCCGGAGAGAGCGGCAACTTCGCAAAGGTGATGAAACAAGCTGTACAACACTGCGATTGTGTGCGCAGCTTGCCAACGGAGAGAAAACAGTACCTGACCACTCTCCTGCCTTTTCTATTCACATGAACATTCGATTGCTGCTGTTTTGGACAACTTTCTTTCTCTTCTTGCAAAACACTCGGCAGACCTCCGTGCAGCTTCTAGAACACGATGGGAGATGTTTTGTGTGCTGGCACAGTTTCTCCTTGCCAGACAGAGTGGAAAAGCTTTTTGCTAAGATGTAGACGAGAAGAGAGGCTAAAGACGAAGGTACGGTGCTCTGCAGAGCTAAGCACCGCTCCCGGGCCTCTTTCGGCAGAAGAAACACACCGCAGAGCACTGTGAGCGGCAGAATCGTCTTTGCGCGAAGAAGCAGCTTCCTCGTCTCCGGGAGCCGGAGAGAGCGGCAGCTTCGCAAAGATGATGAAACAAGCTGTACAACACTGCGATTGTGTGCGCAGCTTGCCAACTGAGAGAAAACAGTACCTGACCACTCTCCTGCATTTTCTATTCACATGAATATTCGATTGCAAGCTGTTTTGGACAACTTTCTTTCTCTTCTTGCAAAACACTCGGCAGACCTCCGTGCAGCCTCGTGAACACGATGGGAGATGTTTTTTGTGCCGGCACAGTTTCTCCTTGCCAGACAGAGTGGAAAAGCTTTTTGCTAAGATGTAGACGAGAAGAGAGGCTAAAGACGAAGGTACGGTGCTCTGCAGAGCTAAGCACCGCTCCCGGACCTCTTTCGGCAGAAGGCGCACACCGCAGAGCACTGTGAGCGGCAGAATCGTCTTTGCGCGAAGAAGCAGCTTCTTCGTCTCCGGGAGCCGGAGAGAGCGGCAGCTTCGCAAAGGTGATGAAACAAGCTGTACAACACTGCGATTGTGTGCGCAGCTTGCCAACTGAGAGAAAACAGTACCTGAACACTCTCCTGCCTTTTCTATTCACATGAACATTCGATTGCAAGCTGCTTTGGACAACTTTCTTTCTCTTCTTGCAAAACACTCGGCAGACCTCCGTGCAGCCTCTAGAACACGATGGGAGATGTTTTTTGTGCTGGCACAGTTTCTCCTTGCCAGACAGAGTGGAAAAGCTTTTTGCTAAAATGTAGACGAGAAGAGAGGCTAAAGACGAAGGTACGGTGCTCTGCAGAGCTAAGCACAGCTCCCGGGCGTCTTTCGGCAGAAGAAACACACTGCAGAGCACTGTGAGCGGCAGAATCGTCTTTGCGCGAAGAAGCAGCTTCTTCGTCTCCGGGAGCCGGAGAGAGCGGCAACTTAGCAAAGGTGATGAAACAAGCTGTACAACACTGCGATTGTGTGCGCAGCTTGCCAACTCAGAGAAAACAGTACCTGACCACTCTCCTGCCTTTTCTATTTACATGAACATTCGATTGCAAGCTGTTTTGGACAACTTTCTTTCTCTTCTTGCAAAACACTCGGCAGACTTCCGTGCAGCCTCTAGAACACGATGGGAGATGTTTTGTGTGCTGGCACAGTTTCTCCTTGCCAGACAGAGTGGAAAAGCTTTTTGCTAAGATGTAGACGGGAAGAGAGGCTAAAGACGAAGGTAGGGTGCTCTGCAGAGCTAAGCACCGAACCCCGACCTCTTTCGGCAGAAGACACACACCGCAGAGCACTGTGAGCGGCAGAAACGTCTTTGCGCGAAGAAGCAGCTTCTTCGTCTCCGGGAGCCGGAGAGAGCGGCAGCTTCGCAAAGGTGATGAAACAAGCTGTACAACACTGCGATTGTGTGCGCAGCTTGCCAACTGAGAGAAAACAGTACCTGACCACTCTCCTGCCTTTTCTATTCACATGAACATTCGATTGCAAGCTGTTTTGGACAACTTTCTTTCTCTTGTTGCAAAACACTCGGCAGACCTCCGTGCAGCCTCTAGAACACGATGGGAGATGTTTTCTGTGCTGGCACAGTTTCTCCTTGCCAGACAGAGTGGAAAAGCTTTTTGCTAAGATGTAGACGAGAAGAGAGGCTAAAGACGAAGGTACGGTGCTCTGCAGAGCTAAGCACAGCTCCCGGGCCTCTCTCGGAAGAAGACACACACTGCAGAGCACAGTGAGCGGCAGAATCGTCTTTGCGCGAAGAAGCAGCTTCTTCGTCTCCGGGAGCCGGAGAGAGCGGCAGCTTCGCAAAGGTGATGAAATAAGCTGTACAACACTGCGATTGTGTGCGCAGCTTGCCAAGTGAGAGAAAACAGTACCTGACCACTCTCCTGCCTTTTCTATTCACATGAACATTCGATTGCAAGCTGTTTTGGACAACTTTCTTGCTCTTCTTGCAAAACACTCGGCAGACCTCCGTGCTGCTTCTAGAACACGATGGGAGATGTTTTCTGTGCTGGCACAGTTTCTCCTTGCCAGACAGAGTGGAAAAGCTTTTTGCTAAGATGTAGACGAGAAGAGAGGCTAAAGACGAAGGTACGGTGCTCTGCAGAGCTAAGCACCGCTCCCGGGCCTCTTTCGGCAGGAGGCGCACACCGCAGAGCACAGTGAGCGGCAGAATCGTCTTTGTGCGAAGAAGCAGATTCTTCGTCTCCGGGAGCCGGAGAGAGCGGCAACTTCACAAAGGTGATGAAACAAGCTGTACAACACTGCGATTGTGTGCGCAGCTTGCCAAGTGAGAGAAAACAGTACCTGACCACTCTCCTGCCTTTTCTATTCACATGAACATTCGATTGCAAGCTGTTTTGGACAACTTTCTTTCTCTTCTTGCAAAACACTCTGCAGACCTCCGTGCAGCTTCTAGAACACGATGGGAGATGTTTTCTGTGCTGGCACAGTTTCTCCTTGCCAGACACAGTGGAAAAAATTTTTGCTAAGATGTAGACGAGAAGAGAGGCTAAAGACGACGGTACGGTGCTCTGCAGAGCTAAGCACAGCTCCCGGGCCTCTTTCGGCAGAAGGCGCACACCGCAGAGCACTGTGAGCGGCAGAATCTTCTTTGCGCGAAGAAGCAGCTTCTTCGTCTCCGGGAGCCGGAGAGAGCGGCAATTTCGCAAAGGTGATGAAACAAGCTGTACAACACTGCGATTGTGTGCGCAGCTTGCCAACTGAGAGAAAACAGTACCTGACCACTCTCCTCCCTTTTCTATTCACATGAACATTCGATTGCAAGCTGTTTTGGACAACTTTCTTTCTCTTCTTGCAAAACACTCGGCAGACCTCCGTGCAGCTTCTAGAACACGATGGGAGATGTTTTCTGTGCTGGCACAGTTTCTCCTTGCCAGACAGAGTGGAAAAGCTTTTTGCTAAGATGTAGACGAGAAGAGAGGCTAAAGACGAAGGTACGGTGCTCTGCAGAGCTAAGCACCGCTCCCGGGCGTCTTTCGGAAGAAGCCGTACACCGCAGAGCACAGTGAGGGGCAGAATCGTCTTTGCGCGAAGAAGCAGCTTCTTCGTCTCCGGGAGCCGGAGAGAGCGGCAGCTTCGCAAAGGTGATGAAACAAGCTGTACAACACTGCGATTGTGTGCGCAGCTTGCCAACTGAGAGAAAACAGTACCTGAACACTCTCTTGACTTTTCTATTCACATGAACATTCGATTGCAAGCTGTTTTGGACAACTTTCTTTCTCTTCTTGCAAAACACTCGGCAGACCTCCGTGCAGCTTCTAGAACACGATGGGAGATGTGTTCTGTGCTGGCAAAGTTTCCCCTTGCCAAACACAGTGGAAAAGCTTTTTGCTAAGATGTAGACGAGAAGAGAGGCTAAAGACGAAGGTACGGTGCTCTGCAGAGCTAAGCACCGCTCCCGGACCTCTTTCGGCAGAAGGCGCACACCGCAGAGCACTGTGAGCGGCAGAATCGTCTTTGCGCGAAGAAGCAGCTTCTTCGTCTCCGGGAGCCGGAGAGAGCGGCAACTTGGCAAAGGTGATGAAACAAGCTGTACAACACTGCGATTGTGTGCGCAGCTTGCCAACTGAGAGAAAACAGTACCTGACCACTCTCCTGCCTTTTCTATTCACATGAACATTCGATTGCAAGCTGTTTTGGACAACTTTCTTTCTCTTCTTGCAAAACACTCGGCAGACCTCCGTGCAGCTTCTAGAACACGATGGGAGATGTTTTCTGTGCTGGCACAGTTTCTCCTTGCCAGACAGAGTGGAAAAGCTTTTTGCTAAGATGTAGACGAGAAGAGAGGCTAAAGACGAAGGTACGGTGCTCTGCAGAGCTAAGCACAGCTCCCGGGCCTCTTTCGGCAGAAGGCGCACACCGCAGAGCACTGTGAGCGGCAGAATCGTCTTTGCGCGAAGAAGCAGCTTCTTCGTCTCTGGGAGCCGGAGAGAGCCACAACTTCGCAAAGGTGATGAAACAAGCTGTACAACACTGCGATTGTGTGCGCAGCTTGCCAACTGAGAGAAAACAGTACCTGACCACTCTCCTGCCTTTTCTATTCACTTGAACATTCGATTGCAAGCTGTTTTGGACAACTTTCTTGCTCTTCTTGCAAAACACTCGGCAGACCTCCGTGCAGCCTCTAGAACACGATGGGAGATGTTTTTTGTGCTGGCACAGTTTCTCCTTTCCAGACAGTGTGGAAACGCTTTTTGCTAACATGTAGATGAGAAGAGAGGCTAATGAAGCAGGTATGGTGCTCTGCAGAGCTAAGCACAGCTCCCGGACCTCTTTCGGCAGAAGGCGCACACCGCAGAGCACTGTGAGCGGCAGAATCGTCTTTGCGCGAAGAAGCAGCTTCTTCGTCTCCGGAAGCCGGAGAGAGCGGCAGCTTCGCAAGGGTGATGAAACAAGCTGTACGACACTGCGATTGTGTGCGCAGCTTGCCAACTGAGAGAAAACAGTACCTGACCACTCTCCTGCCTTTTCTATTCACATGAACATTCGATTGCAAGCTGTTTTGGACAACTTTCTTTCTCTTCTTGCAAAACACTCGGCAGACCTGCGTGCAGCTTTTAGAACACGATGGGAGATGTTTTCTGTGCTGGCACAGTTTCTCATTGCCAGACAGAGTGGAAAAGTTTTTGCTAAGATGTAGACGAGAAGAGAGGCTAAAGACGCAGGTACGGTGCTCTCCAGAGCTAAGCACAGCTCCCGGGCGTCTTTCGGCAGAAGGCACACACCGCAGAGCACTGTGAGCGGCAGAATCGTCTTTGCGCGAAGAAGCAGCTTCTTCGTCTCTGGGAGCCGGAGAGAGCGACACCTTCGCAAAGGTGATGAAACAAGCTGTACAACACTGCGATTGTGTGCGCAGCTTGCCAACTGAGAGAAAACAGTACCTGACCACTCTCCTGCCTTTTCTATTCACTTGAACATTCGATTGCAAGCTGTTTTGGACAACTTTCTTGCTCTTCTTGCAAAACACTCGGCAGACCTCCGTGCAGCTTCTAGAACACGATGGGAGATGTTTTCTGTGCTGGCACAGTTTCTCCTTGCCAGACAGAGTGGAAAAGCTTTTTGCTAAGATGTAGACGAGAAGAGAGGCTAAAGACGAAGGTACGGTGCTCTGCAGAGCTAAGCACCGCTCCCGGGCGTCTTTCGGAAGAAGCCGTACACCGCAGAGCACAGTGAGGGGCAGAATCGTCTTTGCGCGAAGAAGCAGCTTCTTCGTCTCCGGGAGCCGGAGAGAGCGGCAGCTTCGCAAAGGTGATGAAACAAGCTGTACAACACTGCGATTGTGTGCGCAGCTTGCCAACTGAGAGAAAACAGTACCTGAACACTCTCTTGACTTTTCTATTCACATGAACATTCGATTGCAAGCTGTTTTGGACAACTTTCTTTCTCTTCTTGCAAAACACTCGGCAGACCTCCGTGCAGCTTCTAGAACACGATGGGAGATGTGTTCTGTGCTGGCAAAGTTTCCCCTTGCCAAACACAGTGGAAAAGCTTTTTGCTAAGATGTAGACGAGAAGAGAGGCTAAAGACGAAGGTACGGTGCTCTGCAGAGCTAAGCACCGCTCCCGGACCTCTTTCGGCAGAAGGCGCACACCGCAGAGCACTGTCAGCGGCAGAATCGTCTTTGCGCGAAGAAGCAGCTTCTTCGTCTCCGGGAGCCGGAGAGAGCGGCAACTTGGCAAAGGTGATGAAACAAGCTGTACAACACTGCGATTGTGTGCGCAGCTTGCCAACTGAGAGAAAACAGTACCTGACCACTCTCCTGCCTTTTCTATTCACATGAACATTCGATTGCAAGCTGTTTTGGACAACTTTCTTTCTCTTCTTGCAAAACACTCGGCAGACCTCCGTGCAGCTTCTAGAACACGATGGGAGATGTTTTCTGTGCTGGCACAGTTTCTCCTTGCCAGACAGAGTGGAAAAGCTTTTTGCTAAGATGTAGACGAGAAGAGAGGCTAAAGACGAAGGTACGGTGCTCTGCAGAGCTAAGCACAGCTCCCGGGCCTCTTTCGGCAGAAGGCGCACACCGCAGAGCACTGTGAGCGGCAGAATCGTCTTTGCGCGAAGAAGCAGCTTCTTCGTCTCTGGGAGCCGGAGAGAGCCACAACTTCGCAAAGGTGATGAAACAAGCTGTACAACACTGCGATTGTGTGCGCAGCTTGCCAACTGAGAGAAAACAGTACCTGACCACTCTCCTGCCTTTTCTATTCACTTGAACATTCGATTGCAAGCTGTTTCGGACAACATTCTTGCTCTTCTTGCAAAACACTCGGCAGACCTCCGTGCAGCCTCTAGAACACGATGGGAGATGTTTTTTGTGCTGGCACTGTTTCTCCTTTCCAGACAGTGTGGAAACGCTTTTTGCTAACATGTAGATGAGAAGAGAGGCTAAAGAAGCAGGTATGGTGCTCTGCAGAGCTAAGCACAGCTCCCGGACCTCTTTCGGCAGAAGGCGCACACCGCAGAGCACTGTGAGCGGCAGAATCGTCTTTGCGCGAAGAAGCAGCTTCTTCGTCTCCGGGAGCCGGAGAGAGCGGCAGCTTCGCAAGGGTGATGAAACAAGCTGTACGACACTGCGATTGTGTGCGCAGCTTGCCAACTGAGAGAAAACAGTACCTGACCACTCTCCTGCCTTTTCTATTCACATGAACATTCGATTGCAAGCTGTTTTGGACAACTTTCTTTCTCTTCTTGCAAAACACTCGGCAGACCTGCGTGCAGCTTTTAGAACACGATGGGAGATGTTTTCTGTGCTGGCACAGTTTCTCATTGCCAGACAGAGTGGAAAAGTTTTTGCTAAGATGTAGACGAGAAGAGAGGCTAAAGACGCAGGTACGGTGCTCTCCAGAGCTAAGCACAGCTCCCGGGCGTCTTTCGGCAGAAGGCACACACCGCAGAGCACTGTGAGCTGCAGAATCGTCTTTGCGCGAAGAAGCAGCTTCTTCATCTCCGGGAGCCGGAGAGAGCGGCAACTTCGCAAAGGTGATGAAACAAGCTGTACAACACTGCGATTGTGTGCGCAGCTTGCCAACTGAGTGAAAACAGTACCTGAACACTCTCCTGCCTTTTCTATTCACATGAACATTCGATTGCAAGCTGTTTTGGACAACTTTCTTTCTCTTCTTGCAAAACACTCGGCAGACCTCCGTGCAGCTTCAAGAACACGATGGGAGATGTCTTGTGTGCTGGCACAGTTTCTCCTTGCCAGACAGAGTGGAAAAGCTTTTTGCTAAGATGTAGACGAGAAGAGAGGCTAAAGACGAAGGTACGGTGCTCTGCAGAGCTAAGCACCGCTCCCGGACCTCTTTCGGCAGAAGGCGCACACCGCAGAGCACTGTGAGCGGCAGAATCGTCTTTGCGCGAAGAAGCAGCTTCTTCGTCTCCGGGAGCCGGAGAGAGCGGCAGCTTCGCAAAGGTGATGAAACAAGCTGTACAACACTGCGATTGTGTGCGCAGCTTGCCAACTGAGAGAAAACAGTACCTGACCACTCTCCTGCCTTTTCTATTCACATGAACATTCGATTGCAAGCTGTTTTGGACAACTTTCTTTCTCTTGTTGCAAAACACTCGGCAGACCTCCGTGCAGCCTCTAGAACACGATGGGAGATGTTTTCTGTGCTGGCACAGTTTCTCCTTGCCAGACAGAGTGGAAAAGCTTTTTGCTAAGATGTAGACGAGAAGAGAGGCTAAAGACGAAGGTACGGTGCTCTGCAGAGCTAAGCACAGCTCCCGGGCCTCTCTCGGAAGAAGACACACACTGCAGAGCACAGTGAGCGGCAGAATCGTCTTTGCGCGAAGAAGCAGCTTCTTCGTCTCCGGGAGCCGGAGAGAGCGGCAGCTTCGCAAAGGTGATGAAATAAGCTGTACAACACTGCGATTGTGTGCGCAGCTTGCCAAGTGAGAGAAAACAGTACCTGACCACTCTCCTGCCTTTTCTATTCACATGAACATTCGATTGCAAGCTGTTTTGGACAACTTTCTTGCTCTTCTTGCAAAACACTCGGCAGACCTCCGTGCTGCTTCTAGAACACGATGGGAGATGTTTTCTGTGCTGGCACAGTTTCTCCTTGCCAGACAGAGTGGAAAAGCTTTTTGCTAAGATGTAGACGAGAAGAGAGGCTAAAGACGAAGGTACGGTGCTCTGCAGAGCTAAGCACCGCTCCCGGGCCTCTTTCGGCAGGAGGCGCACACCGCAGAGCACTGTGAGCGGCAGAATCGTCTTTGTGCGAAGAAGCAGATTCTTCGTCTCCGGGAGCCGGAGAGAGCGGCAACTTCACAAAGGTGATGAAACAAGCTGTACAACACTGCGATTGTGTGCGCAGCTTGCCAAGTGAGAGAAAACAGTACCTGACCACTCTCCTGCCTTTTCTATTCACATGAACATTCGATTGCAAGCTGTTTTGGACAACTTTCTTTCTCTTCTTGCAAAACACTCTGCAGACCTCCGTGCAGCTTCTAGAACACGATGGGAGATGTTTTCTGTGCTGGCACAGTTTCTCCTTGCCAGACACAGTGGAAAAAATTTTTGCTAAGATGTAGACGAGAAGAGAGGCTAAAGACGACGGTACGGTGCTCTGCAGAGCTAAGCACAGCTCCCGGGCCTCTTTCGGCAGAAGGCGCACACCGCAGAGCACTGTGAGCGGCAGAATCTTCTTTGCGCGAAGAAGCAGCTTCTTCGTCTCCGGGAGCCGGAGAGAGCGGCAATTTCGCAAAGGTGATGAAACAAGCTGTACAACACTGCGATTGTGTGCGCAGCTTGCCAACTGAGAGAAAACAGTACCTGACCACTCTCCTCCCTTTTCTATTCACATGAACATTCGATTGCAAGCTGTTTTGGACAACTTTCTTTCTCTTCTTGCAAAACACTCGGCAGACCTCCGTGCAGCTTCTAGAACACGATGGGAGATGTTTTCTGTGCTGGCACAGTTTCTCCTTGCCAGACAGAGTGGAAAAGCTTTTTGCTAAGATGTAGACGAGAAGAGAGGCTAAAGACGAAGGTACGGTGCTCTGCAGAGCTAAGCACCGCTCCCGGGCGTCTTTCGGAAGAAGCCGTACACCGCAGAGCACAGTGAGGGGCAGAATCGTCTTTGCGCGAAGAAGCAGCTTCTTCGTCTCCGGGAGCCGGAGAGAGCGGCAGCTTCGCAAAGGTGATGAAACAAGCTGTACAACACTGCGATTGTGTGCGCAGCTTGCCAACTGAGAGAAAACAGTACCTGAACACTCTCTTGACTTTTCTATTCACATGAACATTCGATTGCAAGCTGTTTTGGACAACTTTCTTTCTCTTCTTGCAAAACACTCGGCAGACCTCCGTGCAGCTTCTAGAACACGATGGGAGATGTGTTCTGTGCTGGCAAAGTTTCCCCTTGCCAAACACAGTGGAAAAGCTTTTTGCTAAGATGTAGACGAGAAGAGAGGCTAAAGACGAAGGTACGGTGCTCTGCAGAGCTAAGCACCGCTCCCGGACCTCTTTCGGCAGAAGGCGCACACCGCAGAGCACTGTGAGCGGCAGAATCGTCTTTGCGCGAAGAAGCAGCTTCTTCGTCTCCGGGAGCCGGAGAGAGCGGCAACTTGGCAAAGGTGATGAAACAAGCTGTACAACACTGCGATTGTGTGCGCAGCTTGCCAACTGAGAGAAAACAGTACCTGACCACTCTCCTGCCTTTTCTATTCACATGAACATTCGATTGCAAGCTGTTTTGGACAACTTTCTTTCTCTTCTTGCAAAACACTCGGCAGACCTCCGTGCAGCTTCTAGAACACGATGGGAGATGTTTTCTGTGCTGGCACAGTTTCTCCTTGCCAGACAGAGTGGAAAAGCTTTTTGCTAAGATGTAGACGAGAAGAGAGGCTAAAGACGAAGGTACGGTGCTCTGCAGAGCTAAGCACAGCTCCCGGGCCTCTTTCGGCAGAAGGCGCACACCGCAGAGCACTGTGAGCGGCAGAATCGTCTTTGCGCGAAGAAGCAGCTTCTTCGTCTCTGGGAGCCGGAGAGAGCCACAACTTCGCAAAGGTGATGAAACAAGCTGTACAACACTGCGATTGTGTGCGCAGCTTGCCAACTGAGAGAAAACAGTACCTGACCACTCTCCTGCCTTTTCTATTCACTTGAACATTCGATTGCAAGCTGTTTTGGACAACTTTCTTGCTCTTCTTGCAAAACACTCGGCAGACCTCCGTGCAGCCTCTAGAACACGATGGGAGATGTTTTTTGTGCTGGCACAGTTTCTCCTTTCCAGACAGTGTGGAAACGCTTTTTGCTAACATGTAGATGAGAAGAGAGGCTAATGAAGCAGGTATGGTGCTCTGCAGAGCTAAGCACAGCTCCCGGACCTCTTTCGGCAGAAGGCGCACACCGCAGAGCACTGTGAGCGGCAGAATCGTCTTTGCGCGAAGAAGCAGCTTCTTCGTCTCCGGGAGCCGGAGAGAGCGGCAGCTTCGCAAGGGTGATGAAACAAGCTGTACGACACTGCGATTGTGTGCGCAGCTTGCCAACTGAGAGAAAACAGTACCTGACCACTCTCCTGCCTTTTCTATTCACATGAACATTCGATTGCAAGCTGTTTTGGACAACTTTCTTTCTCTTCTTGCAAAACACTCGGCAGACCTGCGTGCAGCTTTTAGAACACGATGGGAGATGTTTTCTGTGCTGGCACAGTTTCTCATTGCCAGACAGAGTGGAAAAGTTTTTGCTAAGATGTAGACGAGAAGAGAGGCTAAAGACGCAGGTACGGTGCTCTCCAGAGCTAAGCACAGCTCCCGGGCGTCTTTCGGCAGAAGGCACACACCGCAGAGCACTGTGAGCGGCAGAATCGTCTTTGCGCGAAGAAGCAGCTTCTTCGTCTCTGGGAGCCGGAGAGAGCGACACCTTCGCAAAGGTGATGAAACAAGCTGTACAACACTGCGATTGTGTGCGCAGCTTGCCAACTGAGAGAAAACAGTACCTGACCACTCTCCTGCCTTTTCTATTCACTTGAACATTCGATTGCAAGCTGTTTTGGACAACTTTCTTGCTCTTCTTGCAAAACACTCGGCAGACCTCCGCGCAGCCTCTAGAACACGATGGGAGATGTTTTTTGTGCTGGCACAGTTTCTCCTTGCCAGACAGAGTAAAAAAGCTTTTTGCTAACATGTAGACGAGAAGAGAGGCTAAAGAAGCAGGTATGGTGCTCTGCAGAGCTAAGCACAGATCCCGGACCTCTTTCGGCAGAAGGCGCACACCGCAGAGCACTGTGAGCGGCAGAATCGTCTTTGCGCGAAGAAGCAGCTTCTTCGTCTCCGGGAGCCGGAGAGAGCGGCAACTTCGCAAAGGTGATGAAACAAGCTGTACAACACTGCGATTGTTTGCGCAGCTTGCCAACTGAGAGAAAACAGTACCTGACCACTCTCCTGCCTTTTCTATTCACATGAACATTCGATTGCAAGCTGTTTTGGACAACTTTCTTTCTCTTCTTGCAAAACACTCGGCAGACCTCCGTGCAGCCTCTAGAACACGATGGGAGATGTTTTTTGTGCTGGCACAGTTTCTCCTTGCCAGACAGAGTGGAAAAGCTTTTTGCTAAGATGTAGACGAGAAGAGAGGCTAAAGACGAAGGTACGGTGCTCTGCAGAGCTAAGCACCGCTCCCGGGCGTCTTTCGGCAGAAGGCGCACACCGCAGAGCACTGTGAGCGGCAGAATCGTCTTTGCGCGAAGAAGCAGCTTCTTCGTCTCCGGGAGCCGGAGAGAGCGGCAACTTCGCAAAGGTGATGAAACAAGCTGTACAACACTGCGATTGTGTGCGCAGTTTGCCAACTGAGAGAAAACAGTACCTGACCACTCTCCTGCCTTTTCTATTCACATGAACATTCGATTGCAATCTGTTTTGGACAACTTTCCTTCTCTTCTTGCAAAACACTCTGCAGACCACCGTGCAGCTTCTAGAACACGATGGGAGATGTTTTTTGTGCTGGCACAGTTTCTCCTTGCCAGACAGAGTGGAAAAGCTTTTTGCTAAGATGTAGACGAGAAGAGAGGCTAAAGACGAAGGTACGGTGCTCTGCAGAGCTAAGCACTGCTCCCGGACCTCTTTCGGCAGAAGGCGCACACCGCAGAGCACTGTGAGCGGCAGAATCGTCTTTGCGCGAAGAAGCAGCTTCTTCGTCTCCGGGAGCCGGAGAGAGCGGCAGCTTCGCAAAGGTGATGAAACAAGCTGTACAACACTGCGATTGTGTGCGCAGCTTGCCAAGTGAGAGAAAACAGTACCTGACCACTCTCCTGCCTTTTCTATTCACATGAACATTCGATTGCAAGCTGTTTTGGACAACTTTCTTTCTCTTGTTGCAAAACACTCGGCAGACCTCCGTGCAGCCTCTAGAACACGATGGGAGATGTTTTCTGTGCTGGCACAGTTTCTCCTTGCCAGACAGAGTGGAAAAGCTTTTTGCTAAGATGTAGACGAGAAGAGAGGCTAAAGACGAAGGTACGGTGCTCTGCAGAGCTAAGCACAGCTACCGGGCCTCTCTCGGAAGAAGACACACACTGCAGAGCACAGTGAGCGGCAGAATCGTCTTTGCGCGAAGAAGCAGCTTCTTCGTCTCCGGGAGCCGGAGAGAGCGGCAGCTTCGCAAAGGTGATGAAACAAGCTGTACAACACTGCGATTGTGTGCGCAGCTTGCCAAGTGAGAGAAAACAGTACCTGACCACTCTCCTGCCTTTTCTATTCACATGAACATTCGATTGCAAGCTGTTTTGGACAACTTTCTTGCTCTTCTTGCAAAACACTCGGCAGACCTCCGTGCAGCCTCTAGAACACGATGGGAGATGTTTTCTGTGCTGGCACAGTTTCTCCTTGCCAGACAGAGTGGAAAAGCTTTTTGCTAAGATGTAGACGAGAAGAGAGGCTAAAGACGAAGGTACGGTGCTCTGCAGAGCTAAGCTCCGCTCCCGGGCCTCTTTCGGCAGGAGGCGCACACCGCAGAGCACAGTGAGCGGCAGAATCGTCTTTGCGCGAAGAAGCAGATTCTTCGTCTCCGGGAGCCGGAGAGAGCGGCAACTTCGCAAAGGTGATGAAACAAGCTGTACAACACTGCGATTGTGTGCGCAGCTTGCCAAGTGAGAGAAAACAGTACCTGACCACTCTCCTGCCTTTTCTATTCACATGAACATTCGATTGCAAGCTGTTTTGGACAACTTTCTTTCTCTTCTTGCAAAACACTCTGCAGACCTCCGTGCAGCTTCTAGAACACGATGGGAGATGTTTTCTGTGCTGGCACAGTTTCTCCTTGCCAGACAGAGTGGAAAAGCTTTTTGCTAAGATGTAGACGAGAAGAGAGGCTAAAGACGAAGGTACGGTGCTCTGCAGAGCTAAGCACAGCTCCCGGGCCTCTTTCGGCAGAAGACACACACTGCAGAGCACTATGAGCGGCAGAATCGTCTTTGCGCGAAGAAGCAGCTTCTTCGTCTCCGGGAGCCGGAGAGAGCGGCAGCTTCGCAAAGGTGATGAAACAAGCTGTACAACACTGCGATTGTGTGCGCAGCTTGCCAACTGAGAGAAAACAGTACTTGACCATTCTCGTGCCTTTTCTATTCACATGAACATTCGATTGCAAGCTGTTTTGGACAACTTTCTTTCTCTTCTTGCAAAACACTCGGCAGACCTCCGTGCAGCTTCTAGAACACGATGGGAGATGATTTTTGTGCTGGCAAAATTTCTCCTTGCCAGAGAGAGTGGAAAAGCTTTTTGCTAAGATGTAGACGAGAAGAGAGGCTAAAGACGAAGGTACGGTGCTCTGCAGAGCTAAGCACAGCTCCCGGGCCTCTTTCGGCAGAAGACACACACCGCAGAGCACTGTGAGCGGCAGAATCGTCTTTGCGCGAAGAAACAGCTTCTTCGTCTCCGGGAGCCGGAGAGAGCGGCAGCTTCGCAAAGGTGATGAAACAAGCTGTACAACACTGCGATTGTGTGTGCAGCTTGCCAAGTGAGAGAAAACAATACCTGACCACTCTCCTCCCTTTTCTATTCACATGAACATTCGATTGCAAGCTGTTTTGGACAACTTTCTTTCTCTTCTTGCAAAACATTCTGCAGACCTCCGTGCAGCTTCTAGAACACGATGGGAGATGCTTTCTGTGCTGGCACAGTTTCTCCTTGCCAGAAAGAGTAGAAAAGCTTTTTGCTAAGATGTAGACGAGAAGAGTGGCTAAAGACGAAGGTACGGTGCTCTGCAGAGCTAAGCACCGCTCCCGGACCTCTTTCGGCAGAAGGCGCACACCGCAGAGCACTGTGAGCGGCAGAATCGTCTTTGCGCGAAGAAGCAGCTTCTTCGTCTCCGGGAGCCGGAGAGGAGCGGCAGCTTCGCAAAGGTGATGAAACAAGCTGTACAACACTGCGATTGTGTGCGCAGCTTGCCAACTGAGAGAAAACAGTACCTGACCACTCTCCTGCCTTTTCTATTCACATGAACATTCGATTGCAAGCTGTTTTGGACAACTTTCTTTCTCTTCTTGCAAAACACTCTGCACACCTCCGTGCAGCTTCTAGAACACGATGGGAGATGTTTTTTGTGCTGGCACAGTTTCTCCTTGCCAGACAGAGTGGAAAAGCTTTTTGCTAAGATGTAGACGAGAAGAGAGGCTAAAGACGAAGGTACGGTGCTCTGCAGAGCTAAGCACCGCTCCCGGACCTCTTTCGGCAGAAGGCGCACACCGCAGAGCACTGTGAGCGGCAGAATCGTCTTTGCACGAAGAAGCAGCTTCTTCGTCTCCGGGAGCCGGAGAGAGCGGCAGCTTCGCAAAGGTGATGAAACAAGCTGTACAACACTGCGATTGTGTGCGCAGCTTGCCAACGGAGAGAAAACAGTACCTGAACATTCTCCTGCCTTTTCTATTCACATGAAGATTCGATTGGAAGCTGTTTTGGACAACTTTCTTGCTCTTCTTGCAAAACATTCGGCAGACCTCCGTGCAGCCTCTAGAACACGATGGGAGATGTTTTTTGTGCTGGCACAGATTCTCCTTGCCAGACAGAGTGGAAAAGCTTTTTGCTAAGATGTAGACGAGAAGAGAGGCTAAAGAAGCAGGTATGGTGCACTGCAGAGCTAAGCACAGCTCCCGGGCCTCTTTCGGCAGAAGGCGCACACCGCAGAGCACAGTGAGCGGCAGAATCGTCTTTGCGCGAAGAAGCAGCTTCTTCGTCTCCGGGAGCCGGAGAGAGCGGCAACTTCGCAAAGGTGATGAAACAAGCTGTACAACACAGCGATTGTGTGCGCAGCTTGCCAACTGAGAGAAAACAGTACCTGACCACTCTCCTGCCTTTTGTAATCACATGAACATTCGATTGCAAGCTGTTTTGGACAACTTTCTTTCTCTTCTTGCAAAACACTCGGCAGACCTCCGTGCAGCTTCTAGTACACGATGGGAGATGTTTTCTGTGCTGGCACAGTTTCTCCTTGCCAGACAGAGTGGAAAAGCTTTTTGCTAAGATGTAGACGAGAAGAGAGTGTAAAGACGAAGGTACGGTGCTCTGCAGAGCTAAGCACAGCTCCCGGGCCTCTTTCGGCAGAAGACACACACCGCAGAGCACAGTGAGCGGCAGAATCGTCTTTGCGCGAAGAAGCAGCTTCTTCATCTCCGGGAGCCGGAGAGAGCGGCAGCTTCGCAAAGGTGATGAAACAAGCTGTACAACACTGCGATTGTGTGTGCAGCTTGCCAAGTGAGAGAAAACAATACCTGACCACTCTCCTGCCTTTTCTATTCACATGAACATTCGATTGCAAGCTGTTTTGGACAACTTTCTTTCTCTTCTTGCAAAACACTCTGCACACCTCCGTGCAGCTTCTAGAACACGATGGGAGATGTTTTTTGTGCTGGCACAGTTTCTCCTTGCCAGACAGAGTGGAAAAGCTTTTTGCTAAGATGTAGACGAGAAGAGAGGCTAAAGACGAAGGTACGGTGCTCTGCAGAGCTAAGCACAGCTCCCGGGCCTCTTTCGGCAGAAGACACACACTGCAGAGCACTGTGAGCGGCAGAATCGTCTTTGCGCGAAGAAGCAGCTTCTTCGTCTCCGGGAGCCGGAGAGAGCGGCAGCTTCGCAAAGGTGATGAAACAAGCTGTACAACACTGCGATTGTGTGTGCAGCTTGCCAAGTGAGAGAAAACAGTACCTGACCACTCTCCTGCCTTTTCTATTCACATGAACATTCGATTGCAAGCTGTTTTGGACAACTTTCTTTCTCTTGTTGCAAAACACTCGGCAGACCTCCGTGCAGCCTCTAGAACACGATGGGAGATGTTTTCTGTGCTGGCACAGTTTCTCCTTGCCAGACAGAGTGGAAAAGCTTTTTGCTAAGATGTAGACGAGAAGAGAGGCTAAAGACGCAGGTACGGTGCTCTCCAGAGCTAAGCACAGCTCCCGGGCGTCTTTCGGCAGAAGGCACACACCGCAGAGCACTGTGAGCGGCAGAATCGTCTTTGCGCGAAGAAGCAGCTTCTTCGTCTCTGGGAGCCGGAGAGAGCGACACCTTCGCAAAGGTGATGAAACAAGCTGTACAACACTGCGATTGTGTGCGCAGCTTGCCAACTGAGAGAAAACAGTACCTGACCACTCTCCTGCCTTTTCTATTCACTTGAACATTCGATTGCAAGCTGTTTTGGACAACTTTCTTGCTCTTCTTGCAAAACACTCGGCAGACCTCCGCGCAGCCTCTAAAACACGATGGGAGATGTTTTTTGTGCTGGCACAGTTTCTCCTTGCCAGACAGAGTGGAAAAGCTTTTTGCTAAGATGTAGACGAGAAGAGAGGCTAAAGACGAAGGTACGGTGCTCTGCAGAGCTAAGCACCGCTCCCGGGCGTCTTTCGGCAGAAGGCGCACACCGCAGAGCACTGTGAGCGGCAGAATCGTCTTTGCGCGAAGAAGCAGCTTCTTCGTCTCCGGGAGCCGGAGAGAGCGGCAACTTCGCAAAGGTGATGAAACAAGCTGTACAACACTGCGATTGTGTGCGCAGTTTGCCAACTGAGAGAAAACAGTACCTGACCATTCTCCTGCCTTTTCTATTCAAATGAACATTCGATTGCAATCTGTATTGGACAACTCTCCTTCTCTTCATGCAAAACACTCTGCAGACCACCGTGCAGCTTCTAGAACACGATGGGAGATGTTTTTTGTGCTGGCACAGTTTCTCCTTGCCAGACAGAGTGGAAAAGCTTTTTGCTAAGATGTAGACGAGAAGAGAGGCTAAAGACGAAGGTACGGTGCTCTGCAGAGCTAAGCACTGCTCCCGGACCTCTTTCGGCAGAAGGCGCACACCGCAGAGCACTGTGAGCTGCAGAATCGTCTTTGCGCGAAGAAGCAGCTTCTTCATCTCCGGGAGCCGGAGAGAGCGGCAACTTCGCAAAGGTGATGAAACAAGCTGTACAACACTGCGATTGTGTGCGCAGCTTGCCAACTGAGTGAAAACAGTACCTGAACACTCTCCTGCCTTTTCTATTCACATGAATATTCGATTGCAAGCTGTTTTGGACAACTTTCTTGCTCTTCTTGCAAAACACTCGGCAGACCTCCGTGCAGCTTCAAGAACACGATGGGAGATGTCTTGTGTGCTGGCACAGTTTCTCCTTGCCAGACAGAGTGGAAAAGCTTTTTGCTAAGATGTAGACGAGAAGAGAGGCTAAAGACGAAGGTACGGTGCTCTGCAGAGCTAAGCACCGCTCCCGGACCTCTTTCGGCAGAAGGCGCACACCGCAGAGCACTGTGAGCGGCAGAATCGTCTTTGCGCGAAGAAGCAGCTTCTTCGTCTCCGGGAGCCGGAGAGAGCGGCAGCTTCGCAAAGGTGATGAAACAAGCTGTACAACACTGCGATTGTGTGCGCAGCTTGCCAACTGAGAGAAAACAGTACCTGACCACTCTCCTGCCTTTTCTATTCACATGAACATTCGATTGCAAGCTGTTTTGGACAACTTTCTTTCTCTTGTTGCAAAACACTCGGCAGACCTCCGTGCAGCCTCTAGAACACGATGGGAGATGTTTTCTGTGCTGGCACAGTTTCTCCTTGCCAGACAGAGTGGAAAAGCTTTTTGCTAAGATGTAGACGAGAAGAGAGGCTAAAGACGAAGGTACGGTGCTCTGCAGAGCTAAGCACAGCTCCCGGGCCTCTCTCGGAAGAAGACACACACTGCAGAGCACAGTGAGCGGCAGAATCGTCTTTGCGCGAAGAAGCAGCTTCTTCGTCTCCGGGAGCCGGAGAGAGCGGCACCTTCGCAAAGGTGATGAAACAAGCTGTACAACACTGCGATTGTGTGTGCAGCTTGCCAAGTGAGAGAAAACAGTACCTGACCACTCTCCTGCCTTTTCTATTCACATGAACATTCGATTGCAAGCTGTTTTGGACAACTTTCTTGCTCTTCTTGCAAAACACTCGGCAGACCTCCGTGCTGCTTCTAGAACACGATGGGAGATGTTTTCTGTGCTGGCACAGTTTCTCCTTGCCAGACAGAGTGGAAAAGCTTTTTGCTAAGATGTAGACGAGAAGAGAGGCTAAAGACGAAGGTACGGTGCTCTGCAGAGCTAAGCACCGCTCCCGGGCCTCTTTCGGCAGGAGGCGCACACCGCAGAGCACAGTGAGCGGCAGAATCGTCTTTGTGCGAAGAAGCAGATTCTTCGTCTCCGGGAGCCGGAGAGAGCGGCAACTTCGCAAAGGTGATGAAACAAGCTGTACAACACTGCGATTGTGTGCGCAGCTTGCCAACTGAGAGAAAACAGTACCTGACCACTCTCCTGCCTTTTCTATTCACATGAACATTCGATTGCAAGCTGTTTTGGACAACTTTCTTTCTCTTCTTGCAAAACACTCTGCAGACCTCCGTGCAGCTTCTAGAACACGATGGGAGATGTTTTCTGTGCTGGCACAGTTTCTCCTTGCCAGACACAGTGGAAAAAATTTTTGCTAAGATGTAGACGAGAAGAGAGGCTAAAGACGACGGTACGGTGCTCTGCAGAGCTAAGCACAGCTCCCGGGCCTCTTTCGGCAGAAGGCGCACACCGCAGAGCACTGTGAGCGGCAGAATCTTCTTTGCGCGAAGAAGCAGCTTCTTCGTCTCCGGGAGCCGGAGAGAGCGGCAATTTCGCAAAGGTGATGAAACAAGCTGTACAACACTGCGATTGTGTGCGCAGCTTGCCAACTGAGAGAAAACAGTACCTGACCACTCTCCTCCCTTTTCTATTCACATGAACATTCGATTGCAAGCTGTTTTGGACAACTTTCTTTCTCTTCTTGCAAAACACTCGGCAGACCTCCGTGCAGCTTCTAGAACACGATGGGAGATGTTTTCTGTGCTGGCACAGTTTCTCCTTGCCAGACAGAGTGGAAAAGCTTTTTGCTAAGATGTAGACGAGAAGAGAGGCTAAAGACGAAGGTACGGTGCTCTGCAGAGCTAAGCACCGCTCCCGGGCGTCTTTCGGAAGAAGCCGTACACCGCAGAGCACAGTGAGGGGCAGAATCGTCTTTGCGCGAAGAAGCAGCTTCTTCGTCTCCGGGAGCCGGAGAGAGCGGCAGCTTCGCAAAGGTGATGAAACAAGCTGTACAACACTGCGATTGTGTGCGCAGCTTGCCAACTGAGAGAAAACAGTACCTGAACACTCTCTTGACTTTTCTATTCACATGAACATTCGATTGCAAGCTGTTTTGGACAACTTTCTTTCTCTTCTTGCAAAACACTCGGCAGACCTCCGTGCAGCTTCTAGAACACGATGGGAGATGTGTTCTGTGCTGGCAAAGTTTCCCCTTGCCAAACACAGTGGAAAAGCTTTTTGCTAAGATGTAGACGAGAAGAGAGGCTAAAGACGAAGGTACGGTGCTCTGCAGAGCTAAGCACCGCTCCCGGACCTCTTTCGGCAGAAGGCGCACACCGCAGAGCACTGTGAGCGGCAGAATCGTCTTTGCGCGAAGAAGCAGCTTCTTCGTCTCCGGGAGCCGGAGAGAGCGGCAACTTGGCAAAGGTGATGAAACAAGCTGTACAACACTGCGATTGTGTGCGCAGCTTGCCAACTGAGAGAAAACAGTACCTGACCACTCTCCTGCCTTTTCTATTCACATGAACATTCGATTGCAAGCTGTTTTGGACAACTTTCTTTCTCTTCTTGCAAAACACTCGGCAGACCTCCGTGCAGCTTCTAGAACACGATGGGAGATGTTTTCTGTGCTGGCACAGTTTCTCCTTGCCAGACAGAGTGGAAAAGCTTTTTGCTAAGATGTAGACGAGAAGAGAGGCTAAAGACGAAGGTACGGTGCTCTGCAGAGCTAAGCACAGCTCCCGGGCCTCTTTCGGCAGAAGGCGCACACCGCAGAGCACTGTGAGCGGCAGAATCGTCTTTGCGCGAAGAAGCAGCTTCTTCGTCTCTGGGAGCCGGAGAGAGCCACAACTTCGCAAAGGTGATGAAACAAGCTGTACAACACTGCGATTGTGTGCGCAGCTTGCCAACTGAGAGAAAACAGTACCTGACCACTCTCCTGCCTTTTCTATTCACTTGAACATTCGATTGCAAGCTGTTTTGGACAACTTTCTTGCTCTTCTTGCAAAACACTCGGCAGACCTCCGTGCAGCCTCTAGAACACGATGGGAGATGTTTTTTGTGCTGGCACAGTTTCTCCTTTCCAGACAGTGTGGAAACGCTTTTTGCTAACATGTAGATGAGAAGAGAGGCTAATGAAGCAGGTATGGTGCTCTGCAGAGCTAAGCACAGCTCCCGGACCTCTTTCGGCAGAAGGCGCACACCGCAGAGCACTGTGAGCGGCAGAATCGTCTTTGCGCGAAGAAGCAGCTTCTTCGTCTCCGGGAGCCGGAGAGAGCGGCAGCTTCGCAAGGGTGATGAAACAAGCTGTACGACACTGCGATTGTGTGCGCAGCTTGCCAACTGAGAGAAAACAGTACCTGACCACTCTCCTGCCTTTTCTATTCACATGAACATTCGATTGCAAGCTGTTTTGGACAACTTTCTTTCTCTTCTTGCAAAACACTCGGCAGACCTGCGTGCAGCTTTTAGAACACGATGGGAGATGTTTTCTGTGCTGGCACAGTTTCTCATTGCCAGACAGAGTGGAAAAGTTTTTGCTAAGATGTAGACGAGAAGAGAGGCTAAAGACGCAGGTACGGTGCTCTCCAGAGCTAAGCACAGCTCCCGGGCGTCTTTCGGCAGAAGGCACACACCGCAGAGCACTGTGAGCGGCAGAATCGTCTTTGCGCGAAGAAGCAGCTTCTTCGTCTCTGGGAGCCGGAGAGAGCGACACCTTCGCAAAGGTGATGAAACAAGCTGTACAACACTGCGATTGTGTGCGCAGCTTGCCAACTGAGAGAAAACAGTACCTGACCACTCTCCTGCCTTTTCTATTCACTTGAACATTCGATTGCAAGCTGTTTTGGACAACTTTCTTGCTCTTCTTGCAAAACACTCGGCAGACCTCCGCGCAGCCTCTAGAACACGATGGGAGATGTTTTTTGTGCTGGCACAGTTTCTCCTTGCCAGACAGAGTAAAAAAGCTTTTTGCAAACATGTAGACGAGAAGAGAGGCTAAAGAAGCAGGTATGGTGCTCTGCAGAGCTAAGCACAGATCCCGGACCTCTTTCGGCAGAAGGCGCACACCGCAGAGCACTGTGAGCGGCAGAATCGTCTTTGCGCGAAGAAGCAGCTTCTTCGTCTCCGGGAGCCGGAGAGGAGCGGCAGCTTCGCAAAGGTGATGAAACAAGCTGTACAACACTGCGATTGTGTGCGCAGCTTGCCAACTGAGAGAAAACAGTACCTGACCACTCTCCTGCCTTTTCTATTCACATGAACATTCGATTGCAAGCTGTTTTGGACAACTTTCTTTCTCTTCTTGCAAAACACTCTGCACACCTCCGTGCAGCTTCTAGAACACGATGGGAGATGTTTTTTGTGCTGGCACAGTTTCTCCTTGCCAGACAGAGTGGAAAAGCTTTTTGCTAAGATGTAGACGAGAAGAGAGGCTAAAGACGAAGGTACGGTGCTCTGCAGAGCTAAGCACCGCTCCCGGACCTCTTTCGGCAGAAGGCGCACACCGCAGAGCACAGTGAGCGGCAGAATCGTCTTTGCGCGAAGAAGCAGCTTCTTCGTCTCCGGGAGCCGGAGAGAGCGGCAATTTCGCAAAGGTGATGAAACAAGCTGTACAACACTGCGATTGTGTGCGCAGCTTGCCAACGGAGAGAAAACAGTACCTGACCACTCTCCTCCCTTTTCTATTCACATGAACATTCGATTGCAAGCTGTTTTGGACAACTTTCTTTCTCTTCTTGCAAAACACTCGGCAGACCTCCGTGCAGCTTCTAGAACACGATGGGAGATGTTTTCTGTGCTGGCACAGTTTCTCCTTGCCAGACAGAGTGGAAAAGCTTTTTGCTAAGATGTAGACGAGAAGAGAGGCTAAAGACGAAGGTACGGTGCTCTGCAGAGCTAAGCACCGCTCCCGGGCGTCTTTCGGAAGAAGCCGTACACCGCAGAGCACAGTGAGCGGCAGAATCGTCTTTGCGCGAAGAAGCAGCTTCTTCGTCTCCGGGAGCCGGAGAGAGCGGCAGCTTCGCAAAGGTGATGAAACAAGCTGTACAACACTGCGATTGTGTGCGCAGCTTGCCAACTGAGAGAAAACAGTACCTGAACACTCTCTTGACTTTTCTATTCACATGAACATTCGATTGCAAGCTGTTTTGGACAACTTTCTTTCTCTTCTTGCAAAACACTCGGCAGACCACCGTGCAGCTTCTAGAACACGATGGGAGATGTGTTCTGTGCTGGCAAAGTTTCCCCTTGCCAAACACAGTGGAAAAGCTTTTTTCTAAGATGTAGACGAGAAGAGAGGCTAAAGACGAAGGTACGGTGCTCTGCAGAGCTAAGCACCGCTCCCGGACCTCTTTCGGCAGAAGGCGCACACCGCAGAGCACTGTGAGCGGCAGAATCGTCTTTGCGCGAAGAAGCAGCTTCTTCGTCTCCGGGAGCCGGAGAGAGCGGCAACTTGGCAAAGGTGATGAAACAAGCTGTACAACACTGCGATTGTGTGCGCAGCTTGCCAACTGAGAGAAAACAGTACCTGACCACTCTCCTGCCTTTTCTATTCACATGAACATTCGATTGCAAGCTGTTTTGGACAACTTTCTTTCTCTTCTTGCAAAACACTCGGCAGACCTCCGTGCAGCTTCTAGAACACGATGGGAGATGTTTTCTGTGCTGGCACAGTTTCTCCTTGCCAGACAGAGTGGAAAAGCTTTTTGCTAAGATGTAGACGAGAAGAGAGGCTAAAGACGAAGGTACGGTGCTCTGCAGAGCTAAGCACAGCTCCCGGGCCTCTTTCGGCAGAAGGCGCACACCGCAGAGCACTGTGAGCGGCAGAATCGTCTTTGCGCGAAGAAGCAGCTTCTTCGTCTCTGGGAGCCGGAGAGAGCCACAACTTCGCAAAGGTGATGAAACAAGCTGTACAACACTGCGATTGTGTGCGCAGCTTGCCAACTGAGAGAAAACAGTACCTGACCACTCTCCTGCCTTTTCTATTCACTTGAACATTCGATTGCAAGCTGTTTTGGACAACTTTCTTGCTCTTCTTGCAAAACACTCGGCAGACCTCCGTGCAGCCTCTAGAACACGATGGGAGATGTTTTTTGTGCTGGCACAGTTTCTCCTTTCCAGACAGTGTGGAAACGCTTTTTGCTAACATGTAGATGAGAAGAGAGGCTAATGAAGCAGGTATGGTGCTCTGCAGAGCTAAGCACAGCTCCCGGACCTCTTTCGGCAGAAGGCGCACACCGCAGAGCACTGTGAGCGGCAGAATCGTCTTTGCGCGAAGAAGCAGCTTCTTCATCTCCGGGAGCCGGAGAGAGCGGCAGCTTCGCAAGGGTGATGAAACAAGCTGTACGACACTGCGATTGTGTGCGCAGCTTGCCAACTGAGAGAAAACAGTACCTGACCACTCTCCTGCCTTTTCCATTCACATGAACATTCGATTGCAAGCTGTTTTGGACAACTTTCTTTCTCTTCTTGCAAAACACTCGGCAGACCTGCGTGCAGCTTTTAGAACACGATGGGAGATGTTTTCTGTGCTGGCACAGTTTCTCATTGCCAGACAGAGTGGAAAAGTTTTTGCTAAGATGTAGACGAGAAGAGAGGCTAAAGACGCAGGTACGGTGCTCTCCAGAGCTAAGCACAGCTCCCGGGCGTCTTTCGGCAGAAGGCACACACCGCAGAGCACTGTGAGCGGCAGAATCGTCTTTGCGCGAAGAAGCAGCTTCTTCGTCTCTGGGAGCCGGAGAGAGCGACACCTTCGCAAAGGTGATGAAACAAGCTGTACAACACTGCGATTGTGTGCGCAGCTTGCCAACTGAGAGAAAACAGTACCTGACCACTCTCCTGCCTTTTCTATTCACTTGAACATTCGATTGCAAGCTGTTTTGGACAACTTTCTTGCTCTTCTTGCAAAACACTCGGCAGACCTCCGCGCAGCCTCTAGAACACGATGGGAGATGTTTTTTGTGCTGGCACAGTTTCTCCTTGCCAGACAGAGTAAAAAAGCTTTTTGCTAACATGTAGACGAGAAGAGAGGCTAAAGAAGCAGGTATGGTGCTCTGCAGAGCTAAGCACAGATCCCGGACCTCTTTCGGCAGAAGGCGCACACCGCAGAGCACTGTGAGCGGCAGAATCGTCTTTGCGCGAAGAAGCAGCTTCTTCGTCTCCGGGAGCCGGAGAGAGCGGCAACTTCGCAAAGGTGATGAAACAAGCTGTACAACACTGCGATTGTTTGCGCAGCTTGCCAACTGAGAGAAAACAGTACCTGACCACTCTCCTGCCTTTTCTATTCACATGAACATTCGATTGCAAGCTGTTTTGGACAACTTTCTTTCTCTTCTTGCAAAACACTCGGCAGACCTCCGTGCAGCCTCTAGAACACGATGGGAGATGTTTTTTGTGCTGGCACAGTTTCTCCTTGCCAGACAGAGTGGAAAAGCTTTTTGCTAAGATGTAGACGAGAAGAGAGGCTAAAGACGAAGGTACGGTGCTCTGCAGAGCTAAGCACCGCTCCCGGGCGTCTTTCGGCAGAAGGCGCACACCGCAGAGCACTGTGAGCGGCAGAATCGTCTTTGCGCGAAGAAGCAGCTTCTTCGTCTCCGGGAGCCGGAGAGAGCGGCAACTTCGCAAAGGTGATGAAACAAGCTGTACAACACTGCGATTGTGTGCGCAGTTTGCCAACTGAGAGAAAACAGTACCTGACCACTCTCCTGCCTTTTCTATTCACATGAACATTCGATTGCAATCTGTTTTGGACAACTTTCCTTCTCTTCTTGCAAAACACTCTGCAGACCACCGTGCAGCTTCTAGAACACGATGGGAGATGTTTTTTGTGCTGGCACAGTTTCTCCTTGCCAGACAGAGTGGAAAAGTTTTTTGCTAAGATGTAGACGAGAAGAGAGGCTAAAGACGAAGGTACGGTGCTCTGCAGAGCTAAGCACTGCTCCCGGACCTCTTTCGGCAGAAGGCGCACACCGCAGAGCACTGTGAGCTGCAGAATCGTCTTTGCGCGAAGAAGCAGCTTCTTCGTCTCCGGGAGCCGGAGAGAGCGGCAACTTCGCAAAGGTGATGAAACAAGCTGTACAACACTGCGATTGTGTGCGCAGCTTGCCAACTGAGAGAAAACAGTACCTGAACACTCTCCTGCCTTTTCTATTCACATGAACATTCGATTGCAAGCTGTTTTGGACAACTTTCTTTCTCTTCTTGCAAAACACTCGGCAGACCTCCGTGCAGCTTCAAGAACACGATGGGAGATGTCTTCTGTGCTGGCACAGTTTCTCCTTGCCAGACAGAGTGGAAAAGCTTTTTGCTAAGATGTAGACGAGAAGAGAGGCTAAAGACGAAGGTACGGTGCTCTGCAGAGCTAAGCACCGCTCCCGGACCTCTTTCGGCAGAAGGCGCACACCGCAGAGCACTGTGAGCGGCAGAATCGTCTTTGCGCGAAGAAGCAGCTTCTTCGTCTCCGGGAGCCGGAGAGAGCGGCAGCTTCGCAAAGGTGATGAAACAAGCTGTACAACACTGCGATTGTGTGCGCAGCTTGCCAACTGAGAGAAAACAGTACCTGACCACTCTCCTGCCTTTTCTATTCACATGAACATTCGATTGCAAGCTGTTTTGGACAACTTTCTTTCTCTTGTTGCAAAACACTCGGCAGACCTCCGTGCAGCCTCTAGAACACGATGGGAGATGTTTTCTGTGCTGGCACAGTTTCTCCTTGCCAGACAGAGTGGAAAAGCTTTTTGCTAAGATGTAGACGAGAAGAGAGGCTAAAGACGAAGGTACGGTGCTCTGCAGAGCTAAGCACAGCTACCGGGCCTCTCTCGGAAGAAGACACACACTGCAGAGCACTATGAGCGGCAGAATCGTCTTTGCGCGAAGAAGCAGCTTCTTCGTCTCCGGGAGCCGGAGAGAGCGGCAGCTTCGCAAAGGTGATGAAACAAGCTGTACAACACTGCGATTGTGTGCGCAGCTTGCCAACTGAGAGAAAACAGTACTTGACCATTCTCGTGCCTTTTCTATTCACATGAACATTCGATTGCAAGCTGTTTTGGACAACTTTCTTTCTCTTCTTGCAAAACACTCGGCAGACCTCCGTGCAGCTTCTAGAACACGATGGGAGATGATTTTTGTGCTGGCAAAATTTCTCCTTGCCAGAGAGAGTGGAAAAGCTTTTTGCTAAGATGTAGACGAGAAGAGAGGCTAAAGACGAAGGTACGGTGCTCTGCAGAGCTAAGCACAGCTCCCGGGCCTCTTTCGGCAGAAGACACAAACCGCAGAGCACTGTGAGCGGCAGAATCGTCTTTGCGCGAAGAAACAGCTTCTTCGTCTCCGGGAGCCGGAGAGAGCGGCAGCTTCGCAAAGGTGATGAAACAAGCTGTACAACACTGCGATTGTGTGTGCAGCTTGCCAAGTGAGAGAAAACAATACCTGACCACTCTCCTCCCTTTTCTATTCACATGAACATTCGATTGCAAGCTGTTTTGGACAACTTTCTTTCTCTTCTTGCAAAACATTCTGCAGACCTCCGTGCAGCTTCTAGAACACGATGGGAGATGCTTTCTGTGCTGGCACAGTTTCTCCTTGCCAGAAAGAGTAGAAAAGCTTTTTGCTAAGATGTAGACGAGAAGAGTGGCTAAAGACGAAGGTACGGTGCTCTGCAGAGCTAAGCACCGCTCCCGGACCTCTTTCGGCAGAAGGCGCACACCGCAGAGCACTGTGAGCGGCAGAATCGTCTTTGCGCGAAGAAGCAGCTTCTTCGTCTCCGGGAGCCGGAGAGGAGCGGCAGCTTCGCAAAGGTGATGAAACAAGCTGTACAACACTGCGATTGTGTGCGCAGCTTGCCAACTGAGAGAAAACAGTACCTGACCACTCTCCTGCCTTTTCTATTCACATGAACATTCGATTGCAAGCTGTTTTGGACAACTTTCTTTCTCTTCTTGCAAAACACTCTGCACACCTCCGTGCAGCTTCTAGAACACGATGGGAGATGTTTTTTGTGCTGGCACAGTTTCTCCTTGCCAGACAGAGTGGAAAAGCTTTTTGCTAAGATGTAGACGAGAAGAGAGGCTAAAGACGAAGGTACGGTGCTCTGCAGAGCTAAGCACCGCTCCCGGACCTCTTTCGGCAGAAGGCGCACACCGCAGAGCACTGTGAGCGGCAGAATCGTCTTTGCACGAAGAAGCAGCTTCTTCGTCTCCGGGAGCCGGAGAGAGCGGCAGCTTCGCAAAGGTGATGAAACAAGCTGTACAACACTGCGATTGTGTGCGCAGCTTGCCAACGGAGAGAAAACAGTACCTGAACATTCTCCTGCCTTTTCTATTCACATGAAGATTCGATTGGAAGCTGTTTTGGACAACTTTCTTGCTCTTCTTGCAAAACATTCGGCAGACCTCCGTGCAGCCTCTAGAACACGATGGGAGATGTTTTTTGTGCTGGCACAGATTCTCCTTGCCAGACAGAGTGGAAAAGCTTTTTGCTAAGATGTAGACGAGAAGAGAGGCTAAAGAAGCAGGTATGGTGCACTGCAGAGCTAAGCACAGCTCCCGGGCCTCTTTCGGCAGAAGGCGCACACCGCAGAGCACAGTGAGCGGCAGAATCGTCTTTGCGCGAAGAAGCAGCTTCTTCGTCTCCGGGAGCCGGAGAGAGCGGCAACTTCGCAAAGGTGATGAAACAAGCTGTACAACACAGCGATTGTGTGCGCAGCTTGCCAACTGAGAGAAAACAGTACCTGACCACTCTCCTGCCTTTTGTAATCACATGAACATTCGATTGCAAGCTGTTTTGGACAACTTTCTTTCTCTTCTTGCAAAACACTCGGCAGACCTCCGTGCAGCTTCTAGTACACGATGGGAGATGTTTTCTGTGCTGGCACAGTTTCTCCTTGCCAGACAGAGTGGAAAAGCTTTTTGCTAAGATGTAGACGAGAAGAGAGTGTAAAGACGAAGGTACGGTGCTCTGCAGAGCTAAGCACAGCTCCCGGGCCTCTTTCGGCAGAAGACACACACCGCAGAGCACAGTGAGCGGCAGAATCGTCTTTGCGCGAAGAAGCAGCTTCTTCGTCTCCGGGAGCCGGAGAGAGCGGCAGCTTCGCAAAGGTGATGAAACAAGCTGTACAACACTGCGATTGTGTGTGCAGCTTGCCAAGTGAGAGAAAACAATACCTGACCACTCTCCTGCCTTTTCTATTCACATGAACATTCGATTGCAAGCTGTTTTGGACAACTTTCTTTCTCTTCTTGCAAAACACTCTGCACACCTCCGTGCAGCTTCTAGAACACGATGGGAGATGTTTTTTGTGCTGGCACAGTTTCTCCTTGCCAGACAGAGTGGAAAAGCTTTTTGCTAAGATGTAGACGAGAAGAGAGGCTAAAGACGAAGGTACGGTGCTCTGCAGAGCTAAGCACAGCTCCCGGGCCTCTTTCGGCAGAAGACACACACTGCAGAGCACTGTGAGCGGCAGAATCGTCTTTGCGCGAAGAAGCAGCTTCTTCGTCTCCGGGAGCCGGAGAGAGCGGCAGCTTCGCAAAGGTGATGAAACAAGCTGTACAACACTGCGATTGTGTGTGCAGCTTGCCAAGTGAGAGAAAACAGTACCTGACCACTCTCCTGCCTTTTCTATTCACATGAACATTCGATTGCAAGCTGTTTTGGACAACTTTCTTTCTCTTGTTGCAAAACACTCGGCAGACCTCCGTGCAGCCTCTAGAACACGATGGGAGATGTTTTCTGTGCTGGCACAGTTTCTCCTTGCCAGACAGAGTGGAAAAGCTTTTTGCTAAGATGTAGACGAGAAGAGAGGCTAAAGACGAAGGTACGGTGCTCTGCAGAGCTAAGCACAGCTCCCGGGCCTCTTTCGGCAGAAGACACACACTGCAGAGCACAGTGAGCGGCAGAATCGTCTTTGCGCGAAGAAGCAGCTTCTTCGTCTCCGGGAGCCGGAGAGAGCGGCAACTTCGCAAAGGTGATGAAACAAGCTGTACAACACTGCGATTGTGTGCGCAGCTTGCCAACTGAGAGAAAACAGTACCTGACCACTCTCCTGCCTTTTTTATTCACATGAACATTCGATTGCAAGCTGTTTTGGACAACTTTCTTTCTCTTCTTGCAAAACACTCGGCAGACCTCCGTGCAGCCTCTAGAACATGATGGGAGATGTTTTTTGTGCTGGCACAGTTTCTCCTTGCCAGACACAGTGGAAAAGCTTTTTGCTAAGATGTAGACGAGAAGAGAGGCTAAAGACGAAGGTACGGTGCTCTGCAGATCTAAGCACCGCTCCCGGGCCTCTTTCGGCAGAAGGCGCACACCGCAGAGCACTGTGAGCGGCAGAATCGTCTTTGCGCGAAGAAACAGCTTCTTCGTCTCCGGGAGCCGGAGAGAGCGGCAGCTTCGCAAAGGTGATGAAACAAGCTGTACAACACTGCGATTGTGTGTGCAGCTTGCCAAGTGAGAGAAAACAATACCTGACCACTCTCCTCCCTTTTCTATTCACATGAACATTCGATTGCAAGCTGTTTTGGACAACTTTCTTTCTCTTCTTGCAAAACATTCTGCAGACCTCCGTGCAGCTTCTAGAACACGATGGGAGATGCTTTCTGTGCTGGCACAGTTTCTCCTTGCCAGAAAGAGTAGAAAAGCTTTTTGCTAAGATGTAGACGAGAAGAGTGGCTAAAGACGAAGGTACGGTGCTCTGCAGAGCTAAGCACCGCTCCCGGACCTCTTTCGGCAGAAGGCGCACACCGCAGAGCACTGTGAGCGGCAGAATCGTCTTTGCGCGAAGAAGCAGCTTCTTCGTCTCCGGGAGCCGGAGAGGAGCGGCAGCTTCGCAAAGGTGATGAAACAAGCTGTACAACACTACGATTGTGTGCGCAGCTTGCCAACTGAGAGAAAACAGTACCTGACCACTCTCCTGCCTTTTCTATTCACATGAACATTCGATTGCAAGCTGTTTTGGACAACTTTCTTTCTCTTCTTGCAAAACACTCTGCACACCTCCGTGCAGCTTCTAGAACACGATGGGAGATGTTTTTTGTGCTGGCACAGTTTCTCCTTGCCAGACAGAGTGGAAAAGCTTTTTGCTAAGATGTAGACGAGAAGAGAGGCTAAAGACGAAGGTACGGTGCTCTGCAGAGCTAAGCACCGCTCCCGGACCTCTTTCGGCAGAAGGCGCACACCGCAGAGCACTGTGAGCGGCAGAATCGTCTTTGCACGAAGAAGCAGCTTCTTCGTCTCCGGGAGCCGGAGAGAGCGGCAGCTTCGCAAATGTGATGAAACAAGCTGTACAACACTGCGATTGTGTGCGCAGCTTGCCAACGGAGAGAAAACAGTACCTGAACATTCTCCTGCCTTTTCTATTCACATGAAGATTCGATTGGAAGCTGTTTTGGACAACTTTCTTGCTCTTCTTGCAAAACATTCGGCAGACCTCCGTGCAGCCTCTAGAACACGATGGGAGATGTTTTTTGTGCTGGCACAGATTCTCCTTGCCAGACAGAGTGGAAAAGCTTTTTGCTAAGATGTAGACGAGAAGAGAGGCTAAAGAAGCAGGTATGGTGCACTGCAGAGCTAAGCACAGCTCCCGGGCCTCTTTCGGCAGAAGGCGCACACCGCAGAGCACAGTGAGCGGCAGAATCGTCTTTGCGCGAAGAAGCAGCTTCTTCGTCTCCGGGAGCCGGAGAGAGCGGCAACTTCGCAAAGGTGATGAAACAAGCTGTACAACACAGCGATTGTGTGCGCAGCTTGCCAACGGAGAGAAAACAGTACCTGACCACTCTCCTGCCTTTTGTAATCACATGAACATTCGATTGCAAGCTGTTTTGGACAACTTTCTTTCTCTTCTTGCAAAACACTCGGCAGACCTCCGTGCAGCTTCTAGTACACGATGGGAGATGTTTTCTGTGCTGGCACAGTTTCTCCTTGCCAGACAGAGTGGAAAAGCTTTTTGCTAAGATGTAGACGAGAAGAGAGGCTAAAGACGAAGGTACGGTGCTCTGCAGAGCTAAGCACAGCTCCCGGGCCTCTTTCGGCAGAAGACACACACCGCAGAGCACAGTGAGCGGCAGAATCGTCTTTGCGCGAAGAAGCAGCTTCTTCGTCTCCGGGAGCCGGAGAGAGCGGCAGCTTCGCAAAGGTGATGAAACAAGCTGTACAACACTGCGATTGTGTGTGCAGCTTGCCAAGTGAGAGAAAACAATACCTGACCACTCTCCTGCCTTTTCTATTCACATGAACATTCGATTGCAAGCTGTTTTGGACAACTTTCTTTCTCTTCTTGCAAAACACTCTGCACACCTCCGTGCAGCTTCTAGAACACGATGGGAGATGTTTTTTGTGCTGGCACAGTTTCTCCTTGCCAGACAGAGTGGAAAAGCTTTTTGCTAAGATGTAGACGAGAAGAGAGGCTAAAGACGAAGGTACGGTGCTCTGCAGAGCTAAGCACAGCTCCCGGGCCTCTTTCGGCAGAAGACACACACTGCAGAGCACTGTGAGCGGCAGAATCGTCTTTGCGCGAAGAAGCAGCTTCTTCGTCTCCGGGAGCCGGAGAGAGCGGCAGCTTCGCAAAGGTGATGAAACAAGCTGTACAACACTGCGATTGTGTGTGCAGCTTGCCAAGTGAGAGAAAACAGTACCTGACCACTCTCCTGCCTTTTCTATTCACATGAACATTCGATTGCAAGCTGTTTTGGACAACTTTCTTTCTCTTGTTGCAAAACACTCGGCAGACCTCCGTGCAGCCTCTAGAACACGATGGGAGATGTTTTCTGTGCTGGCACAGTTTCTCCTTGCCAGACAGAGTGGAAAAGCTTTTTGCTAAGATGTAGACGAGAAGAGAGGCTAAAGACGAAGGTACGGTGCTCTGCAGAGCTAAGCACAGCTACCGGGCCTCTCTCGGAAGAAGACACACACTGCAGAGCACAGTGAGCGGCAGAATCGTCTTTGCGCGAAGAAGCAGCTTCTTCGTCTCCGGGAGCCGGAGAGAGCGGCAGCTTCGCAAAGGTGATGAAACAAGCTGTACAACACTGCGATTGTGTGCGCAGCTTGCCAACTGAGAGAAAACAGTACCTGACCACTCTCCTGCCTTTTCTATTCACATGAACATTCGATTGCAAGCTGTTTTGGACAACTTTCTTGCTCTTCTTGCAAAACACTCGGCAGACCTCCGTGCAGCTTCTAGAACACGATGGGAGATGTTTTCTGTGCTGGCACAGTTTCTCCTTGCCAGACAGAGTGGAAAAGCTTTTTGCTAAGATGTAGACGAGAAGAGAGGCTAAAGACGAAGGTACGGTGCTCTGCAGAGCTAAGCACCGCTCCCGGGCCTCTTTCGGCAGGAGGCGCACACCGTAGAGCACAGTGAGCGGCAGAATCGTCTTTGCGCGAAGAAGCAGATTCTTCGTCTCCGGGAGCCGGAGAGAGCGGCAACTTCGCAAAGGTGATGAAACAAGCTGTACAACACTGCGATTGTGTGCGCAGCTTGCCAAGTGAGAGAAAACAGTACCTGACCACTCTCCTGCCTTTTCTATTCACATGAACATTCGATTGCAAGCTGTTTTGGACAACTTTCTTTCTCTTCTTGCAAAACACTCTGCAGACCTCCGTGCAGCTTCTAGAACACGATGGGAGATGTTTTCTGTGCTGGCACAGTTTCTCCTTGCCAGACAGAGTGGAAAAGCTTTTTGCTAAGATGTAGACGAGAAGAGAGGCTAAAGACGAAGGTACGGTGCTCTGCAGAGCTAAGCACAGCTCCCGGGCCTCTTTCGGCAGAAGACACACACTGCAGAGCACTATGAGCGGCAGAATCGTCTTTGCGCGAAGAAGCAGCTTCTTCGTCTCCGGGAGCCGGAGAGAGCGGCAGCTTCGCAAAGGTGATGAAACAAGCTGTACAACACTGCGATTGTGTGCGCAGCTTGCCAACTGAGAGAAAACAGTACTTGACCATTCTCGTGCCTTTTCTATTCACATGAATATTCGATTGCAAGCTGTTTTGGACAACTTTCTTTCTCTTCTTGCAAAACACTCGGCAGACCTCCGTGCAGCCTCTAGAACATGATGGGAGATGTTTTTTGTGCTGGCACACTTTCTCCTTGCCAGACACAGTGGAAAAGCTTTTTGCTAAGATGTAGACGAGAAGAGAGGCTAAAGACGAAGGTACGGTGCTCTGCAGATCTAAGCACCGCTCCCGGGCCTCTTTCGGCAGAAGGCGCACACCGCAGAGCACTGTGAGCGGCAGAATCGTCTTTGCGCGAAGAAACAGCTTCTTCGTCTCCGGGAGCCGGAGAGAGCGGCAGCTTCGCAAAGGTGATGAAACAAGCTGTACAACACTGCGATTGTGTGTGCAGCTTGCCAAGTGAGAGAAAACAATACCTGACCACTCTCCTCCCTTTTCTATTCACATGAACATTCGATTGCAAGCTGTTTTGGACAACTTTCTTTCTCTTCTTGCAAAACATTCTGCAGACCTCCGTGCAGCTTCTAGAACACGATGGGAGATGCTTTCTGTGCTGGCACAGTTTCTCCTTGCCAGAAAGAGTAGAAAAGCTTTTTGCTAAGATGTAGACGAGAAGAGTGGCTAAAGACGAAGGTACGGTGCTCTGCAGAGCTAAGCACCGCTCCCGGACCTCTTTCGGCAGAAGGCGCACACCGCAGAGCACTGTGAGCGGCAGAATCGTCTTTGCGCGAAGAAGCAGCTTCTTCGTCTCCGGGAGCCGGAGAGGAGCGGCAGCTTCGCAAAGGTGATGAAACAAGCTGTACAACACTGCGATTGTGTGCGCAGCTTGCCAACTGAGAGAAAACAGTACCTGACCACTCTCCTGCCTTTTCTATTCACATGAACATTCGATTGCAAGCTGTTTTGGACAACTTTCTTTCTCTTCTTGCAAAACACTCTGCACACCTCCTTGCAGCTTCTAGAACACGATGGGAGATGTTTTTTGTGCTGGCACAGTTTCTCCTTGCCAGACAGAGTGGAAAAGCTTTTTGCTAAGATGTAGACGAGAAGAGAGGCTAAAGACGAAGGTACGGTGCTCTGCAGAGCTAAGCACCGCTCCCGGACCTCTTTCGGCAGAAGGCGTACACCGCAGAGCACTGTGAGCGGCAGAATCGTCTTTGCACGAAGAAGCAGCTTCTTCGTCTCCGGGAGCCGGAGAGAGCGGCAGCTTCGCAAAGGTGATGAAACAAGCTGTACAACACTGCGATTGTGTGCGCAGCTTGCCAACGGAGAGAAAACAGTACCTGAACATTCTCCTGCCTTTTCTATTCACATGAAGATTCGATTGGAAGCTGTTTTGGACAACTTTCTTGCTCTTCTTGCAAAACATTCGGCAGACCTCCGTGCAGCCTCTAGAACACGATGGGAGATGTTTTTTGTGCTGGCACAGATTCTCCTTGCCAGACAGAGTGGAAAAGCTTTTTGCTAAGATGTAGACGAGAAGAGAGGCTAAAGAAGCAGGTATGGTGCACTGCAGAGCTAAGCACAGCTCCCGGGCCTCTTTCGGCAGAAGGCGCACACCGCAGAGCACTGTGAGCGGCAGAATCGTCTTTGCGCGAAGAAGCAGCTTCTTCGTCTCCGGGAGCCGGAGAGAGCGGCAACTTCGCAAAGGTGATGAAACAAGCTGTACAACACAGCGATTGTGTGCGCAGCTTGCCAACTGAGAGAAAACAGTACCTGACCACTCTCCTGCCTTTTGTAATCACATGAACATTCGATTGCAAGCTGTTTTGGACAACTTTCTTTCTCTTCTTGCAAAACACTCGGCAGACCTCCGTGCAGCTTCTAGTACATGATGGGAGATGTTTTCTGTGCTGGCACAGTTTCTCCTTGCCAGACAGAGTGGAAAAGCTTTTTGCTAAGATGTAGACGAGAAGAGAGGGTAAAGACGAAGGTACGGTGCTCTGCAGAGCTAAGCACAGCTCCCGGGCCTCTTTCGGCAGAAGACACACACCGCAGAGCACAGTGAGCGGCAGAATCGTCTTTGCGCGAAGAAGCAGCTTCTTCGTCTCCGGGAGCCGGAGAGAGCGGCAGCTTCGCAAAGGTGATGAAACAAGCTGTACAACACTGCGATTGTGTGTGCAGCTTGCCAAGTGAGAGAAAACAATACCTGACCACTCTCCTGCCTTTTCTATTCACATGAACATTCGATTGCAAGCTGTTTTGGACAACTTTCTTTCTCTTCTTGCAAAACACTCTGCACACCTCCGTGCAGCTTCTAGAACACGATGGGAGATGTTTTTTGTGCTGGCACAGTTTCTCCTTGCCAGACAGAGTGGAAAAGCTTTTTGCTAAGATGTAGACGAGAAGAGAGGCTAAAGACGAAGGTATGGTGCTCTGCAGAGCTAAGCACAGCTCCCGGGCCTCTTTCGGCAGAAGACACACACTGCAGAGCACTGTGAGCGGCAGAATCGTCTTTGCGCGAAGAAGCAGCTTCTTCGTCTCCGGGAGCCGGAGAGAGCGGCAGCTTCGCAAAGGTGATGAAACAAGCTGTACAACACTGCGATTGTGTGTGCAGCTTGCCAAGTGAGAGAAAACAGTACCTGACCACTCTCCTGCCTTTTCTATTCACATGAACATTCGATTGCAAGCTGTTTTGGACAACTTTCTTTCTCTTCTTGCAAAACATTCTGCAGACCTCCGTGCAGCTTCTAGAACACGATGGGGGATGTTTTCTGTGCTGGCACATTTTCTCCTTGCCAGAAAGAGTAGAAAAGCTTTTTGCTAAGATGTAGACGAGAAGAGAGGCTAAAGACGAAGGTACGGTGCTCTGCAGAGCTAAGCACAGCTCCCGGGCCTCTTTCGGCAGAAGACACACACTGCAGAGCACAGTGAGCGGCAGAATCGTCTTTGCGCGAAGAAGCAGCTTCTTCGTCTCCGGGAGCCGGAGAGAGCGGCAGCTTCGCAAAGGTGATGAAACAAGCTGTACAACACTGCGATTGTGTGCGCAGCTTGCCAACTGAGAGAAAACAGTACCTGACCACTCTCCTGCCTTTTCTATTCACATGAACATTCGATTGCAAGCTGTTTTGGACAACTTTCTTTCTCTTCTTGCAAAACACTCGGCAGACCTCCGTGCAGCCTCTAGAACACGATGGGAGATGTTTTCTGTGCTGGCACAGTTTCTCCTTGCCAGACAGAGTGGAAAAGCTTTTTGCTAAGATGTAGACGAGAAGAGAGGCTAAAGACGAAGGTACGGTGCTCTGCAGCGCTAAGCACCGCTCCCGGACCTCTTTCGGCAGAAGGCGCACACCGCAGAGCACTGTGAGCGGCAGAATCGTCTTTGCGCGAAGAAGCAGCTTCTTCGTCTCCCTGAGCCGGAGAGAGCGGCAGCTTCGCAAAGGTGATGAAACAAGCTGTACAACACTGCGATTGTGTGCGCAGCTTGCCAAGTGAGAGAAAACAGTACCTGACCACTCTCCTGCCTTTTTTATTCACATGAACATTCGATTGCAAGCTGTTTTGGACAACTTTCTTTCTCTTCTTGCAAAACACTCGGCAGACCTCCGTGCAGCCTCTAGAACACGATGGGAGATGTTTTCTGTGCTGGCACAGTTTCTCCTTGCCAGACAGAGTGGAAAAGCTTTTTGCTAAGATGTAGACGAGAAGAGAGTCTAAAGACGAAAGTACGGTGCTCTGCAGAGCTAAGCACCTCTCCCGGACCTATTTCGGCAGAAAGCGCACACCGCAGAGTATTGAAGTGAAGTGGCGAACGACCATCCTGGTAATGCATCGAAGTCCAACTTTATTGATCAATCAATCACCTTAAATAACAGTGCTAACGAACGCCATGAATATTCTGTAATCCAATGTCATGATATGCTAACAGAGAAACTTCTAACCACTCCCTTTGTTTTAGAATACCTACAATTGTTTATTAAAAACAGAAACCAAAAACCAGAAACTAGAAACTAAAACAGAAACCAGTGTTCCCAAAACTTCTGCATCTGTTCTCAGGATGGCAGGCCTTCCCAAGGACGGTGTTCTGCTTGCCATGGGAAGACAAGCTGAGAACTTTATTGTTTATAGAATGATGCCTTAGAGAGTCTAATTGTTTACACTAATCAGAAGGCTGAGAGCTGTTAGAAACTGCTTTTACTTTTCCCCTATACTTTTCTCTCAATTGTATGTCTCATGGCCTTTTCTTTAAGTCATTCTCCGACATTTCCCCCGTTTTTTCTTTTTAAGAGAAAAGAGGTTAGTTTGCCAGGTTCTCCTGTTCACTATCAGGGGCAAAGAAAAGAGAAGGGAACTCATCCACTATGCTTGGCAACACTTTAAACTTCAGAGCAGCTTCATATGGGCCTCGTAACAAACTCCAAAAGTGCAGACCCCGCTCTGACAGGGCTCAGCTGCACCAAAGGCCTGAGGATAAACAGGACACTCAGTGTCAGAAATGTGATCCTGTGGAGAAGGATCAGAACCAGTGCTCAGAGGTGGAATAATGATAACTTGCTTAAATAACAAGATCCACCCTGCACTTGGGCTGGTATTCCATTCCAGGCTCTATCTCCACAAATTAGAAATATTCCTGTGGGTAATTTCCTAGGTGTCATAATAGTAGCCTTTACACTGGTTATAAAGCTGTTTGGACACTATTTCCAGGTTTAGAGATGAATCCAGAGTAGCCCCTGTCTGTTTATGCTGACTCATCCTTTGGAAATTAGAGTAATCAAAGCTGAACTGCAATTATCTAATGCTTGATTGGGATCTCTTCTTATAGGGCCTACAACAGAATGTTGTGTTAAAGGCACCAGTTTTCTACACCTTATTGAGGCTATATATGATGTACTTTGATCTTTAACCTTTTTTCAAAATACACTGTACCTCCCATCGATAATAAGCTAAGATTTACTGATCATGAGATTCATAAAGGTCTAAAACTGAGGCAGTGTTTAGCTCTGTATCATTCCGTAGTGCCTGCTCCCAATTATGTTCCCAGATGTGCCTATAATTACAGGTGTGGCACCATAAATGAAAAAGTAACAACTGATCACAACTCCCACAAAACAGTGCAACCCAAGCAGCACAATTTAGGCTGTGACATTCAAGACAGTCTTCTTTTGCCAGTCCTCGTATATGTAAAGATGATAATGATTCAATAATGTCAATCAGTTCTCTGGTCGTCCGGCAACGGCGTGTTAAGGCCTTATCAGGCATTGCACAACAGGTGGTAATTGGACTAAGAAAAGAAAGCTGTTAGCTGTTTTCATTCATGCAAACCTGGAGAGACGTAAACAAGCCTGAAAATGATTCTTTCTGTCCTTGAATTTATCACATCCATCTTTTTACATGAGCTTCCCAGAAATGTTCAAAGTCAGTTTTCAGTTTGTAATCCTTTAGTCATTTGGCTCAAATGGCATCAACTGGGTGATTCTCAGTCCTTTGTTAATTTGGAGTGGTGAAAAGATAGTATGCATTTAAGGCACTTAAAATATTTAACTTAACAGACTTATTTGCAAATCATGTAAATTCACTTAAATCTAATTCAAACTTAACAGAATCTAACTTAACTTACTTAATAATACTTAACAAAAATTTAATTTTCTTTAAATCCCACACAACTCAAACCTATATATAATTTAAACTTAGAAGACCTCGAACCCAACCGAAAACAAGCTCAACAATTTTAACCTTAACATTTAATGGCACTTAATTGATAACTTAACTTAAACTACTTAATAACAGATAAAACTTGCTATAGAAATAATATATGGCATTCACTATAACTCACTCACGGGCCCGATTCCTAAACACTCAACCAAAACAACCTTTCTCACGTTTTTTGCTGCAGCATTTATACCAAAAACACACTCACAACATCTCACTCATACAATCAATCCAACACATCTCAACATTTTTAAAATTTTCAAAACACAGCTTTAAAGTCTAATGTTCCACAGGCCCAGCCATCCGGGCTTCTGATGTTCAAAGTCTCTGGTAATACAGATGTTTCCAAGACAGCATAACCAATGCCGAGCCAAATCGGCCTTTACGCTGATTTCTGCTTTACAGTCTGTGCTGGGGAGAACAAAAGATCTCTCTAACTTAGGTGAAAAACATCCTGACAGCAATAGTCCTTGGTGTCGCTTGTTTAGTTTCACTAATCTTTTAATTGCAATAGGAATCTTTTCTTTTGTTGACAAGAGTCACAGTTATTACGGCTGTTAGATCTTAAACTGTAGCTTTTGCCGGCTACGGGGCAGAGGGAGAAACGCTCCCGCTCGAAAAAGCACTCTGAAGTCGGAATCCGCTAAGGAGTGTGTAACTAGCCCTGAAAATGGATGGCGCTGGACACTCATCAGAGCCCAGAAAAGATGTCGGTCGATCTAAACAGCAGGACGAAAACTATCAATGCACAGCATGATTGCTCCTCCATCACCTGCTCTCTGATGTCCAGTCACTGTTCCCAAGCAGCAACTGGCCGCCCGTGGACATCTGGCCCCCAGTTCACACATGAGGGCGATGCGGCTCCGGTCACTCCCCCCGCGGCGCTCTTTGTTCACTTCCGGCGCGGCGCGGCTTGGTTTCTGCGGCGGCGGCTCCGCTCTCGGGGCGGCGCGGCTCGGCTCCTGCGGCCGCGGCTTCTTCGGTGCTTGGCATTCCCGGCGCAAGCGGCCCGTGCCTTCGCAGCATTTCGTGCGGCCCTCTTTATTTGATGTTGCAAACGCAGCGGACGTTTGAAGAGGTGCAAAAGCGGCTAACACCTGACTCTGAGAGGACCTTGCCTGTTCTTGCAAGCCTACTGCTATCTGTTTAAGTGCATCTACCACAAAAGCCTGCTGGCCAGTGGGAATGAGAGCCATCCTTTCTAATGCTTCCTCGATAGTCCAATTTGCACCTAAGGTGTTAAGTATGTTTCTAGTAGCAGAGTTACAGTTTTGAATACAACACTGTTTAAGGAGAGCCTCGCGCATAAATTCCGCTACTCCGGCTCTCTCAATTGCAGCCGCAGCTCTATCAACAAAAGCGCCAAATGTCTCATCTTTGCCTTGCTTAATTCCCATATACACTGGTATCCCTCCTGGTTCTTTTACCATATCTATCGCGAGTCTGACTAACCGCATTGCCTCCCGGCACTTTTCTTGGCCTATTAAGGCTTGTGCTTCAGTACGAAGAAAAGGCCCCAGCCCCATAAGCTCATTAATAGTGATACCATGCAAGGGATCCCCCGGCTGTCTTTGAACTGCCACACACTCATTAGCTAAAGCTTGCCAGTGGGCGTTAAACAGCAATTGTTGATGTTGAGTAAAAATTAATTTAACTATCCCACGACAATCATTAACAAGAAGGATACTGGTGTCAAAAATATAATCGAGCATTTGCTTAGCTGGTTCACTCTTAAAGCCAAACTGACTAACAGTAGCTCGCAACTGAGATAACAGCTTCCAGTCAAGAGCGCTAATTGTGGCTTGAAAACCTCCTCCAGGCTGGGGGTTAAAGACAACCGGACAAGCCAATTCTCGAGCCGAACTTATCAGCTCTTGATCTCCCTTGTCAATTGCATCTTTGGCCAGGGCAGCCCACGCGTCCCGTCTTTCCCTCGCAATCGCCGCCACCAAGTCGTTTTCAGACCCAGGGACCGGCTGATTGCTTGTCGGGAATGGAGTACACGTATCTGGCCCCAGCTGCTGAGACGCAGCAGGTACGGGAGACTCAGAGGTGCTCTGTGTAGCCTGCGGCAAAGCAGCCAACAAGGCACCCCGCGGAGCTTGGCTCGTTTGGGGGGGCTGCGACGCGGGTACTAAAGCTGTCTGCGTAGCCTGGTTTGTAGGCTGGCTCGTAGCTGGGCTTGTAGGCTGGCCCGTTAAGGGGGGCTGCGCGGCGGGCAGCGAGGCGGACTGCGCCTGGCTCATAGTATGACTCATAGCCTGGCTTTCCGAGGGAGGCGGTGAAGCAGGTAATAAAACTGTCCGCGTCGCGGGGCCAAGAGGAGTTCCCGCGTTCTTATCAAATTCCCTATCTTGATCGTAATGTTTGTTACGATCGTGGGCAGCAGTGGCTTGATAAGCAGCCCTTTTTTCAGCTTGAATTTGCAAAAGCTCAGTGTTAACGACCCGCCATAATTTACCCCACTTCTTAGCAGTTTTATCATCATCTAACGTAGCCTGCCACAATAAATCACCAAATTTACGCCACTCAGACAATTCGTGAACTGTGTGAGGATTTATAAAGATCCCCTTTTCTAGGCCATACGCTAAAAGGCCTGGTAACTCTTTCTGTAAATCTATTCCCTTAATTTGCCGTTTTTGCAAAAGGGTAATAAAAAGTTCATATGCGGCTTGCCTTTCCATACCTATGTGCGCACGTTGCAGCTCTTCAAATCAAGGTCGCGGCCGAATGTATCGGACGAGCCTATCTGTATAGTCGCTCGCAGCGCGGCGCGGGCCGGCGGGTTACCCTCCGCTTTGTCCTCCGCCCTTCTTCGCCGTTCCGGCTGCAGTTTCGATATTACGGAACCCGAACCTGGCTTCACTTCGCGTGGCGTTCGCTTCCCCGTGGTGTTCGCTATCACGGTCGGAGGTCAGCATATATTGAAGTGAAGGGGCGAACGACCATCCTGGTAATGCATCGAAGTCCAACTTTATTGATCAATCAATCACCTTAAATAACAGTGCTAACGAACGCCATGAATATTCTGTAATCCAATGTCATGATATGCTAAAAGAGAAACTTCTAACCACTCCCTTTGTTTTAGAATACCTACAATTGTTTATTAAAAACAGAAACCAAAAACCAGAAACTAGAAACTAAAACAGAAACCAGTGTTCCCAAAACTTCTGCATCTGTTCTCAGGAAGGCAGGCCTTCCCAAGGACGGTGTTCTGCTTGCCATGGGAAGACAAGCTGAGAACTTTATTGTTTATAGAATGATGCCTGAGAGAGTCTAATTGTTTACACTAATCAGAAGGCTGAGAGCTGTTAGAAACTGCTTTTACTTTTCCCCTATACTTTTCTCTCAATTGTATGTCTCATGGCCTTTTCTTTAAGTCATTCTCCGACAGCAGAGCACTGTGAGCGGCAGAATCGTCTTTGCGCGAAGAAGCAGCTTCTTCGTCTCCGGGAGCCGGAGAGAGCGGCAGCTTCGCAAAGGTGATGAAACAAGCTGTACAACACTGCGATTGTGTGCGCAGCTTGCCAACGGAGAGAAAACAGTACCTGACCACTCTCCTGCCTTTTCTATTCACATGAACATTCGATTGCAAGCTGTTTTGGACAACTTTCTTTCTCTTCTTGCAAAACACTCGGCAGACCTCCGTGCAGCCTCTAGAATACGATGGGAGATGTTTTTTGTGCTGGCACAGTTTCTCCTTGCCAGACAGAGTGGAAAAGCTTTTTGCTAAGATGTAGACGAGAAGAGAGGCTAAAGACGAAGGTACGGTGCTCTGCAGAGCTAAGCACCGCTCCCGGACCTCTTTCGGCAGAAGGCGCACACCGCAGGGCACTGTGAGCGGCAGAATCGTCTTTGCGGAAAGAAGCAGCTTCCTCGTCTCCGGGAGCCGGAGACGAGCGGCAGCTTCGCAAAGGTGATGAAACAAGCTGTACAACACTGCGATTGTGTGCACAGCTTGCCAACTGAGAGAAAACAGTCCCTCACCACTCTCCTGCCTTTTCTATTCACATGAACATTCGATTGCAAGCTGTTTTGGACAACTTTCTTTCTCTTCTTGCAAAACACTCGGCAGACCTCCGTGCAGCCTCTAGAACACGATGGGAGATGTTTTCTGTGCTGGCACAGTTTCTCCTTGCCAGACAGAGTGGAAAAGCTTTTTGCTAAGATGTAGACGAGAAGAGAGGCTAAAGACGAAGGTACGGTGCTCTGCAGAGCTAAGCACCGCTCCCGGACCTCTTTCGGCAGAAGGCGCACACCGCAGAGCACTGCGAGCGGCAGAATCGTCTTTGCGCGAAGAAGCAGCTTCTTCGTCTCCGGGAGCCGGAGAGAGCGGCAGCTTCGCAAAGGTGATGAAACAAGCTGTACAACACTGCGATTGTGTGCGCAGCTTGCCAACTGAGAGAAAACAGTACCTGACCACTCTCCTGCGTTTTCTATTCACATGAACATTCGATTGCAAGCTGTTTTGGACAACTTTCTTGCTCTTCTTGCAAAACACTCGGCAGACCTCCGTGCAGCCTCTAGAACATGATGGGAGATGTTTTTTGTGCTGGCACAGATTCTCCTTGCCAGACAGAGTGGAAAAGCTTTTTGCTAAGATGTAGACGAGAAGAGAGGCTAAAGAAGCAGGTATGGTGCTCTGCAGAGCTAAGCACAGCTCCCGGGCCTCTTTCGGCAGAAGGCGCACACCGCAGAGCACTGTGAGCGGCAGAATCGTCTTTGCGCGAAGAAGCAGCTTCTTCGTCTCCGGGAGCCGGAGAGAGCGGCAGCTTCGCAAAGGTGATGAAACAAGCTGTACAACATTGCGATTGTGTGCGCAGCTTGCCAACTGAGAGAAAACAGTCCCTGACCACTCTCCTGCCTTTTCTATTCACATGAACATTCGATTGCAAGCTGTTTTGGACAACTTTCTTGCTCTTCTTGCAAAACACTCGGCAGACCTCCGTGCAGCCTCTAGAACACGATGGGAGATGTTTTTTGTGCTGGCACAGATTCTCCTGGCCAGACAGAGTGGAAAAGCTTTTTGCTAAGATGTAGACGAGAAGAGAGGCTAAAGAAGCAGGTATGGTGCTCTGCAGATCTAAGCACAGCTCCCGGGCCTCTATCGGCAGAAGGCGCACACCGCAGAGCACTGTGAGCGGCAGAATCGTCTTTGCGCGAAGAAGCAGCTTCTTCGTCTCCGGGAGCCGGAGAGAGCGGCAACTTCGCAAAGGTGATGAAACAAGCTGTACAACACTGCGATTGTGTGCGCAGCTTGAAAGTGAGAGAAAACAGTACCTGACCACTCTCCTGCCTTTTCTATTCACATGAACATTCGATTGCAAGCTGTTTTGGACAACTTTCTTTCTCTTCTTGCAAAACACTCGGCAGACCTCCGTGCAGCCTCTAGAACACGATGGGAGATGTTTTCTGTGCTGGCAGAGTTTCTCCTTGCCAGACAGAGTGGAAAAGCTTTTTGCTAAGATGTAGATGAGAAGAGAGGCTAAAGACGAAGGTACGGTGCTCTGCAGAGCTGAGCACCGCTCCCGGACCTCTTTCGGCAGAAGGCGCACACCGCAGAGCACTGTGAGCGGCAGAATCGTCTTTGCGCGAAGAAGCAGCTTCTTCGTCTCCGGGAGCCGGAGAGAGCGGCAACTTCGCAAAGGTGATGAAACAAGCTGTACAACACTGCGATTGTGTGCGCAGCTTGCCAACTGAGAGAAAACAGTACCTGACCACTCTCCTGCCTTTTCTATTCACATGAACATTCGATTGCAAGCTGTTTTGGACAACTTTCTTTCTCTTCTTGCAAAATACTCGGCAGACCTCTGTGCAGCCTCTAGAAGACGATGGGAGATGTTTTCTGTGCTGGCACAGTTTCTCCTTGCCAGACAGAGTGGAAAGCTTTTTGCTAAGATGTAGACGAGAAGAGAGGCTAAAGACGAAGGTACGGTGCTCTGCAGAGCTAAGCACCGCTCCCGGACCTCTTTCGGCAGAAGGCGCACACCGCAGAGCACTGTGAGCGGCAGAATCGTCTTTGCGTGAAGAAGCAGCTTCTTCGTCTCCGGGAGCCGGAGAGAGCGGCAACTTCGCAAAGGTGATGAAACAAGCTGTACAACACTGCGATTGTGTGCGCAGCTTGCCAACAGAGAGAAAACAGTACCTGACCACTCTCCTGACTTTTCTATTCACTTGAACATTCGATTGCAAGCTGTTTTGGACAACTTTCTTTCTCTTCTTGCAAAACACTCGGCAGACCTCCGTGCAGCCTCTAGAACACGATGGGAGATGTTTTTTGTGCTGGCACAGTTTCTCCTTGCCAGACAGAGTGGAAAAGCTTTTTGCTAAGATGTAGATGAGAAGATAGGCTAAAGACGAAGGTACGGTGCTCTGCAGAGCTAAGCACAGCTCCCGGGCCTCTTTCGGCAGACGGCGCACACCGCAGAGCACTGTGAGCGGCAGAATCGTCTTTGCGCGAAGAAGCCGCTTCTTCGTCTCCGGGAGCCGGAGAGAGCGGCAGCTTCGCAAAGGTGATGAAACAAGCCGTACAACACTGCGATTGTGTGCGCAGCTTGCCAACTGAGAGAAAACAGTACCTGACCACTCTCCTGCCTTTTGTAATCACATGAACATTCGATTGCAAGCTGTTTTGGACAACTTTCTTTCTCTTCTTGCAAAACACTCGGCAGACCTCCGTGCAGCCTCTAGAAGATGATGGGAGATGTTTTCTGTGCTGGCACAGTTTCTCCTTGCCAGACAGAGTGGAAAAGCTTTTTGCTAAGATGTAGACGAGAAGAGAGGCTAAAGACGAAGGTACGGTGCTCTGCAGAGCTGAGCACCGCTCCCGGACCTCTTTCGGCAGAAGGCGCACACCGCAGAGCACTGTGAGCGGCAGAATCGTCTTTGCGCGAAGAAGCAGCTTCTTCGTCTCCGGGAGCCGGAGAGAGCGGCAACTTCGCAAAGGTGATGAAACAAGCTGTACAACACTGCGATTGTGTGCGCAGCTTGCCAACTGAGAGAAAACAGTACCTGACCACTCTCCTGCCTTTTCTATTCACATGAACATTCGATTGCAAGCTGTTTTGGACAACTTTCTTTCTCTTCTTGCAAAATTCTCGGCAGACCTCTGTACAGCCTCTAGAAGACGATGGGAGATGTTTTCTGTGCTGGCACAGTTTCTCCTTGCCAGACAGAGTGGAAAGCTTTTTGCTAAGATGTAGACGAGAAGAGAGGCTAAAGACGAAGGTACGGTGCTCTGCAGAGCTAAGCACCGCTCCCGGACCTCTTTCGGCAGAAGGCGCACACCGCAGAGCACTGTGAGCGGCAGAATCGTCTTTGCGTGAAGAAGCAGCTTCTTCGTCTCCGGGAGCCGGAGAGAGCGGCAACTTCGCAAAGGTGATGAAACAAGCTGTACAACACTGCGATTGTGTGCGCAGCTTGCCAACAGAGAGAAAACAGTACCTGACCACTCTCCTGACTTTTCTATTCACTTGAACATTCGATTGCAAGCTGTTTTGGACAACTTTCTTTCTCTTCTTGCAAAACACTCGGCAGACCTCCGTGCAGCCTCTAGAACACGATGGGAGATGTTTTTTGTGCTGGCACAGTTTCTCCTTGCCAGACAGAGTGGAAAAGCTTTTTGCTAAGATGTAGATGAGAAGATAGGCTAAAGACGAAGGTACGGTGCTCTGCAGAGCTAAGCACAGCTCCCGGGCCTCTTTCGGCAGAAGGCGCACACCGCAGAGCACTGTGAGCGGCAGAATCGTCTTTGCGCGAAGAAGCCGCTTCTTCGTCTCCGGGAGCCGGAGAGAGCGGCAGCTTCGCAAAGGTGATGAAACAAGCCGTACAACACTGCGATTGTGTGCGCAGCTTGCCAACTGAGAGAAAACAGTACCTGACCAATCTCCTGCCTTTTGTAATCACATGAACATTCGATTGCAAGCTGTTTTGGACAACTTTCTTTCTCTTCTTGCAAAACACTCGGCAGACCTCCGTGCAGCCTCTAGAAGACGATGGGAGATGTTTTCTGTGCTGGCACAGTTTCTCCTTGCCAGACAGAGTGGAAAAGCTTTTTGCTAAGATGTAGACGAGAAGAGAGGCTAAAGACGAAGGTATGGTGCTCTGCAGAGCTAAGCACAGCTCCCGGGCCTCTTTCGGCAGAAGACACACACTGCAGAGCACTGTGAGCGGCAGAATCGTCTTTGCGCGAAGAAGCAGCTTCTTCGTCTCCGGGAGCCGGAGAGAGCGGCAGCTTCGCAAAGGTGATGAAACAAGCTGTACAACACTGCGATTGTGTGTGCAGCTTGCCAAGTGAGAGAAAACAGTACCTGACCACTCTCCTGCCTTTTCTATTCACATGAACATTCGATTGCAAGCTGTTTTGGACAACTTTCTTTCTCTTCTTGCAAAACATTCTGCAGACCTCCGTGCAGCTTCTAGAACACGATGGGGGATGTTTTCTGTGCTGGCACATTTTCTCCTTGCCAGAAAGAGTAGAAAAGCTTTTTGCTAAGATGTAGACGAGAAGAGAGGCTAAAGACGAAGGTACGGTGCTCTGCAGAGCTAAGCACAGCTCCCGGGCCTCTTTCGGCAGAAGACACACACTGCAGAGCACAGTGAGCGGCAGAATCGTCTTTGCGCGAAGAAGCAGCTTCTTCGTCTCCGGGAGCCGGAGAGAGCGGCAGCTTCGCAAAGGTGATGAAACAAGCTGTACAACACTGCGATTGTGTGCGCAGCTTGCCAACTGAGAGAAAACAGTACCTGACCACTCTCCTGCCTTTTCTATTCACATGAACATTCGATTGCAAGCTGTTTTGGACAACTTTCTTTCTCTTCTTGCAAAACACTCGGCAGACCTCCGTGCAGCCTCTAGAACACGATGGGAGATGTTTTCTGTGCTGGCACAGTTTCTCCTTGCCAGACAGAGTGGAAAAGCTTTTTGCTAAGATGTAGACGAGAAGAGAGGCTAAAGACGAAGGTACGGTGCTCTGCAGCGCTAAGCACCGCTCCCGGACCTCTTTCGGCAGAAGGCGCACACCGCAGAGCACTGTGAGCGGCAGAATCGTCTTTGCGCGAAGAAGCAGCTTCTTCGTCTCCCTGAGCCGGAGAGAGCGGCAGCTTCGCAAAGGTGATGAAACAAGCTGTACAACACTGCGATTGTGTGCGCAGCTTGCCAAGTGAGAGAAAACAGTACCTGACCACTCTCCTGCCTTTTTTATTCACATGAACATTCGATTGCAAGCTGTTTTGGACAACTTTCTTTCTCTTCTTGCAAAACACTCGGCAGACCTCCGTGCAGCCTCTAGAACACGATGGGAGATGTTTTCTGTGCTGGCACAGTTTCTCCTTGCCAGACAGAGTGGAAAAGCTTTTTGCTAAGATGTAGACGAGAAGAGAGTCTAAAGACGAAAGTACGGTGCTCTGCAGAGCTAAGCACCTCTCCCGGACCTATTTCGGCAGAAAGCGCACACCGCAGAGTATTGAAGTGAAGTGGCGAACGACCATCCTGGTAATGCATCGAAGTCCAACTTTATTGATCAATCAATCACCTTAAATAACAGTGCTAACGAACGCCATGAATATTCTGTAATCCAATGTCATGATATGCTAACAGAGAAACTTCTAACCACTCCCTTTGTTTTAGAATACCTACAATTGTTTATTAAAAACAGAAACCAAAAACCAGAAACTAGAAACTAAAACAGAAACCAGTGTTCCCAAAACTTCTGCATCTGTTCTCAGGATGGCAGGCCTTCCCAAGGACGGTGTTCTGCTTGCCATGGGAAGACAAGCTGAGAACTTTATTGTTTATAGAATGATGCCTTAGAGAGTCTAATTGTTTACACTAATCAGAAGGCTGAGAGCTGTTAGAAACTGCTTTTACTTTTCCCCTATACTTTTCTCTCAATTGTATGTCTCATGGCCTTTTCTTTAAGTCATTCTCCGACATTTCCCCCGTTTTTTCTTTTTAAGAGAAAAGAGGTTAGTTTGCCAGGTTCTCCTGTTCACTATCAGGGGCAAAGAAAAGAGAAGGGAACTCATCCACTATGCTTGGCAACACTTTAAACTTCAGAGCAGCTTCATATGGGCCTCGTAACAAACTCCAAAAGTGCAGACCCCGCTCTGACAGGGCTCAGCTGCACCAAAGGCCTGAGGATAAACAGGACACTCAGTGTCAGAAATGTGATCCTGTGGAGAAGGATCAGAACCAGTGCTCAGAGGTGGAATAATGATAACTTGCTTAAATAACAAGATCCACCCTGCACTTGGGCTGGTATTCCATTCCAGGCTCTATCTCCACAAATTAGAAATATTCCTGTGGGTAATTTCCTAGGTGTCATAATAGTAGCCTTTACACTGGTTATAAAGCTGTTTGGACACTATTTCCAGGTTTAGAGATGAATCCAGAGTAGCCCCTGTCTGTTTATGCTGACTCATCCTTTGGAAATTAGAGTAATCAAAGCTGAACTGCAATTATCTAATGCTTGATTGGGATCTCTTCTTATAGGGCCTACAACAGAATGTTGTGTTAAAGGCACCAGTTTTCTACACCTTATTGAGGCTATATATGATGTACTTTGATCTTTAACCTTTTTTCAAAATACACTGTACCTCCCATCGATAATAAGCTAAGATTTACTGATCATGAGATTCATAAAGGTCTAAAACTGAGGCAGTGTTTAGCTCTGTATCATTCCGTAGTGCCTGCTCCCAATTATGTTCCCAGATGTGCCTATAATTACAGGTGTGGCACCATAAATGAAAAAGTAACAACTGATCACAACTCCCACAAAACAGTGCAACCCAAGCAGCACAATTTAGGCTGTGACATTCAAGACAGTCTTCTTTTGCCAGTCCTCGTATATGTAAAGATGATAATGATTCAATAATGTCAATCAGTTCTCTGGTCGTCCGGCAACGGCGTGTTAAGGCCTTATCAGGCATTGCACAACAGGTGGTAATTGGACTAAGAAAAGAAAGCTGTTAGCTGTTTTCATTCATGCAAACCTGGAGAGACGTAAACAAGCCTGAAAATGATTCTTTCTGTCCTTGAATTTATCACATCCATCTTTTTACATGAGCTTCCCAGAAATGTTCAAAGTCAGTTTTCAGTTTGTAATCCTTTAGTCATTTGGCTCAAATGGCATCAACTGGGTGATTCTCAGTCCTTTGTTAATTTGGAGTGGTGAAAAGATAGTATGCATTTAAGGCACTTAAAATATTTAACTTAACAGACTTATTTGCAAATCATGTAAATTCACTTAAATCTAATTCAAACTTAACAGAATCTAACTTAACTTACTTAATAATACTTAACAAAAATTTAATTTTCTTTAAATCCCACACAACTCAAACCTATATATAATTTAAACTTAGAAGACCTCGAACCCAACCGAAAACAAGCTCAACAATTTTAACCTTAACATTTAATGGCACTTAATTGATAACTTAACTTAAACTACTTAATAACAGATAAAACTTGCTATAGAAATAATATATGGCATTCACTATAACTCACTCACGGGCCCGATTCCTAAACACTCAACCAAAACAACCTTTCTCACGTTTTTTGCTGCAGCATTTATACCAAAAACACACTCACAACATCTCACTCATACAATCAATCCAACACATCTCAACATTTTTAAAATTTTCAAAACACAGCTTTAAAGTCTAATGTTCCACAGGCCCAGCCATCCGGGCTTCTGATGTTCAAAGTCTCTGGTAATACAGATGTTTCCAAGACAGCATAACCAATGCCGAGCCAAATCGGCCTTTACGCTGATTTCTGCTTTACAGTCTGTGCTGGGGAGAACAAAAGATCTCTCTAACTTAGGTGAAAAACATCCTGACAGCAATAGTCCTTGGTGTCGCTTGTTTAGTTTCACTAATCTTTTAATTGCAATAGGAATCTTTTCTTTTGTTGACAAGAGTCACAGTTATTACGGCTGTTAGATCTTAAACTGTAGCTTTTGCCGGCTACGGGGCAGAGGGAGAAACGCTCCCGCTCGAAAAAGCACTCTGAAGTCGGAATCCGCTAAGGAGTGTGTAACTAGCCCTGAAAATGGATGGCGCTGGACACTCATCAGAGCCCAGAAAAGATGTCGGTCGATCTAAACAGCAGGACGAAAACTATCAATGCACAGCATGATTGCTCCTCCATCACCTGCTCTCTGATGTCCAGTCACTGTTCCCAAGCAGCAACTGGCCGCCCGTGGACATCTGGCCCCCAGTTCACACATGAGGGCGATGCGGCTCCGGTCGCTCCCCCCGCGGCGCTCTTTGTTCACTTCCGGCGCGGCGCGGCTTGGTTTCTGCGGCGGCGGCTCCGCTCTCGGGGCGGCGCGGCTCGGCTCCTGCGGCCGCGGCTTCTTCGGTGCTTGGCATTCCCGGCGCAAGCGGCCCGTGCCTTCGCAGCATTTCGTGCGGCCCTCTTTATTTGATGTTGCAAACGCAGCGGACGTTTGAAGAGGTGCAAAAGCGGCTAACACCTGACTCTGAGAGGACCTTGCCTGTTCTTGCAAGCCTACTGCTATCTGTTTAAGTGCATCTACCACAAAAGCCTGCTGGCCAGTGGGAATGAGAGCCATCCTTTCTAATGCTTCCTCGATAGTCCAATTTGCACCTAAGGTGTTAAGTATGTTTCTAGTAGCAGAGTTACAGTTTTGAATACAACACTGTTTAAGGAGAGCCTCGCGCATAAATTCCGCTACTCCGGCTCTCTCAATTGCAGCCGCAGCTCTATCAACAAAAGCGCCAAATGTCTCATCTTTGCCTTGCTTAATTCCCATATACACTGGTATCCCTCCTGGTTCTTTTACCATATCTATCGCGAGTCTGACTAACCGCATTGCCTCCCGGCACTTTTCTTGGCCTATTAAGGCTTGTGCTTCAGTACGAAGAAAAGGCCCCAGCCCCATAAGCTCATTAATAGTGATACCATGCAAGGGATCCCCCGGCTGTCTTTGAACTGCCACACACTCATTAGCTAAAGCTTGCCAGTGGGCGTTAAACAGCAATTGTTGATGTTGAGTAAAAATTAATTTAACTATCCCACGACAATCATTAACAAGAAGGATACTGGTGTCAAAAATATAATCGAGCATTTGCTTAGCTGGTTCACTCTTAAAGCCAAACTGACTAACAGTAGCTCGCAACTGAGATAACAGCTTCCAGTCAAGAGCGCTAATTGTGGCTTGAAAACCTCCTCCAGGCTGGGGGTTAAAGACAACCGGACAAGCCAATTCTCGAGCCGAACTTATCAGCTCTTGATCTCCCTTGTCAATTGCATCTTTGGCCAGGGCAGCCCACGCGTCCCGTCTTTCCCTCGCAATCGCCGCCACCAAGTCGTTTTCAGACCCAGGGACCGGCTGATTGCTTGTCGGGAATGGAGTACACGTATCTGGCCCCAGCTGCTGAGACGCAGCAGGTACGGGAGACTCAGAGGTGCTCTGTGTAGCCTGCGGCAAAGCAGCCAACAAGGCACCCCGCGGAGCTTGGCTCGTTTGGGGGGGCTGCGACGCGGGTACTAAAGCTGTCTGCGTAGCCTGGTTTGTAGGCTGGCTCGTAGCTGGGCTTGTAGGCTGGCCCGTTAAGGGGGGCTGCGCGGCGGGCAGCGAGGCGGACTGCGCCTGGCTCATAGTATGACTCATAGCCTGGCTTTCCGAGGGAGGCGGTGAAGCAGGTAATAAAACTGTCCGCGTCGCGGGGCCAAGAGGAGTTCCCGCGTTCTTATCAAATTCCCTATCTTGATCGTAATGTTTGTTACGATCGTGGGCAGCAGTGGCTTGATAAGCAGCCCTTTTTTCAGCTTGAATTTGCAAAAGCTCAGTGTTAACGACCCGCCATAATTTACCCCACTTCTTAGCAGTTTTATCATCATCTAACGTAGCCTGCCACAATAAATCACCAAATTTACGCCACTCAGACAATTCGTGAACTGTGTGAGGATTTATAAAGATCCCCTTTTCTAGGCCATACGCTAAAAGGCCTGGTAACTCTTTCTGTAAATCTATTCCCTTAATTTGCCGTTTTTGCAAAAGGGTAATAAAAAGTTCATATGCGGCTTGCCTTTCCATACCTATGTGCGCACGTTGCAGCTCTTCAAATCAAGGTCGCGGCCGAATGTATCGGACGAGCCTATCTGTATAGTCGCTCGCAGCGCGGCGCGGGCCGGCGGGTTACCCTCCGCTTTGTCCTCCGCCCTTCTTCGCCGTTCCGGCTGCAGTTTCGATATTACGGAACCCGAACCTGGCTTCACTTCGCGTGGCGTTCGCTTCCCCGTGGTGTTCGCTATCACGGTCGGAGGTCAGCATATATTGAAGTGAAGGGGCGAACGACCATCCTGGTAATGCATCGAAGTCCAACTTTATTGATCAATCAATCACCTTAAATAACAGTGCTAACGAACGCCATGAATATTCTGTAATCCAATGTCATGATATGCTAAAAGAGAAACTTCTAACCACTCCCTTTGTTTTAGAATACCTACAATTGTTTATTAAAAACAGAAACCAAAAACCAGAAACTAGAAACTAAAACAGAAACCAGTGTTCCCAAAACTTCTGCATCTGTTCTCAGGAAGGCAGGCCTTCCCAAGGACGGTGTTCTGCTTGCCATGGGAAGACAAGCTGAGAACTTTATTGTTTATAGAATGATGCCTGAGAGAGTCTAATTGTTTACACTAATCAGAAGGCTGAGAGCTGTTAGAAACTGCTTTTACTTTTCCCCTATACTTTTCTCTCAATTGTATGTCTCATGGCCTTTTCTTTAAGTCATTCTCCGACAGCAGAGCACTGTGAGCGGCAGAATCGTCTTTGCGCGAAGAAGCAGCTTCTTCGTCTCCGGGAGCCGGAGAGAGCGGCAGCTTCGCAAAGGTGATGAAACAAGCTGTACAACACTGCGATTGTGTGCGCAGCTTGCCAACGGAGAGAAAACAGTACCTGACCACTCTCCTGCCTTTTCTATTCACATGAACATTCGATTGCAAGCTGTTTTGGACAACTTTCTTTCTCTTCTTGCAAAACACTCGGCAGACCTCCGTGCAGCCTCTAGAATACGATGGGAGATGTTTTTTGTGCTGGCACAGTTTCTCCTTGCCAGACAGAGTGGAAAAGCTTTTTGCTAAGATGTAGACGAGAAGAGAGGCTAAAGACGAAGGTACGGTGCTCTGCAGAGCTAAGCACCGCTCCCGGACCTCTTTCGGCAGAAGGCGCACACCGCAGGGCACTGTGAGCGGCAGAATCGTCTTTGCGGAAAGAAGCAGCTTCCTCGTCTCCGGGAGCCGGAGACGAGCGGCAGCTTCGCAAAGGTGATGAAACAAGCTGTACAACACTGCGATTGTGTGCACAGCTTGCCAACTGAGAGAAAACAGTCCCTCACCACTCTCCTGCCTTTTCTATTCACATGAACATTCGATTGCAAGCTGTTTTGGACAACTTTCTTTCTCTTCTTGCAAAACACTCGGCAGACCTCCGTGCAGCCTCTAGAAGATGATGGGAGATGTTTTCTGTGCTGGCACAGTTTCTCCTTGCCAGACAGAGTGGAAAAGCTTTTTGCTAAGATGTAGACGAGAAGAGAGGCTAAAGACGAAGGTACGGTGCTCTGCAGAGCTGAGCACCGCTCCCGGACCTCTTTCGGCAGAAGGCGCACACCGCAGAGCACTGTGAGCGGCAGAATCGTCTTTGCGCGAAGAAGCAGCTTCTTCGTCTCCGGGAGCCGGAGAGAGCGGCAACTTCGCAAAGGTGATGAAACAAGCTGTACAACACTGCGATTGTGTGCGCAGCTTGCCAACTGAGAGAAAACAGTACCTGACCACTCTCCTGCCTTTTCTATTCACATGAACATTCGATTGCAAGCTGTTTTGGACAACTTTCTTTCTCTTCTTGCAAAATTCTCGGCAGACCTCTGTACAGCCTCTAGAAGACGATGGGAGATGTTTTCTGTGCTGGCACAGTTTCTCCTTGCCAGACAGAGTGGAAAGCTTTTTGCTAAGATGTAGACGAGAAGAGAGGCTAAAGACGAAGGTACGGTGCTCTGCAGAGCTAAGCACCGCTCCCGGACCTCTTTCGGCAGAAGGCGCACACCGCAGAGCACTGTGAGCGGCAGAATCGTCTTTGCGTGAAGAAGCAGCTTCTTCGTCTCCGGGAGCCGGAGAGAGCGGCAACTTCGCAAAGGTGATGAAACAAGCTGTACAACACTGCGATTGTGTGCGCAGCTTGCCAACAGAGAGAAAACAGTACCTGACCACTCTCCTGACTTTTCTATTCACTTGAACATTCGATTGCAAGCTGTTTTGGACAACTTTCTTTCTCTTCTTGCAAAACACTCGGCAGACCTCCGTGCAGCCTCTAGAACACGATGGGAGATGTTTTTTGTGCTGGCACAGTTTCTCCTTGCCAGACAGAGTGGAAAAGCTTTTTGCTAAGATGTAGATGAGAAGATAGGCTAAAGACGAAGGTACGGTGCTCTGCAGAGCTAAGCACAGCTCCCGGGCCTCTTTCGGCAGAAGGCGCACACCGCAGAGCACTGTGAGCGGCAGAATCGTCTTTGCGCGAAGAAGCCGCTTCTTCGTCTCCGGGAGCCGGAGAGAGCGGCAGCTTCGCAAAGGTGATGAAACAAGCCGTACAACACTGCGATTGTGTGCGCAGCTTGCCAACTGAGAGAAAACAGTACCTGACCAATCTCCTGCCTTTTGTAATCACATGAACATTCGATTGCAAGCTGTTTTGGACAACTTTCTTTCTCTTCTTGCAAAACACTCGGCAGACCTCCGTGCAGCCTCTAGAAGACGATGGGAGATGTTTTCTGTGCTGGCACAGTTTCTCCTTGCCAGACAGAGTGGAAAAGCTTTTTGCTAAGATGTAGACGAGAAGAGAGGCTAAAGACGAAGGTATGGTGCTCTGCAGAGCTAAGCACAGCTCCCGGGCCTCTTTCGGCAGAAGACACACACTGCAGAGCACTGTGAGCGGCAGAATCGTCTTTGCGCGAAGAAGCAGCTTCTTCGTCTCCGGGAGCCGGAGAGAGCGGCAGCTTCGCAAAGGTGATGAAACAAGCTGTACAACACTGCGATTGTGTGTGCAGCTTGCCAAGTGAGAGAAAACAGTACCTGACCACTCTCCTGCCTTTTCTATTCACATGAACATTCGATTGCAAGCTGTTTTGGACAACTTTCTTTCTCTTCTTGCAAAACATTCTGCAGACCTCCGTGCAGCTTCTAGAACACGATGGGGGATGTTTTCTGTGCTGGCACATTTTCTCCTTGCCAGAAAGAGTAGAAAAGCTTTTTGCTAAGATGTAGACGAGAAGAGAGGCTAAAGACGAAGGTACGGTGCTCTGCAGAGCTAAGCACAGCTCCCGGGCCTCTTTCGGCAGAAGACACACACTGCAGAGCACAGTGAGCGGCAGAATCGTCTTTGCGCGAAGAAGCAGCTTCTTCGTCTCCGGGAGCCGGAGAGAGCGGCAGCTTCGCAAAGGTGATGAAACAAGCTGTACAACACTGCGATTGTGTGCGCAGCTTGCCAACTGAGAGAAAACAGTACCTGACCACTCTCCTGCCTTTTCTATTCACATGAACATTCGATTGCAAGCTGTTTTGGACAACTTTCTTTCTCTTCTTGCAAAACACTCGGCAGACCTCCGTGCAGCCTCTAGAACACGATGGGAGATGTTTTCTGTGCTGGCACAGTTTCTCCTTGCCAGACAGAGTGGAAAAGCTTTTTGCTAAGATGTAGACGAGAAGAGAGGCTAAAGACGAAGGTACGGTGCTCTGCAGCGCTAAGCACCGCTCCCGGACCTCTTTCGGCAGAAGGCGCACACCGCAGAGCACTGTGAGCGGCAGAATCGTCTTTGCGCGAAGAAGCAGCTTCTTCGTCTCCCTGAGCCGGAGAGAGCGGCAGCTTCGCAAAGGTGATGAAACAAGCTGTACAACACTGCGATTGTGTGCGCAGCTTGCCAAGTGAGAGAAAACAGTACCTGACCACTCTCCTGCCTTTTTTATTCACATGAACATTCGATTGCAAGCTGTTTTGGACAACTTTCTTTCTCTTCTTGCAAAACACTCGGCAGACCTCCGTGCAGCCTCTAGAACACGATGGGAGATGTTTTCTGTGCTGGCACAGTTTCTCCTTGCCAGACAGAGTGGAAAAGCTTTTTGCTAAGATGTAGACGAGAAGAGAGTCTAAAGACGAAAGTACGGTGCTCTGCAGAGCTAAGCACCTCTCCCGGACCTATTTCGGCAGAAAGCGCACACCGCAGAGTATTGAAGTGAAGTGGCGAACGACCATCCTGGTAATGCATCGAAGTCCAACTTTATTGATCAATCAATCACCTTAAATAACAGTGCTAACGAACGCCATGAATATTCTGTAATCCAATGTCATGATATGCTAACAGAGAAACTTCTAACCACTCCCTTTGTTTTAGAATACCTACAATTGTTTATTAAAAACAGAAACCAAAAACCAGAAACTAGAAACTAAAACAGAAACCAGTGTTCCCAAAACTTCTGCATCTGTTCTCAGGATGGCAGGCCTTCCCAAGGACGGTGTTCTGCTTGCCATGGGAAGACAAGCTGAGAACTTTATTGTTTATAGAATGATGCCTTAGAGAGTCTAATTGTTTACACTAATCAGAAGGCTGAGAGCTGTTAGAAACTGCTTTTACTTTTCCCCTATACTTTTCTCTCAATTGTATGTCTCATGGCCTTTTCTTTAAGTCATTCTCCGACATTTCCCCCGTTTTTTCTTTTTAAGAGAAAAGAGGTTAGTTTGCCAGGTTCTCCTGTTCACTATCAGGGGCAAAGAAAAGAGAAGGGAACTCATCCACTATGCTTGGCAACACTTTAAACTTCAGAGCAGCTTCATATGGGCCTCGTAACAAACTCCAAAAGTGCAGACCCCGCTCTGACAGGGCTCAGCTGCACCAAAGGCCTGAGGATAAACAGGACACTCAGTGTCAGAAATGTGATCCTGTGGAGAAGGATCAGAACCAGTGCTCAGAGGTGGAATAATGATAACTTGCTTAAATAACAAGATCCACCCTGCACTTGGGCTGGTATTCCATTCCAGGCTCTATCTCCACAAATTAGAAATATTCCTGTGGGTAATTTCCTAGGTGTCATAATAGTAGCCTTTACACTGGTTATAAAGCTGTTTGGACACTATTTCCAGGTTTAGAGATGAATCCAGAGTAGCCCCTGTCTGTTTATGCTGACTCATCCTTTGGAAATTAGAGTAATCAAAGCTGAACTGCAATTATCTAATGCTTGATTGGGATCTCTTCTTATAGGGCCTACAACAGAATGTTGTGTTAAAGGCACCAGTTTTCTACACCTTATTGAGGCTATATATGATGTACTTTGATCTTTAACCTTTTTTCAAAATACACTGTACCTCCCATCGATAATAAGCTAAGATTTACTGATCATGAGATTCATAAAGGTCTAAAACTGAGGCAGTGTTTAGCTCTGTATCATTCCGTAGTGCCTGCTCCCAATTATGTTCCCAGATGTGCCTATAATTACAGGTGTGGCACCATAAATGAAAAAGTAACAACTGATCACAACTCCCACAAAACAGTGCAACCCAAGCAGCACAATTTAGGCTGTGACATTCAAGACAGTCTTCTTTTGCCAGTCCTCGTATATGTAAAGATGATAATGATTCAATAATGTCAATCAGTTCTCTGGTCGTCCGGCAACGGCGTGTTAAGGCCTTATCAGGCATTGCACAACAGGTGGTAATTGGACTAAGAAAAGAAAGCTGTTAGCTGTTTTCATTCATGCAAACCTGGAGAGACGTAAACAAGCCTGAAAATGATTCTTTCTGTCCTTGAATTTATCACATCCATCTTTTTACATGAGCTTCCCAGAAATGTTCAAAGTCAGTTTTCAGTTTGTAATCCTTTAGTCATTTGGCTCAAATGGCATCAACTGGGTGATTCTCAGTCCTTTGTTAATTTGGAGTGGTGAAAAGATAGTATGCATTTAAGGCACTTAAAATATTTAACTTAACAGACTTATTTGCAAATCATGTAAATTCACTTAAATCTAATTCAAACTTAACAGAATCTAACTTAACTTACTTAATAATACTTAACAAAAATTTAATTTTCTTTAAATCCCACACAACTCAAACCTATATATAATTTAAACTTAGAAGACCTCGAACCCAACCGAAAACAAGCTCAACAATTTTAACCTTAACATTTAATGGCACTTAATTGATAACTTAACTTAAACTACTTAATAACAGATAAAACTTGCTATAGAAATAATATATGGCATTCACTATAACTCACTCACGGGCCCGATTCCTAAACACTCAACCAAAACAACCTTTCTCACGTTTTTTGCTGCAGCATTTATACCAAAAACACACTCACAACATCTCACTCATACAATCAATCCAACACATCTCAACATTTTTAAAATTTTCAAAACACAGCTTTAAAGTCTAATGTTCCACAGGCCCAGCCATCCGGGCTTCTGATGTTCAAAGTCTCTGGTAATACAGATGTTTCCAAGACAGCATAACCAATGCCGAGCCAAATCGGCCTTTACGCTGATTTCTGCTTTACAGTCTGTGCTGGGGAGAACAAAAGATCTCTCTAACTTAGGTGAAAAACATCCTGACAGCAATAGTCCTTGGTGTCGCTTGTTTAGTTTCACTAATCTTTTAATTGCAATAGGAATCTTTTCTTTTGTTGACAAGAGTCACAGTTATTACGGCTGTTAGATCTTAAACTGTAGCTTTTGCCGGCTACGGGGCAGAGGGAGAAACGCTCCCGCTCGAAAAAGCACTCTGAAGTCGGAATCCGCTAAGGAGTGTGTAACTAGCCCTGAAAATGGATGGCGCTGGACACTCATCAGAGCCCAGAAAAGATGTCGGTCGATCTAAACAGCAGGACGAAAACTATCAATGCACAGCATGATTGCTCCTCCATCACCTGCTCTCTGATGTCCAGTCACTGTTCCCAAGCAGCAACTGGCCGCCCGTGGACATCTGGCCCCCAGTTCACACATGAGGGCGATGCGGCTCCGGTCGCTCCCCCCGCGGCGCTCTTTGTTCACTTCCGGCGCGGCGCGGCTTGGTTTCTGCGGCGGCGGCTCCGCTCTCGGGGCGGCGCGGCTCGGCTCCTGCGGCCGCGGCTTCTTCGGTGCTTGGCATTCCCGGCGCAAGCGGCCCGTGCCTTCGCAGCATTTCGTGCGGCCCTCTTTATTTGATGTTGCAAACGCAGCGGACGTTTGAAGAGGTGCAAAAGCGGCTAACACCTGACTCTGAGAGGACCTTGCCTGTTCTTGCAAGCCTACTGCTATCTGTTTAAGTGCATCTACCACAAAAGCCTGCTGGCCAGTGGGAATGAGAGCCATCCTTTCTAATGCTTCCTCGATAGTCCAATTTGCACCTAAGGTGTTAAGTATGTTTCTAGTAGCAGAGTTACAGTTTTGAATACAACACTGTTTAAGGAGAGCCTCGCGCATAAATTCCGCTACTCCGGCTCTCTCAATTGCAGCCGCAGCTCTATCAACAAAAGCGCCAAATGTCTCATCTTTGCCTTGCTTAATTCCCATATACACTGGTATCCCTCCTGGTTCTTTTACCATATCTATCGCGAGTCTGACTAACCGCATTGCCTCCCGGCACTTTTCTTGGCCTATTAAGGCTTGTGCTTCAGTACGAAGAAAAGGCCCCAGCCCCATAAGCTCATTAATAGTGATACCATGCAAGGGATCCCCCGGCTGTCTTTGAACTGCCACACACTCATTAGCTAAAGCTTGCCAGTGGGCGTTAAACAGCAATTGTTGATGTTGAGTAAAAATTAATTTAACTATCCCACGACAATCATTAACAAGAAGGATACTGGTGTCAAAAATATAATCGAGCATTTGCTTAGCTGGTTCACTCTTAAAGCCAAACTGACTAACAGTAGCTCGCAACTGAGATAACAGCTTCCAGTCAAGAGCGCTAATTGTGGCTTGAAAACCTCCTCCAGGCTGGGGGTTAAAGACAACCGGACAAGCCAATTCTCGAGCCGAACTTATCAGCTCTTGATCTCCCTTGTCAATTGCATCTTTGGCCAGGGCAGCCCACGCGTCCCGTCTTTCCCTCGCAATCGCCGCCACCAAGTCGTTTTCAGACCCAGGGACCGGCTGATTGCTTGTCGGGAATGGAGTACACGTATCTGGCCCCAGCTGCTGAGACGCAGCAGGTACGGGAGACTCAGAGGTGCTCTGTGTAGCCTGCGGCAAAGCAGCCAACAAGGCACCCCGCGGAGCTTGGCTCGTTTGGGGGGGCTGCGACGCGGGTACTAAAGCTGTCTGCGTAGCCTGGTTTGTAGGCTGGCTCGTAGCTGGGCTTGTAGGCTGGCCCGTTAAGGGGGGCTGCGCGGCGGGCAGCGAGGCGGACTGCGCCTGGCTCATAGTATGACTCATAGCCTGGCTTTCCGAGGGAGGCGGTGAAGCAGGTAATAAAACTGTCCGCGTCGCGGGGCCAAGAGGAGTTCCCGCGTTCTTATCAAATTCCCTATCTTGATCGTAATGTTTGTTACGATCGTGGGCAGCAGTGGCTTGATAAGCAGCCCTTTTTTCAGCTTGAATTTGCAAAAGCTCAGTGTTAACGACCCGCCATAATTTACCCCACTTCTTAGCAGTTTTATCATCATCTAACGTAGCCTGCCACAATAAATCACCAAATTTACGCCACTCAGACAATTCGTGAACTGTGTGAGGATTTATAAAGATCCCCTTTTCTAGGCCATACGCTAAAAGGCCTGGTAACTCTTTCTGTAAATCTATTCCCTTAATTTGCCGTTTTTGCAAAAGGGTAATAAAAAGTTCATATGCGGCTTGCCTTTCCATACCTATGTGCGCACGTTGCAGCTCTTCAAATCAAGGTCGCGGCCGAATGTATCGGACGAGCCTATCTGTATAGTCGCTCGCAGCGCGGCGCGGGCCGGCGGGTTACCCTCCGCTTTGTCCTCCGCCCTTCTTCGCCGTTCCGGCTGCAGTTTCGATATTACGGAACCCGAACCTGGCTTCACTTCGCGTGGCGTTCGCTTCCCCGTGGTGTTCGCTATCACGGTCGGAGGTCAGCATATATTGAAGTGAAGGGGCGAACGACCATCCTGGTAATGCATCGAAGTCCAACTTTATTGATCAATCAATCACCTTAAATAACAGTGCTAACGAACGCCATGAATATTCTGTAATCCAATGTCATGATATGCTAAAAGAGAAACTTCTAACCACTCCCTTTGTTTTAGAATACCTACAATTGTTTATTAAAAACAGAAACCAAAAACCAGAAACTAGAAACTAAAACAGAAACCAGTGTTCCCAAAACTTCTGCATCTGTTCTCAGGAAGGCAGGCCTTCCCAAGGACGGTGTTCTGCTTGCCATGGGAAGACAAGCTGAGAACTTTATTGTTTATAGAATGATGCCTGAGAGAGTCTAATTGTTTACACTAATCAGAAGGCTGAGAGCTGTTAGAAACTGCTTTTACTTTTCCCCTATACTTTTCTCTCAATTGTATGTCTCATGGCCTTTTCTTTAAGTCATTCTCCGACAGCAGAGCACTGTGAGCGGCAGAATCGTCTTTGCGCGAAGAAGCAGCTTCTTCGTCTCCGGGAGCCGGAGAGAGCGGCAGCTTCGCAAAGGTGATGAAACAAGCTGTACAACACTGCGATTGTGTGCGCAGCTTGCCAACGGAGAGAAAACAGTACCTGACCACTCTCCTGCCTTTTCTATTCACATGAACATTCGATTGCAAGCTGTTTTGGACAACTTTCTTTCTCTTCTTGCAAAACACTCGGCAGACCTCCGTGCAGCCTCTAGAATACGATGGGAGATGTTTTTTGTGCTGGCACAGTTTCTCCTTGCCAGACAGAGTGGAAAAGCTTTTTGCTAAGATGTAGACGAGAAGAGAGGCTAAAGACGAAGGTACGGTGCTCTGCAGAGCTAAGCACCGCTCCCGGACCTCTTTCGGCAGAAGGCGCACACCGCAGGGCACTGTGAGCGGCAGAATCGTCTTTGCGGAAAGAAGCAGCTTCCTCGTCTCCGGGAGCCGGAGACGAGCGGCAGCTTCGCAAAGGTGATGAAACAAGCTGTACAACACTGCGATTGTGTGCACAGCTTGCCAACTGAGAGAAAACAGTCCCTCACCACTCTCCTGCCTTTTCTATTCACATGAACATTCGATTGCAAGCTGTTTTGGACAACTTTCTTTCTCTTCTTGCAAAACACTCGGCAGACCTCCGTGCAGCCTCTAGAACACGATGGGAGATGTTTTCTGTGCTGGCACAGTTTCTCCTTGCCAGACAGAGTGGAAAAGCTTTTTGCTAAGATGTAGACGAGAAGAGAGGCTAAAGACGAAGGTACGGTGCTCTGCAGAGCTAAGCACCGCTCCCGGACCTCTTTCGGCAGAAGGCGCACACCGCAGAGCACTGCGAGCGGCAGAATCGTCTTTGCGCGAAGAAGCAGCTTCTTCGTCTCCGGAGCCGGAGAGAGCGGCAGCTTCGCAAAGGTGATGAAACAAGCTGTACAACACTGCGATTGTGTGCGCAGCTTGCCAACTGAGAGAAAACAGTACCTGACCACTCTCCTGCGTTTTCTATTCACATGAACATTCGATTGCAAGCTGTTTTGGACAACTTTCTTGCTCTTCTTGCAAAACACTCGGCAGACCTCCGTGCAGCCTCTAGAACATGATGGGAGATGTTTTTTGTGCTGCACAGATTCTCCTTGCCAGACAGAGTGGAAAAGCTTTTTGCTAAGATGTAGACGAGAAGAGAGGCTAAAGAAGCAGGTATGGTGCTCTGCAGAGCTAAGCACAGCTCCCGGGCCTCTTCGGCAGAAGGCGCACACCGCAGAGCACTGTGAGCGGCAGAATCGTCTTTGCGCGAAGAAGCAGCTTCTTCGTCTCCGGGAGCCGGAGAGAGCGGCAGCTTCGCAAAGGTGATGAAACAAGCTGTACAACATTGCGATTGTGTGCGCAGCTTGCCAACTGAGAGAAAACAGTCCCTGACCACTCTCCTGCCTTTTCTATTCACATGAACATTCGATTGCAAGCTGTTTTGGACAACTTTCTTGCTCTTCTTGCAAAACACTCGGCAGACCTCCGTGCAGCCTCTAGAACACGATGGGAGATGTTTTTTGTGCTGGCACAGATTCTCCTGGCCAGACAGAGTGGAAAAGCTTTTTGCTAAGATGTAGACGAGAAGAGAGGCTAAAGAAGCAGGTATGGTGCTCTGCAGATCTAAGCACAGCTCCCGGGCCTCTATCGGCAGAAGGCGCACACCGCAGAGCACTGTGAGCGGCAGAATCGTCTTTGCGCGAAGAAGCAGCTTCTTCGTCTCCGGGAGCCGGAGAGAGCGGCAACTTCGCAAAGGTGATGAAACAAGCTGTACAACACTGCGATTGTGTGCGCAGCTTGAAAGTGAGAGAAAACAGTACCTGACCACTCTCCTGCCTTTTCTATTCACATGAACATTCGATTGCAAGCTGTTTTGGACAACTTTCTTTCTCTTCTTGCAAAACACTCGGCAGACCTCCGTGCAGCCTCTAGAACACGATGGGAGATGTTTTCTGTGCTGGCACAGTTTCTCCTTGCCAGACAGAGTGGAAAAGCTTTTTGCTAAGATGTAGATGAGAAGAGAGGCTAAAGACGAAGGTACGGTGCTCTGCAGAGCTGAGCACCGCTCCCGGACCTCTTTCGGCAGAAGGCGCACACCGCAGAGCACTGTGAGCGGCAGAATCGTCTTTGCGCGAAGAAGCAGCTTCTTCGTCTCCGGGAGCCGGAGAGAGCGGCAACTTCGCAAAGGTGATGAAACAAGCTGTACAACACTGCGATTGTGTGCGCAGCTTGCCAACTGAGAGAAAACAGTACCTGACCACTCTCCTGCCTTTTCTATTCACATGAACATTCGATTGCAAGCTGTTTTGGACAACTTTCTTTCTCTTCTTGCAAAATACTCGGCAGACCTCTGTGCAGCCTCTAGAAGACGATGGGAGATGTTTTCTGTGCTGGCACAGTTTCTCCTTGCCAGACAGAGTGGAAAGCTTTTTGCTAAGATGTAGACGAGAAGAGAGGCTAAAGACGAAGGTACGGTGCTCTGCAGAGCTAAGCACCGCTCCCGGACCTCTTTCGGCAGAAGGCGCACACCGCAGAGCACTGTGAGCGGCAGAATCGTCTTTGCGTGAAGAAGCAGCTTCTTCGTCTCCGGGAGCCGGAGAGAGCGGCAACTTCGCAAAGGTGATGAAACAAGCTGTACAACACTGCGATTGTGTGCGCAGCTTGCCAACAGAGAGAAAACAGTACCTGACCACTCTCCTGACTTTTCTATTCACTTGAACATTCGATTGCAAGCTGTTTTGGACAACTTTCTTTCTCTTCTTGCAAAACACTCGGCAGACCTCCGTGCAGCCTCTAGAACACGATGGGAGATGTTTTTTGTGCTGGCACAGTTTCTCCTTGCCAGACAGAGTGGAAAAGCTTTTTGCTAAGATGTAGATGAGAAGATAGGCTAAAGACGAAGGTACGGTGCTCTGCAGAGCTAAGCACAGCTCCCGGGCCTCTTTCGGCAGACGGCGCACACCGCAGAGCACTGTGAGCGGCAGAATCGTCTTTGCGCGAAGAAGCCGCTTCTTCGTCTCCGGGAGCCGGAGAGAGCGGCAGCTTCGCAAAGGTGATGAAACAAGCCGTACAACACTGCGATTGTGTGCGCAGCTTGCCAACTGAGAGAAAACAGTACCTGACCACTCTCCTGCCTTTTGTAATCACATGAACATTCGATTGCAAGCTGTTTTGGACAACTTTCTTTCTCTTCTTGCAAAACACTCGGCAGACCTCCGTGCAGCCTCTAGAAGATGATGGGAGATGTTTTCTGTGCTGGCACAGTTTCTCCTTGCCAGACAGAGTGGAAAAGCTTTTTGCTAAGATGTAGACGAGAAGAGAGGCTAAAGACGAAGGTACGGTGCTCTGCAGAGCTGAGCACCGCTCCCGGACCTCTTTCGGCAGAAGGCGCACACCGCAGAGCACTGTGAGCGGCAGAATCGTCTTTGCGCGAAGAAGCAGCTTCTTCGTCTCCGGGAGCCGGAGAGAGCGGCAACTTCGCAAAGGTGATGAAACAAGCTGTACAACACTGCGATTGTGTGCGCAGCTTGCCAACTGAGAGAAAACAGTACCTGACCACTCTCCTGCCTTTTCTATTCACATGAACATTCGATTGCAAGCTGTTTTGGACAACTTTCTTTCTCTTCTTGCAAAATTCTCGGCAGACCTCTGTACAGCCTCTAGAAGACGATGGGAGATGTTTTCTGTGCTGGCACAGTTTCTCCTTGCCAGACAGAGTGGAAAGCTTTTTGCTAAGATGTAGACGAGAAGAGAGGCTAAAGACGAAGGTACGGTGCTCTGCAGAGCTAAGCACCGCTCCCGGACCTCTTTCGGCAGAAGGCGCACACCGCAGAGCACTGTGAGCGGCAGAATCGTCTTTGCGTGAAGAAGCAGCTTCTTCGTCTCCGGGAGCCGGAGAGAGCGGCAACTTCGCAAAGGTGATGAAACAAGCTGTACAACACTGCGATTGTGTGCGCAGCTTGCCAACAGAGAGAAAACAGTACCTGACCACTCTCCTGACTTTTCTATTCACTTGAACATTCGATTGCAAGCTGTTTTGGACAACTTTCTTTCTCTTCTTGCAAAACACTCGGCAGACCTCCGTGCAGCCTCTAGAACACGATGGGAGATGTTTTTTGTGCTGGCACAGTTTCTCCTTGCCAGACAGAGTGGAAAAGCTTTTTGCTAAGATGTAGATGAGAAGATAGGCTAAAGACGAAGGTACGGTGCTCTGCAGAGCTAAGCACAGCTCCCGGGCCTCTTTCGGCAGAAGGCGCACACCGCAGAGCACTGTGAGCGGCAGAATCGTCTTTGCGCGAAGAAGCCGCTTCTTCGTCTCCGGGAGCCGGAGAGAGCGGCAGCTTCGCAAAGGTGATGAAACAAGCCGTACAACACTGCGATTGTGTGCGCAGCTTGCCAACTGAGAGAAAACAGTACCTGACCAATCTCCTGCCTTTTGTAATCACATGAACATTCGATTGCAAGCTGTTTTGGACAACTTTCTTTCTCTTCTTGCAAAACACTCGGCAGACCTCCGTGCAGCCTCTAGAAGACGATGGGAGATGTTTTCTGTGCTGGCACAGTTTCTCCTTGCCAGACAGAGTGGAAAAGCTTTTTGCTAAGATGTAGACGAGAAGAGAGGCTAAAGACGAAGGTACGGTGCTCTGCAGAGCTAAGCACCGCTCCCGGGCCTCTTTCGGCAGAAGGCGCACACCGCAGAGCACTGTGAGCGGCATGATCGTCTTTGCGCGAAGAAGCAGCTTCTTCGTCTCCGGGAGCCGGAGACAGCGACAGCTTCGCAAAGGTGATGAAACAAGCTGTACAACACTGCGATTGTGTGCGCAGCTTGCCAACTGAGAGAAAACAGTACCTGACCACTCTCCTGCCTTTTCTATTCACATGAACATTCGATTGCAAGTTGTTTTGGACAACTTTCTTTCTCTTCTTGCAAAACACTCGGCAGACCTCCTTGCAGCCTCTAGAATACGATGGGAGATGTTTTTTGTGCTGGCACAGTTTCTCCTTGCCAGACAGAGTGGAAAAGCTTTTTGCTAAGATGTAGACGAGAAGAGAGGCTAAAGACGAAGGTACGGTGCTCTGCAGAGCTAAGCACCGCTCCCGGGCGTCTTTCGGCAGAAGGCGCACACCGCAGAGCACTGTGAGCGGCAGAATCGCCTTTGCGCGAAGAAGCAGCTTCTTCGTCTCCGGGAGCCGGAGAGAGCGGCAGCTTTGCAAAGGTGATGAAACAAGCTGTACAACACTGCGATTGTGTGCGCAGCTTGCCAACTGAGAGAAAACAGTACCTGACCACTCTCCTGCCTTTTTTATTCACATGAACATTCGATTGGAAGCTGTTTGGGACAACTTTCTTTCTCTTCTTGCAAAACACTCGGCAGACCTCCGTGCAGCCTCTAGAACACGATGGGAGATGTTTTTTGTGCTGGCACAGATTCTCCTGGCCAGACAGAGTGGAAAAGCTTTTTGCTAAGATGTAGACGAGAAGAGAGGCTAAAGAAGCAGGTATGGTGCTCTGCAGAGCAAAGCACAGCTCCCGGGCCTCTTTCGGCAGAAGGCGCACACCGCAGAGCACTGTGAGCGGCAGAATCGTCTTTGCGCGAAGAAGCAGCTTCTTCGTCTCCGGGAGCCGGAGAGAGCGGCAACTTCGCAAAGGTGATGAAACAAGCTGTACAACACTGCGATTGTGTGCGCAGCTTGCCAAGTGAGAGAAAACAGTACCTGACCACTCTCCTGCCTTTTCTATGCACATGAAAATTCGATTGGAAGCTGTTTTGGACAACTTTCTTTCTCTTCTTGCAAAACACTCGGCAGACCTCCGTGCAGCCTCTAGAACAGGATGGGAGATGTTTTCTGTGGTGGCACAGTTTCTCCTTGCCAGACAGAGTGGAAAAGCTTTTTGCTAAGATGTAGACGAGAAGAGAGGCTAAAGACGAAGGTACGGTGCTCTGCAGAGCTAAGCACCGCTCCCGGGCCTCTTTCGGCAGAAGACACACACCGCAGAGCACTGTGAGCGGCAGAATCGTCTTTGCGCGAAGAAGCAGCTTCTTCGTCTCCGGGAGCCGGAGAGAGCGGCAACTTCGCAAAGGTGATGAAACAAGCTGTACAACACTGCGATTGTGTGCGCAGCTTGCCAACTGAGAGAAAACAGTACCTGAACACTCTCCTGCCTTTTCTATTCACATGAACATTCGATTGCAAGCTGTTTTGGACAACTTTCTTTCTCTTCTTGCAAAATACTCGGCAGACCTCCGTGCAGCCTCTAGAACACGATGGGAGATGTTTTCTGTGCTGGCACAGTTTCTCCTTGCCAGACAGAGTGGAAAAGATTTTTGCTAAGATGTAGACGAGAAGAGAGGCTAAAGACGAAGGTACGGTGCTCTGCAGAGCTGAGCACTGCTCCCGGACCTCTTTCGGCAGAAGGCGCACACCGCAGAGCACTGTGAGCGGCAGAATCGTCTTTGCGCGAAGAAGCAGCTTCTTCGTCTCCGGGAGCCGGAGAGAGCGGCAGCTTCGCAAAGGTGATGAAAAAGCTGTACAACACTGCGATTGTGTGCGCAGCTTGCCAACTGAGAGAAAACAGTACCTGACCACTCTCCTGCCTTTTCTATTCACATGAACATTCGATTGCAAGCTGTTTTGGACAACTTTCTTTCTCTTTTGCAAAACACTCGGCAGACCTCCGTGCAGCCTCTAGAACACGATGGGAGATGTTTTTTGTGCTGGCACAGTTTCTCCTTGCCAGACAGAGTGGAAAAGCTTTTTGCTAAGATGTAGACGAGAAGAGAGGCTAAAGACGAAGGTACGGTGCTCTGCAGAGCTAATCACTGCTCCCGGACCTCTTTCGGCAGAAGGCGCACACCGCAGAGCACTGTGAGCGGCAGAATCGTCTTTGCGCGAAGAAGCAGCTTCTTCGTCTCCGGGAGCCGGAGAGAGCGGCAGCTTCGCAAAGGTGATGAAACAAGCTGTACAACACTGCGATTGTGTGCGCAGCTTGCCAACGGAGAGAAAACAGTACCTGAACACTCTCCTGCCTTTTCTATTCACTTGAATATTCCATTGGAAGCTGTTTTGGACCACTTTCTTTCTCTTCTTGCAAAATACTCGGCAGACCTCCGTGCAGCCTCTAGAACACGATGGGAGATGTTTTTTTGTGCTGGCAGAGTTTCTCCTTGCCAGACAGAGTGGAAAAGCTTTTTGCTAAGATGTAGACGAGAAGAGAGACTAAAGACGAAGGTACGGTGCTCTGCAGAGCTAAGCACCGCTCCCGGGCGTCTTTCGGCAGAAGGCGCACACCGCAGAGCACTGTGAGCGGCAGAATCGTCTTTGCGCGAAGAAGCAGCTTCTTCGTCTCCGGGAGCCGGAGAGAGCGGCAGCTTCGCAAAGGTGATGAAACAAGCTGTACAACACTGCGATTGTGTGCGCAGCTTGCCAACGGAGAGAAAACAGTACCTGACCACTCTCCTGCCTATTCTATTCACATGAACATTCGATTGGAAGCTGTTTTGGACAACTTTCTTGCTCTTCTTGCAAAACACTCGGCAGACCTCCGTGCAGCTTCTAGAACACGATGGGAGATGTTTTTTGTGCTGGCACAGATTCTCCTTGCCAGACAGAGTGGAAAAGCTTTTTGCTAAGATGTAGACGAGAAGAGAGGCTAAAGAAGCAGGTATGGTGCTCTACAGAGCTAAGCACAGCTCCCGGGCCTCTTTCGGCAGAAGGCGCACTCCGCAGAGCACTGTGAGCGGCAGAATCGTCTTTGCGCGAAGAAGCAGCTTCTTCGTCTCCGGGAGCCGGAGAGAGCGGCAACTTCGCAAAGGTGATGAAACAAGCTGTACAACACTGCGATTGTGTGCGCAGCTTGCCAACTGAGAGAAAACAGTACCTGAACACTCTCCTGCCTTTTCTATTCACATGAACATTCGATTGCAAGCTGTTTTGTACAACTTTCTTGCTCTTCTTTCAAAACACTCGGCAGACCTCCGTGCAGCCTCTAGAACACGATGGGAGATGTTTTCTGTGCTGGCACAGTTTCTCCTTGCCAGACAGAGTGGAAAAGCTTTTTGCTAAGATGTAGACGAGAAGAGAGGCTAAAGACGAAGGTACGGTGCTCTGCAGAGCTAAGCACAGCTCCCGGGCCTCTTTCGGCAGAAGGCGCACACCGCAGAGCACTGTGAGCGGCAGAATCGTCTTTGCGCGAAGAAGCAGCTTCTTCGTCTCCGGGAGCCGGAGAGAGCGGCAACTTCGCAAAGGTGGTGAAACAAGCTGTACAACACTGCGATTGTGTGCGCAGCTTGCCAACTGAGAGAAAACAGTACCTGACCACTCTCCTGCCTTTTCTATTCACATGAACATTCGATTGCCAGCTGTTTTGGACAACTTTCTTTCTCTTCTTGCAAAATACTCGGCAGACCTCCGTGCAGCTTCTAGAACACGATAGGAGATATTTTCTGTGCTGGCACAGTTTCTCCTTGCCAGACAGAGTGGAAAAGCTTTATGCTAAGATGTAGGCGGGAAGAGAGGCTAAAGACGAAGGTACGGTGCTCTGCAGAGCTAAGCACCGCTCCCGGGCCTCTTTCGGCAGAAGGCGCACACCGCAGAGCACTGTGAGCGGCAGAATCGTCTTTGCGCGAAGAAGCAGCTTCTTCGTCTCCGGGAGCCGGAGAGAGCGGCAACTTCGCAAAGGTGATGAAACAAGCTGTACAACACTGCGATTGTGTGCGCAGCTTGCCAACTGAGAGAAAACAGTACCTGACCACTCTCCTGCCTTTTCTATTCACATGAACATTCGATTGCAAGCTGTTTTGGACAACTTTCTTTCTCTTCTTGCAAAACACTTGGCAGACCTCCGTGCAGCCTCTAGAACACGATGGGAGATGTTTTTTGTGCTGGCACAGTTTCTCCTTGCCAGACAGAGTGGAAAAGCTTTTTGCTAAGATGTAGACGAGAAGAGAGGCTAAAGACGACGGTACGGTGCTCTGCAGAGCTAAGCACCGCTCCCGGACCTCTTTCGGCAGAAGGCGCACACCGCAGAGCACTGTGAGCGGCAGAATCGTCTTTGCGCGAAGAAGCAGCTTCTTCGTTTCCGGGAGCCGGAGAGAGCAGCAGCTTCGCAAAGGTGATGAAACAAGCTCTACAACACTGCGATTGTGTGCGCAGCTTGCCAACGGAGAGAAAACAGTACCTGACCACTCTCCTGCCTTTTCTATTCACATGAACATTCGATTGCAAGCTGTTTTGGACAACTTTCTTTCTCTTCTTGCAAAATACTCGGCAGACCTCCGTGCAGCCTCTAGAACACGATGGGAGATATTTTTTGTGCTGGCAAAGTTTCCCCTTGCCAGACAGAGTGGAAGAGCTTTTTGCTAAGATGTAGACCAGAAGAGAGGCTAAAGACGAAGGTACGGTGCTCTGCAGAGCTAAGCACCGCTCCCGGACCTCTTTCGGCAGAAGGCGCACACCGCAGAGCACTGTGAGCGGCATGATCGTCTTTGCGCGAAGAAGCAGCTTCTTCGTCTCCGGGAGCCGGAGACAACGACAGCTTCGCAAAGGTGATGAAACAAGCTGTACAACACTGCGATTGTGTGCGCAGCTTGCCAACTGAGAGAAAACAATACCTGACCACTCTCCTGCCTTTTCTATTCACATGAACATTCGATTGCAAGCTGTTTTGGACAACTTTCTTTCTCTTCTTGCAAAACACTCGGCAGACCTCCTTGCAGCCTCTAGAATACGATGGGAGATGTTTTTTGTGCTGGCACAGTTTCTCCTTGCCAGACAGAGTGGAAAAGCTTTTTGCTAAGATGTAGACGAGAAGAGAGGCTAAAGACGAAGGTACGGTGCTCTGCAGAGCTAAGCACCGCTCCCGGGCGTCTTTCGGCAGAAGGCGCACACCGCAGAGCACTGTGAGCGGCAGAATCGTCTTTGCGCGAAGAAGCAGCTTCTTCGTCTCCGGGAGCCGGAGAGAGCGGCAGCTTCGCAAAGGTGATGAAACAAGCTGTACAACACTGCGATTGTGTGCGCAGCTTGCCAACTGAGAGAAAACAGTACCTGACCACTCTCCTGCCTTTTCTATTCACATGAACATTCGATTGGAAGCTGTTTGGGACAACTTTCTTTCTCTTCTTGCAAAACACTCGGCAGACCTCCGTGCAGCCTCTAGAACACGATGGGAGATGTTTTTTGTGCTGGCACAGATTCTCCTTGCCAGACAGAGTGGAAAAGCTTTTTGCTAAGATGTAGACGAGAAGAGAGGCTAAAGACGAAGGTACGGTGCTCTGCAGAGCTAAGCACAGCTCCCGGGCCTCTTTCGGCAGAAGACACACACCGCAGAGCACTGTGAGCGGCAGAATCGTCTTTGCGCGAAGAAGCAGCTTCTTCGTCTCCGGGAGCCGGAGAGAGCGGCAACTTCGCAAAGGTAATGAAACAAGCTGTACAACACTGCGATTGTGTGCGCAGCTTGCCAACTGAGAGAAAACAGTACCTGACCACTCTCCTGCCTTTTCTATTCACATGAACATTCGATTGCAAGCTGTTTTGGACAACTTTCTTTCTCTTCTTGCAAAACACTCGGCAGACCTCCGTGCAGCCTCTAGAAGACGATGGGAGATGTTTTTTGTGCTGGCACAGTTTCTCCTTGCCAGACAGAGTGGAAAAGCTTTTTGCTAAGATGTAGACGAGAAGAGAGGCTAAAGACGAAGGTACGGTGCTCTGCAGAGCTAATCACCGCTCCCGGACCTCTTTCGGCAGAAGGCGCACACCGCAGAGCACTGTGAGCGGCAGAATCGTCTTTGCGCGAAGAAGCAGCTTCTTCGTCTCCGGGAGCCGGAGAGAGCGGCAGCTTCGCAAAGGTGATGAAAAAGCTGTACAACACTGCGATTGTGTGCGCAGCTTGCCAACTGAGAGAAAACAGTACCTGACCACTCTCCTGCCTTTTCTATTCACATGAACATTCGATTGCAAGCTGTTTTGGACAACTTTCTTTCTCTTCTTGCAAAACACTCGGCAGACCTCCGTGCAGCCTCTAGAAGACGATGGGAGATGTTTTTTGTGCTGGCACAGTTTCTCCTTGCCAGACAGAGTGGAAAAGCTTTTTGCTAAGATGTAGACGAGAAGAGAGGCTAAAGACGAAGGTACGGTGCTCTGCAGAGCTAATCACCGCTCCCGGACCTCTTTCGGCAGAAGGCGCACACCGCAGAGCACTGTGAGCGGCAGAATCGTCTTTGCGCGAAGAAGCAGCTTCTTCGTCTCCGGGAGCCGGAGAGAGCGGCAGCTTCGCAAAGGTGATGAAACAAGCTGTACAACACTGCGATTGTGTGCGCAGCTTGCCAACGGAGAGAAAACAGTACCTGACCACTCTCCTGCCTTTTCTATTCACTTGAATATTCCATTGGAAGCTGTTTTGGACCACTTTCTTTCTCTTCTTGCAAAATACTCGGCAGACCTCCTTGCAGCCTCTAGAATACGATGGGAGATGTTTTTTGTGCTGGCACAGATTCTCCTGGCCAGACAGAGTGGAAAAGCTTTTTGCTAAGATGTAGACGAGAAGAGAGGCTAAAGAAGCAGGTATGGTGCTCTGCAGAGCAAAGCACAGCTCCCGGGCCTCTTTCGGCAGAAGGCGCACACCGCAGAGCACTGTGAGCGGCAGAATCGTCTTTGCGCGAAGAAGCAGCTTCTTCGTCTCCGGGAGCCGGAGAGAGCGGCAACTTCGCAAAGGTGATGAAACAAGCTGTACAACACTGCGATTGTGTGCACAGCTTGCCAACTGAGAGAAAACAGTACCTGACCACTCTCCTGCCTTTTCTATTCACATGAACATTCGATTGCAAGCTGTTTTGGACAACTTTCTTTCTCTTCTTGCAAAACACTCGGCAGACCTCCGTGCAGCCTCTAGAACACGATGGGAGATGTTTTCTGTGCTGGCACAGTTTCTCCTTGCCAGACAGAGTGGAAAAGCTTTTTGCTAAGATGTAGACGAGAAGAGAGGCTAAAGACGAAGGTACGGTGCTCTGCAGAGCTAAGCACAGCTCCCGGGCCTCTTTCGGCAGAAGACACACACCGCAGAGCACTTTGAGCGGCAGAATCGTCTTTGCGCGAAGAAGCAGCTTCTTCGTCTCCGGGAGCCGGAGAGAGCGGCAACTTCGCAAAGGTGATGAAACAAGCTGTACAACACTGCGATTGTGTGCGCAGCTTGAAAGTGAGAGAAAACAGTACCTGACCACTCTCCTGACTTTTCTATTCACATGAACATTCGATTGCAAGCTGTTTTGGACAACTTTCTTTCTCTTCTTGCAAAACACTCTGCAGACATCCGTGCAGCCTCTAGAACAGGATGGGAGATGTTTTCTGTGCTGGCACAGTTTCTCCTTGCCAGACAGAGTGGAAAAGCTTTTTGCTAAGATGTAGACGAGAAGAGAGGCTAAAGACGAAGGTACGGTGCTCTGCAGAGCTGAGCACTGCTCCCGGACCTCTTTCGGCAGAAGGCGCACACCGCAGAGCACTGTGAGCGGCAGAATCGTCTTTGCGCGAAGAAGCAGCTTCTTCGTCTCCGGGAGCCGGAGAGAGCGGCAGCTTCGCAAAGGTGATGAAAAAGCTGTACAACACTGCGATTGTGTGCGCAGCTTGCCAACTGAGAGAAAACAGTACCTGACCACTCTCCTGCCTTTTCTATTCACATGAACATTCGATTGCAAGCTGTTTTGGACAACTTTCTTTCTCTTCTTGCAAAACACTCGGCAGACCTCCGTGCAGCCTCTAGAACACGATGGGAGATGTTTTTTGTGCTGGCACAGTTTCTCCTTGCCAGACAGAGTGGAAAAGCTTTTTGCTAAGATGTAGACGAGAAGAGAGGCTAAAGACGAAAGTACGGTGCTCTGCAGAGCTAATCACCGCTCCCGGACCTCTTTCGGCAGAAGGCGCACACCGCAGAGCACTGTGAGCGGCAGAATCGTCTTTGCGCGAAGAAGCAGCTTCTTCGTCTCCGGGAGCCGGAGAGAGCGGCAGCTTCGCAAAGGTGATGAAACAAGCTGTACAACACTGCGATTGTGTGCGCAGCTTGCCAACGGAGAGAAAACAGTACCTGACCACTCTCCTGCCTTTTCTATTCACTTGAATATTCCATTGGAAGCTGTTTTGGACCACTTTCTTTCTCTTCTTGCAAAATACTCGGCAGACCTCCGTGCAGCCTCTAGAACACGATGGGAGATGTTTTTTTGTGCTGGCAGAGTTTCTCCTTGCCAGACAGAGTGGAAAAGCTTTTTGCTAAGATGTAGACGAGAAGAGAGACTAAAGACGAAGGTACGGTGCTCTGCAGAGCTAAGCACCGCTCCTGGGCGTCTTTCGGCAGAAGGCGCACACCGCAGAGCACTGTGAGCGGCAGAATCGTCTTTGCGCGAAGAAGCAGCTTCTTCGTCTCCGGGAGCCGGAGAGAGCGGCAGCTACGCAAAGGTGATGAAACAAGCTGTAAAACACTGTGATTGTGTGCGCAGCTTGCCAACGGAGAGAAAACAGTACCTGACCACTCTCCTGCCTATTCTATTCACATGAACATTCGATTGCAAGCTGTTTTGGACAACTTTCTTGCTCTTCTTGCAAAACACTCGGCAGACCTCCGTGCAGCTTCTAGAACACGATGGGAGATGTTTTTTGTGCTGGCACAGTTTCTCCTTGCCAGACAGAGTGGAAAAGCTTTTTGCTAAGATGTAGACGAGAAGAGAGGCTAAAGAAGCAGGTATGGTGCTCTACAGAGCTAAGCACAGCTCCCGGGCCTCTTTCGGCAGAAGGCGCACTCCGCAGAGCACTGTGAGCGGCAGAATCGTCTTTGCGCGAAGAAGCAGCTTCTTCGTCTCCGGGAGCCGGAGAGAGCGGCAACTTCGCAAAGGTGATGAAACAAGCTGTACAACACTGCGATTGTGTGCGCAGCTTGCCAACTGAGAGAAAACAGTACCTGACCACTCTCCTGCCTTTTCTATTCTCATGAACATTCGATTGCAAGCTGTTTTGGACAACTTTCTTTCTCTTCTTGCAAAACACTCGGCAGACCTCCGTGCAGCCTCTAGAACACGATGGGAGATGTTTTCTGTGCTGGCAGAGTTTCTCCTTGCCAGACAGAGTGGAAAAGCTCTTTGCTAAGATGTAGACGAGAAGAGAGGCTAAAGACGAAGGTAGGGTGCTCTGCAGAGCTAAGCACAGCTCCCGGGCCTCTTTCGGCAGAAGGCGCACACCGCAGAGCACTGTGAGCGGCAGAATCGTCTTTGCGCGAAGAAGCAGCTTCTTCGTCTCCGGGAGCCGGAGAGAGCGGCAACTTCGCAAAGGTGATGAAACAAGCTGTACAACACTGCGATTGTGTGCGCAGCTTGCCAACTGAGAGAAAACAGTACCTGACCACTCTCCTGGCTTTTGTAATCACATGAACATTCGATTGCCAGCTGTTTTGGACAACTTTCTTTCTCTTCTTGCAAAATACTCGGCAGACATCCGTGCAGCTTCTAGAACACGATAGGAGATATTTTCTGTGCTGGCACAGTTTCTCCTTGCCAGACAGAGTGGAAAAGCTTTTTGCTAAGATGTAGACGAGAAGAGAGGCTAAAGACGAAGGTACGGTGCTCTGCAGAGCTAAGCACCGCTCCCGGACCTCTTTCGGCAGAAGGCGCACACCGCAGAGCACTGTGAGCGGCAGAATCGTCTTTGCGCGAAGAAGCAGCTTCTTCGTTTCCGGGAGCCGGAGAGAGCAGCAGCTTCGCAAAGGTGATGAAACAAGCTCTACAACACTGCGATTGTGTGCGCAGCTTGCCAAGTGAGAGAAAACAGTACCTGACCACTCTCCTGCCTTTTCTATTCACATGAACATTCGATTGCAAGCTGTTTTGGACAACTTTCTTTCTCTTCTTGCAAAATACTCGGCAGACCTCCGTGCAGCCTCTAGAACACGATGGGAGATATTTTTTGTGCTGGCAAAGTTTCCCCTTGCCAGACAGAGTGGAAGAGCTTTTTGCTAAGATGTAGACGAGAAGAGAGGCTAAAGACGAAGGTACGGTGCTCTGCAGAGCTAAGCACCGCTCCCGGACTTCTTTCGGCAGAAGGCGCACACCGCAGAGCACTGTGAGCGGCAGAATCGTCTTTGCGCGAAGAAGCAGCTTCTTCGTCTCCGGGAGCCGGAGAGAGCGGCAGCTTCGCAAAGGTGATGAAAAAGCTGTACAACACTGCGATTGTGTGCGCAGCTTGCCAACTGAGAGAAAACAGTACCTGACCACTCTCCTGCCTTTTCTATTCACATGAACATTTGATTGCAAGCTGTTTTGGACAACTTTCTTTCTCTTCTTGCAAAACACTCGGCAGACCTCCGTGCAGCCTCTAGAACACGATGGGAGATGTTTTTTGTGCTGGCACAGTTTCTCCTTGCCAGACAGAGTGGAAAAGCTTTTTGCTAAGATGTAGACGAGAAGAGAGGCTAAAGACGAAGGTACGGTGCTCTGCAGAGCTAATCACCGCTCCCGGACCTCTTTCGGCAGAAGGCGCACACCGCAGAGCACTGTGAGCGGCAGAATCGTCTTTGCGCGAAGAAGCAGCTTCTTCGTCTCCGGGAGCCGGAGAGAGCGGCAGCTTCGCAAAGGTGATGAAACAAGCTGTACAACACTGCGATTGTGTGCGCAGCTTGCCAACGGAGAGAAAACAGTACCTGACCACTCTCCTGCCTTTTCTATTCACTTGAATATTCCATTGGAAGCTGTTTTGGACCACTTTCTTTCTCTTCTTGCAAAATACTCGGCAGACCTCCGTGCAGCCTCTAGAACACGATGGGAGATGTTTTTTTGTGCTGGCAGAGTTTCTCCTTGCCAGACAGAGTGGAAAAGCTTTTTGCTAAGATGTAGACGAGAAGAGAGACTAAAGACGAAGGTACGGTGCTCTGCAGAGCTAAGCACCGCTCCTGGGCGTCTTTCGGCAGAAGGCGCACACCGCAGAGCACTGTGAGCGGCAGAATCGTCTTTGCGCGAAGAAGCAGCTTCTTCGTCTCCGGGAGCCGGAGAGAGCGGCAGCTACGCAAAGGTGATGAAACAAGCTGTACAACACTGTGATTGTGTGCGCAGCTTGCCAACGGAGAGAAAACAGTACCTGACCACTCTCCTGCCTATTCTATTCACATGAACATTCGATTGGAAGCTGTTTTGGACAACTTTCTTTCTCTTCTTGCAAAACACTCGGCAGACCTCCGTGCAGCTTCTAGAACACGATGGGAGATGTTTTTTGTGCTGGCACAGTTTCTCCTTGCCAGACAGAGTGGAAAAGCTTTTTGCTAAGATGTAGACGAGAAGAGAGGCTAAAGAAGCAGGTATGGTGCTCTACAGAGCTAAGCACAGCTCCCGGGCCTCTTTCGGCAGAAGGCGCACTCCGCAGAGCACTGTGAGCGGCAGAATCGTCTTTGCGCGAAGAAGCAGCTTCTTCGTCTCCGGGAGCCGGAGAGAGCGGCAACTTCGCAAAGGTGATGAAACAAGCTCTACAACACTGCGATTGTGTGCGCAGCTTGCCAACTGAGAGAAAACAGTACCTGACCACTCTCCTGCCTTTTCTATTCTCATGAACATTCGATTGCAAGCTGTTTTGGACAACTTTCTTTCTCTTCTTGCAAAACACTCGGCAGACCTCCGTGCAGCCTCTAGAACACGATGGGAGATGTTTTCTGTGCTGGCAGAGTTTCTCCTTGCCAGACAGAGTGGAAAAGCTCTTTGCTAAGATGTAGACGAGAAGAGAGGCTAAAGACGAAGGTACGGTGCTCTGCAGAGCTAAGCACAGCTCCCGGGCCTCTTTCGGCAGAAGGCGCACACCGCAGAGCACTGTGAGCGGCAGAATCGTCTTTGCGCGAAGAAGCAGCTTCTTCGTCTCCGGGAGCCGGAGAGAGCGGCAACTTCGCAAAGGTGATGAAACAAGCTGTACAACACTGCGATTGTGTGCGCAGCTTGCCAACTGAGAGAAAACAGTACCTGACCACTCTCCTGGCTTTTGTAATCACATGAACATTCGATTGCCAGCTGTTTTGGACAACTTTCTTTCTCTTCTTGCAAAATACTCGGCAGACATCCGTGCAGCTTCTAGAACACGATAGGAGATATTTTCTGTGCTGGCACAGTTTCTCCTTGCCAGACAGAGTGGAAAAGCTTTTTGCTAAGATGTAGACGAGAAGAGAGGCTAAAGACGAAGGTACGGTGCTCTGCAGAGCTAAGCACCGCTCCCGGACCTCTTTCGGCAGAAGGCGCACACCGCAGAGCACTGTGAGCGGCAGAATCGTCTTTGCGCGAAGAAGCAGCTTCTTCGTTTCCGGGAGCCGGAGAGAGCAGCAGCTTCGCAAAGGTGATGAAACAAGCTCTACAACACTGCGATTGTGTGCGCAGCTTGCCAAGTGAGAGAAAACAGTACCTGACCACTCTCCTGCCTTTTCTATTCACATGAACATTCGATTGCAAGCTGTTTTGGACAACTTTCTTTCTCTTCTTGCAAAATACTCGGCAGACCTCCGTGCAGCCTCTAGAACACGATGGGAGATATTTTTTGTGCTGGCAAAGTTTCCCCTTGCCAGACAGAGTGGAAGAGCTTTTTGCTAAGATGTAGACCAGAAGAGAGGCTAAAGACGAAGGTACGGTGCTCTGCAGAGCTAAGCACCGCTCCCGGACCTCTTTCGGCAGAAGGAGCACACCGCAGAGCACTGTGAGCGGCAGAATCGTCTTTGCGCGAAGAAGCAGCTTCTTCGTCTCCGGGAGCCGGAGAGAGCGGCAGTTTCGCAAAGGTGCTGAAACAAGCTGTACAACACTGCGATTGTGTGCGCGGCTTGCCAAGTGAGAGAAAACAGTACCTGACCACTCTCCTGCCTTTTCTATTCACATGAACATTCGATTGCAAGCTGTTTTGGACAACTTTCTTTCTCTTCTTGCAAAACACTCGGCAGACCTCCGTGCAGCCTCTAGAACACGATGGGAGATGTTTTCTGTGCTGGCACAGTTTCTCCTTGCCAGACAGAGTGGAAAAGCTTTTTGCTAAGATGTAGACGAGAAGAGAGGCTAAAGACGAAGGTACGGTGCTCTGCAGAGCTAAGCACCGCTCCCGGACTTCTTTCGGCAGAAGGCGCACACCGCAGAGCACTGTGAGCGGCAGAATCGTCTTTGCGCGAAGAAGCAGCTTCTTCGTCTCCGGGAGCCGGAGAGAGCGGCAGCTTCGCAAAGGTGATGAAAAAGCTGTACAACACTGCGATTGTGTGCGCAGCTTGCCAACTGAGAGAAAACAGTACCTGACCACTCTCCTGCCTTTTCTATTCACATGAACATTTGATTGCAAGCTGTTTTGGACAACTTTCTTTCTCTTCTTGCAAAACACTCGGCAGACCTCCGTGCAGCCTCTAGAACACGATGGGAGATGTTTTTTGTGCTGGCACAGTTTCTCCTTGCCAGACAGAGTGGAAAAGCTTTTTGCTAAGATGTAGACGAGAAGAGAGGCTAAAGACGAAGGTACGGTGCTCTGCAGAGCTAAGCACCGCTCCCGGACCTCTTTCGGCAGAAGGAGCACACCGCAGAACAGTGTGAGCGGCAGAATCGTCTTTGCGCGAAGAAGCAGCTTCTTCGTCTCCGGGAGCCGGAGAGAGCGGCAGTTTCGCAAAGGTGATGAAACAAGCTGTACAACACTGCGATTGTGTGCGCAGCTTGCCAAGTGAGAGAAAAGAGTACCTGACCACTCTCCTGCCTTTTCTATTCACATGAACATTCGATTGCAAGCTGTTTTGGACAACTTTCTTTCTCTTCTTGCAAAACACTCGGCAGACCTCCGTGCAGCCTCTAGAACACGATGGGAGATATTTTTTGTGCTGGCAAAGTTTCTCCTTGCCAGACAGAGTGGAAAAGCTTTTTGCTAAGATGTAGACGAGAAGAGAGGATAAAGACGAAGGTACGGTGCTCTGCAGAGCTAAGCACCGCTCCCGGACCTCTTTCGGCAGAAGGCGCACACCGCAGAGCACTGTGAGCGGCAGAATCGTCTTTGCGCGAAGAAGCAGCTTCTTCGTCTCCGGGAGCCGGAGAGAGCGGCAACTTCGCAAAGGTGATGAAACAAGCTGTACAACACTGCGATTGTGTGCGCAGCTTGCCAACTGAGAGAAAACAGTACCTGACCACTCTCCTGCCTTTTCTATTCACATGAACATTCGATTGCAAGCTGTTTTGGACAACTTTCTTTCTCTTCTTGCAAAACACTCAGCAGACATCTGTGCAGCTTCTAGAACACGATGGGAGATGTTTTTTGTGCTGGCACAGTTTCTCCTTGCCAGACAGAGTGGAAAAGATTTTTGCTAAGATGTAGACGAGAAGAGAGGATAAAGAAGCAGATATGGTGCTCTGCAGAGCTAAGCACAGCTCCCGGGCCTCTTTCGGCAGAAGGCGCACACCGCAGAGCACTGTGAGCGGCAGAATCGTCTTTGCGCGAAGAAGCAGCTTCTTCGTCTCCGGGAGCCGGAGAGAGCGGCAACTTCGCAAAGGTGATGAAACAAGCTGTACAACACTGCGATTGTGTGCACAGCTTGCCAACTGAGAGAAAACAGTACCTGACCACTCTCCTGCCTTTTCTATTCACATGAACATTCGATTGCAAGCTGTTTTGGACAACTTTCTTTCTCTTCTTGCAAAACACTCGGCAGACCTCCGTGCAGCCTCTAGAACACGATGGGAGATGTTTTCTGTGCTGGCACAGTTTCTCCTTGCCAGACAGAATGGAAAAGCTTTTTGCTAAAATGTAGACGAGAAGAGAGGCTAAAGACGAAGGTACGGTGCTCTGCAGAGCTAATCACCGCTCCCGGGCCTCTTTCGGCAGAAGGCGCACACCGCAGAGCACTGTGAGCGGCAGAATCGTCTTTGCGCGAAGAAGCAGCTTCTTCGTCTCCGGGAGCCGGAGAGAGCGGCAGCTTCGCAAAGGTGATGAAACAAGCTGTACAACACTGCGATTGTGTGCGCAGCTTGCCAACTGAGAGAAAACAGTACCTGACCACTCTCCTGCCTTTTCTAATCACATGAACATTCGATTGGAAGCTGTTTTGGACAACTTTCTTTCTCTTCTTGCAAAACACTCGTCAGACCTCCGTGCAGCCTCTAGAACACGATGGGAGATGTTTTTTGTGCTGGCACAGTTTCTCCTTGCCAGACAGAGTGGAAAAGCTTTTTGCTAAGATGTAGACGAGAAGAGAGGCTAAAGACGAAGGTACGGTGCTCTGCAGAGCTAAGCACTGCTCCCGGACCTCTTTCGGCAGAAGGCGCACACCGCAGAGCACTGTGAGCGGCAGAATCGTCTTTGCGCGAAGAAGCAGCTTCTTCGTCTCCGGGAGCCGGAGAGAGCGGCAGCTTCGCAAAGGTGATGAAACAAGCTGTACAACACTGCGATTGTGTGCGCAGCTTGCCAACTGAGAGAAAACAGTACCTGAACACTCTCCTGCCTTTTCTATTCACATGAACATTCGATTGCAAGCTGTTTTGGACAACTTTCTTTCTCTTCTTGCAAAACACTCGGCAGACCTACGTGCAGCTTCTAGAACATGATGGGAGATGTTTTCTGTGCTGGCACAGTTTCTCCTTGCCAGACAGAGTGGAAAAGCTTTTTGCTAAGATGTAGACGAGAAGAGAGGCTAAAGACGAAGGTACGGTGCTCTGCAGAGCTAAGCACCGCACCCGGACTTCTTTCGGCAGAAGGCGCACACCGCAGAGCACTGTGAGCGGCAGAATCGTCTTTGCGCGAAGAAGCAGCTTCTTCGTCTTCGGGAGCCGGAGAGAGCGGCAGCTTCGCAAAGGTGATGAAACAAGCTGTACAACACTGCGATTGTGTGTGCAGCTTGCCAAGTGAGAGAAAACAGTACCTGAACACTCTCCTGCCTTTTCTATTCACATGAACATTCGATTGCAAGCTGTTTTGGACAACTTTCTTTCTCTTCTTGCAAAATACTCGGCAGACTTCCGTGCAGCTTCTAGAACACCATGGGAGATGTTTTCTGTGCTGGCAAAGTTTCCCCTTGCCAGACACAGTGGAAAAGCTTTTTGCTAAGATGTAGACGAGAAGAGAGGCTAAACACGAAGGTACGGTGCTCTGCAGAGATAAGCAAAGCTCCCGGGCCTCTTTCGGCAGAAGACGCACACTGCAGAGCACTGTGAGCGGCAGAATCGTCTTTGCGCGAAGAAGCAGCTTCTTCGTCTCCGGGAGCCGGAGAGAGCGGCAGCTTCGCAAAGGTGATGAAAAAGCTGTACAACACTGCGATTGTGTGCGCAGCTTGCCAAGTGAGAGAAAACAGTACATGAACACTCTCCTGCCTTTTCTATTCACATGAACATTTGATTGCAAGGTGTTTGGGACAACTTTCTTTCTCTTCTTGCAAAACACTCGGCAGACCTCCGTGCAGCTTCTAGAACACGATGGGAGATGTTTTTTGTGCTGGCACAGTTTCTCCTTGCCAGACAGAGTGGAAAAGCTTTTTGCTAAGATGTAGACGAGAAGAGAGGCTAAAGACGAAGGTACGGTGCTCTGCAGAGCTAAGCACCGCTCCCGGACCTCTTTCGGCAGAAGGAGCACACCGCAGAACAGTGTGAGCGGCAGAATCGTCTTTGCGCGAAGAAGCAGCTTCTTCGTCTCCGGGAGCCGGAGAGAGCGGCAGTTTCGCAAAGGTGATGAAACAAGCTGTACAACACTGCGATTGTGTGCGCAGCTTGCCAACTGAGAGAAAAGAGTACCTGACCACTCTCCTGCCTTTTCTATTCACATGAACATTCGATTGCAAGCTGTTTTGGACAACTTTCTTTCTCTTCTTGCAAAACACTCGGCAGACCTCCGTGCAGCCTCTAGAACACGATGGGAGATGTTTTCTGTGCTGGCACAGTTTCTCCTTGCCAGACAGAGTGGAAAAGCTTTTTGCTAAGATGTAGACGAGAAGAGAGGCTAAAGACGAAGGTACGGTGCTCTGCAGAGCTAAGCACCGCTCCCGGACCTCTTTCGGCAGAAGGCGCACACCGCAGAGCACTGTGAGCGGCAGAATCGTCTTTGCGCGAAGAAGCAGCATCTTCGTCTCCGGGAGCCGGAGAGAGCGGCAACTTCGCAAAGGTGATGAAACAAGCTGTACAACACTGCGATTGTGTGCGCAGCTTGCCAACTGAGAGAAAACAGTACCTGACCACTCTCCTGCCTTTTCTATTCACATGAACATTCGATTGCAAGCTGTTTTGGACAACTTTCTTTCTCTTCTTCCAAAACACTCGGCAGACCTCTGTGCAGCTTCTAGAACACGATGGGAGATGTTTTCTGTGCTGGCAAAATTTCCCCTTGCCAGACAGAGTGGAAAAGCTTTTTGCTAAGATGTAGACGAGAAGAGAGGCTAAAGACGAAGGTACGGTGCTCTGCAGAGCTAAGCACCACTCCCGGGCGTCTCTCGGCACAAGGCGAACACCGCAGAGCACTGTGAGCGGCAGAATCGTCTCTGCGCGAAGAAGCAGCTTCTTCGTCTCCGGGAGCCGGAGAGAGCGGCAACTTCGCAAAGGTGATGAAACAAGCTGTACAACACTGCGATTGCGTGCGTAGCTTGCCAAGTGAGAGAAAACAGTACCTGAACACTCTCCTGCCTTTTCTAATCACATGAACATTCGATTGCAAGCTGTTTTGGACAACTTTCTTTCTCTTCCTGCAAAACATTCGGCAGACCTCCGTGCAGCCTCTAGAACACGATGGGAGATGTTTTCTGTGCTGGCAGAGTTTCTCCTTGCCAGACAGAGTGGAAAAGCTTTTTGCTAAGATGTAGACGAGAAGAGAGGCTAAAGACGAAGGTACGGTGCTCTGCAGAGCTAAGCACCGCTCCCGGGCCTCTTTCGGCAGAAGGCGCACACTGCAGAGCACTGTGAGCGGCAGAATCGTCTTTGCGCGAAGAAGCAGCTTCTTCGTCTCCGGGAGCCGGAGAGAGCGGCAATTTCGCAAAGGTGGTGAAACAAGCTGTACAACACTGCGATTGTGTACGCAGCTTGCCAACTGAGAGAAAACAGTACCTGACCACTCTCCTGCCTTTTCTATTCACATGAACATTCGATTGGAAGCTGTTTTGGACAACTTTCTTTCTCTTCTTGCAAAACACTCGTCAGACCTCCGTGCAGCCTCTAGAACACGATGGGAGATGTTTTTTGTGCTGGCACAGTTTCTCCTTGCCAGACAGAGTGGAAAAGCTTTTTGCTAAGATGTAGACGAGAAGAGAGCCTAAAGACGAAGGTACGGTGCTCTGCAGAGCTAAGCACTGCTCCCGGACCTCTTTCGGCAGAAGGCGCACACCGCAGAGCACTGTGAGCGGCAGAATCGTCTTTGCGCGAAGAAGCAGCTTCTTCGTCTCCGGGAGCCGGAGAGAGCGGCAGCTTCGCAAAGGTGATGAAACAAGCTGTACAACACTGCGATTGTGTGTGCAGCTTGCCAAGTGAGAGAAAACAGTACCTGAACACTCTCCTGCCTTTTCTATTCACATGAACATTCGATTGCAAGCTGTTTTGGACAACTTTCTTTCTCTTCTTGCAAAACACTCGGCAGAACTCCGTGCAGCTTCTAGAACACGATGGGAGATGTTTTCTGTGCTGGCAAAGTTTCCCCTTGCCAGACACAGTGGAAAAGCTTTTTGCTAAGATGTAGACGAGAAGAGAGGCTAAACACCAAGGTACGGTGCTCTGCAGAGATAAGCAAAGAACCCGGGCCTCTTTCGGCAGAAGACACACACTGCAGAGCACTGTGAGCGGCAGAATCGTCTTTGCGCGAAGAAGCAGCTTCTTCGTCTCCGGGAGCCGCAGAGAGCGGCAGCTTCGCAAAGGTGATGAAACAAGCTGTACAACACTGCGATTGTGTGCGCAGCTTGCCAACTGAGAGAAAACAGTACCTGACCACTCTCCTGCCTTTTCTATTCACATGAACATTCGATTGCAAGCTGTTTTGGACAACTTTCTTTCTCTTCTTGCAAAACACTCGGCAGACCTCCGTGCAGCCTCGAGAACACGATGGGAGATATTTTTTGTGCTGGCACAGTTTCTCCTTGCCAGACAGAGTGGAAAAGCTTTTTGCTAAGATGTAGATGAGAAGAGAGGCTAAAGACGAAGGTACGGTGCACTGCAGAGCTAAGCACCGCTCCCGGGCCTCTTTCGGCAGAAGGCGCACACCGCAGAGCACTGTGAGCGGCAGAATCGTCTTTGCGCGAAGAAGCAGCTTCTTCATCTCCGGGAGCCGGAGAGAGCGGCAGCTTCGCAAAGGTGATGAAACAAGCTGTACAACACTGCGATTGTGTGCGCAGCTTGCCAACTGAGAGAAAACAGTACCTGACCACTCTCCTGGCTTTTGTAATCACATGAACATTCGATTGCAAGCTGTTTTGGACAACTTTCTTTCTCTTCTTGCAAAACACTCGGCAGACCTCCGTGCAGCCTCTAGAACACGATGGGAGATGTTTTCTGTGCTGGCACAGTTTCTCCTTGCCAGACAGAGTGGAAAAGCTTTTTGCTAAGCTGTAGACGAGAAGAGAGGCTAAAGACGAAGGTACGGTGCTCTGCAGAGCTAAGCACCGCTCCCGGACTTCTTTCGGCAGAAGGCGCACACTGCAGAGCACTGTGAGCGGCAGAATTGTCTTTGCGCGAAGAAGCAGCTTCTTCGTCTCCGGGAGCCGGAGAGAGCGGCAGCTTCGCAAAGGTGATGAAACAAGCTGTACAACACTGCGATTGTGTGTGCAGCTTGCCAAGTGAGAGAAAACAGTACCTGAACACTCTCCTGCCTTTTCTATTCACATGAACATTCGATTGCAAGCTGTTTTGGACAACTTTCTTTCTCTTCTTGCAAAACACTCGGCAGACCTCCGTGCAGCTTCTAGAACACCATGGGAGATGTTTTCTGTGCTGGCAAAGTTTCCCCTTGCCAGACAGAGTGGAAAAGCTTTTTGCTAAGATGTAGACGAGAAGAGAGTCTAAACACGAAGGTACGGTGCTCTGCAGAGATAGGCAAAGCTCCCGGGCCTCTTTCGGCAGAAGACACACACTGCAGAGCACTGTGAGCGGCAGAATCGTCTTTGCGCGAAGAAGCAGCTTCTTCGTCTCCGGGAGCCGGAGAGAGCGGCAGCTTCGCAAAGGTGATGAAACAAGCTGTACAACACTGCGATTGTGTGCGCAGCTTGCCAACTGAGAGAAAACAGTACCTGACCACTCTCCTGCCTTTTCTATTCACATGAACATTCGATTGCAAGCTGTTTTGGACAACTTTCTTTCTCTTCTTGCAAAACACTCGGCAGACCTCCGTGCAGCCTCGAGAACACGATGGGAGATATTTTTTGTGCTGGCACAGTTTCTCCTTGCCAGACAGAGTGGAAAAGCTTTTTGCTAAGATGTAGACGAGAAGAGAGGCTAAAGACGAAGGTACGGTGCTCTGCAGAGCTAAGCACCGCTCCCGGACCTCTTTCGGCAGAAGGCGCACACCGCAGAGCACTGTGAGCGGCAGAATCGTCTTTGCGCGAAGAAGCAGCTTCTTCATCTCCGGGAGCCGGAGAGAGCGGCAGCTTCGCAAAGGTGATGAAACAAGCTGTACAACACTGCGATTGTGTGCGCAGCTTGCCAACTGAGAGAAAACAGTACCTGACCACTCTCCTGGCTTTTGAAATCACATGAACATTCGATTGCCAGCTGTTTTGGACAACTTTCTTTCTCTTCTTGCAAAATACTCGGCAGACCTCCGTGCAGCTTCTAGAACACGATAGGAGATGTTTTCTGTGCTGGCACAGTTTCTCCTTGCCAGACAGAATGGAAAAGCTTTTTGCTAAGATGTAGGCGGGAAGAGAGGCTAAAGACGAAGGTACGGTGCTCTGCAGAGCTAAGCACCGCTCCCGGGCCTCTTTCGGCAGAAGGCGCACACCGCAGAGCACTGTGAGCGGCAGAATCGTCTTTGCGAGAAGAAGCAGCTTCTTCGTCTCCGGGAGCCGGAGAGAGCGGCAGCTTCGCAAAGGTGATGAAAAAGCTGTACAACACTGCGATTGTGTGCGCAGCTTGCCAACTGAGAGAAAACAGTACCTGACCACTCTCCTGCCTTTTCTATTCAGATGAACATTCGATTGCAAGCTGTTTTGGACAACTTTCTTTCTCTTCTTGCAAAACACTCGGCAGACTTCCGTGCAGCCTCTAGAAGACGATGGGAGATGTTTTTTGTGCTGGCACAGTTTCTCCTTGCCAGACAGAGTGGAAAAGCTTTTTGCTAAGATGTAGACGAGAAGAGAGGCTAAAGACGAAGGTACGGTGCTCTGCAGAGCTAAGCACCGCTCCCGGGCCTCTTTCGGCAGAAGGAGCACACCGCAGAACACTGTGAGCGGCAGAATCGTCTTTGCGCGAAGAAGCAGCTTCTACGTCTCCGGGAGCCGGAGAGAGCGGCAGTTTCGCAAAGGTGATGAAACAAGCTGTACAACACTGCGATTGTGTGCGCAGCTTGCCAAGTGAGAGAAAACAGTACCTGACCACTCTCCTGCCTTTTCTATTCACATGAACATTCGATTGCAAGCTGTTTTGGACAACTTTCTTTCTCTTCTTGCAAAACACTCGGCAGACTTCCGTGCAGCCTCTAGAACACGATGGGAGATGTTTTCTGTGCTGGCACAGTTTCTCCTTGCCAGACAGAGTGGAAAAGCTTTTTGCTAAGATGTAGACGAGAAGAGAGGCTAAAGACGAAGGTACGGTGCTCTGCAGAGCTAAGCACCGCTCCCGGGCCTCTTTCGGCAGAAGGCGCACACCGCAGAGCACTGTGAGCGGCAGAATCGTCTTTGCGCGAAGAAGCAGCTTCTTCGTCTCCGGGAGCCGGAGAGAGCGGCAGCTTCGCAAAGGTGATGAAACAAGCTGTACAACACTGCGATTGTGTGCGCAGCTTGCCAACTGAGAGAAAACAGTACCTGAACACTCTCCTGCCTTTTCTATTCACATGAACATTCGATTGCAAGCTGTTTTGGACAACTTTCTTTCTCTTCTTGCAAAACACTCGGCAGACCTCCGTGCAGCCTCTAGAACACGATGGGAGATGTTTTTTGTGCTGGCACAGTTTCTCCTTGCCAGACAGAGTGGAAAAGCTTTTTGCCAAGATGTAGACGAGAAGAGAGGCTAAAGACGAAGGTACGGTGCCCTGCAGAGCTAAGCACCGCTCCCGGACCTCTTTCGGCAGAAGGCGCACACCGCAGAGCACTGTGAGCGGCAGAATCGTCTTTGAGCGAAGAAGCAGCTTCTTCTTCTCCGGGACACGGAGAGAGCGGCAACTTCGCAAAGGTGATGAAACAAGCTGTACAACACTGCGATTGTGTGCGCAGCTTGCCAACTGAGAGAAAACAGTACCTGACCACTGTCCTGCCTTTTCTATTCACATGAACATTCGATTGCAAGCTGTTTTGGACAACTTTCTTTCTCTTCTTGCAAAACACTCGGCAGACCTCCGTCCAGCTTCTAGAACACGATGGGAGATGTTTTCTGTGCTGGCACAGTTTCTCCTTGCCAGACAGAATGGAAAAGCTTTTTGCTAAGATGTAGGCGGGAAGAGAGGCTAAAGACGAAGGTACGGTGCTCTGCAGAGCTAAGCACCGCTCCCGGACCTCTTTCGGCAGAAGGAGCACACCGCAGAACACTGTGAGCGGCAGAATCGTCTTTGCGCGAAGAAGCAGCTTCTACGTCTCCGGGAGCCGGAGAGAGCGGCAGTTTCGCAAAGGTGATGAAACAAGCTGTACAACACTGCGATTGTGTGCGCAGCTTGCCAAGTGAGAGAAAACAGTACCTGACCACTCTCCTGCCTTTTCTATTCACATGAACATTCGATTGCAAGCTGTTTTGGACAACTTTCTTTCTCTTCTTGCAAAACACTCGGCAGACCTCCGTGCAGCCTCTAGAACACGATGGGAGATGTTTTCTGTGCTGGCACAGTTTCTCCTTGCCAGACAGAGTGGAAAAGCTTTTTGCTAAGATGTAGACGAGAAGAGAGGCTAAAGATGAAGGTACGGTGCTCTGCAGAGCTAAGCACCGCTCCCGGGCCTCTTTCGGCAGAAGGCGCACACCGCAGAGCACTGTGAGCGGCAGAATCGTCTTTGCGCGAAGAAGCAGCTTCTTCGTCTCCGGGAGCCGGAGAGAGCGGCAGCTTCGCAAAGGTGATGAAACAAGCTGTACAACACTGCGATTGTGTGCGCAGCTTGCCAACTGAGAGAAAACAGTACCTGAACACTCTCCTGCCTTTTCTATTCACATGAACATTCGATTGCAAGCTGTTTTGGACAACTTTCTTTCTCTTCTTGCAAAACACTCGGCAGACCTCCGTGCAGCCTCTAGAACACGATGGGAGATGTTTTTTGTGCTGGCACAGTTTCTCCTTGCCAGACAGAGTGGAAAAGCTTTTTGCTAAGATGTAGACGAGAAGAGAGGCTAAAGACGAAGGTACGGTGCTCTGCAGAGCTAAGCACCGCTCCCGGGCGTCTCTCGGCAGAAGGCGCACACCGCAGAGCACTGTGAGCGGCAGAATCGTCTTTGCGCGAAGAAGCAGCTTCTTCGTCTCCGGGAGCCGGAGAGAGCGGCAACTTCGCAAAGGTGATGAAACAAGCTGTACAACACTGCGATTGTGTGCGTAACTTGCCAAGTGAGAGAAAACAGTACCTGACCACTCTCCTGCCTTTTCTAATCACATGAACATTCGATTGCAAGCTGTTTTGGACAACTTTCTTTCTCTTCTTGCAAAACACTCGGCAGACCTCCGTGCAGCCTCTAGAACACGATGGGAGATGTTTTTTGTGCTGGCACAGTTTCTCCTTGCCAGACAGAGTGGAAAAGCTTTTTGCTAAGATGTAGACGAGAAGAGAGGCTAAAGACGAAGGTACGGTGCTCTGCAGAGCTAAGCACCGCTCCCGGGCCTCTTTCGGCAGAAGGCGCACACCGCAGAGCACTGTGAGCGGCAGAATCGTCTTTGCGCGAAGAAGCAGCTTCTTCGTCTCCGGGAGCCGGAGAGAGCGGCAGCTTCGCAAAGGTGATGAAACAAGCTGTACAACACTGCGATTGTGTGTGCAGCTTGCCAAGTGAGAGAAAACAGTACCTGAACACTCTCCTGCCTTTTCTATTCACATGAACATTCGATTGCAAGCTGTTTTGGACAACTTTCTTTCTCTTCTTGCAAAACACTCGGCAGACCTCCGTGCAGCTTCTAGAACACCATGGGAGATGTTTTCTGTGCTGGCAAAGTTTCCCCTTGCCAGACAGAGTGGAAAAGCTTTTTGCTAAGATGTAGACGAGAAGAGAGTCTAAACACGAAGGTACGGTGCTCTGCAGAGATAGGCAAAGCTCCCGGGCCTCTTTCGGCAGAAGACACACACTGCAGAGCACTGTGAGCGGCAGAATCGTCTTTGCGCGAAGAAGCAGCTTCTTCGTCTCCGGGAGCCGGAGAGAGCGGCAGCTTCGCAAAGGTGATGAAACAAGCTGTACAACACTGCGATTGTGTGCGCAGCTTGCCAACTGAGAGAAAACAGTACCTGACCACTCTCCTGCCTTTTCTATTCACATGAACATTCGATTGCAAGCTGTTTTGGACAACTTTCTTTCTCTTCTTGCAAAACACTCGGCAGACCTCCGTGCAGCCTCGAGAACACGATGGGAGATATTTTTTGTGCTGGCACAGTTTCTCCTTGCCAGACAGAGTGGAAAAGCTTTTTGCTAAGATGTAGACGAGAAGAGAGGCTAAAGACGAAGGTACGGTGCTCTGCAGAGCTAAGCACCGCTCCCGGGCCTCTTTCGGCAGAAGGCGCACACCGCAGAGCACTGTGAGCGGCAGAATCGTCTTTGCGCGAAGAAGCAACTTCTTCATCTCCGGGAGCCGGAGAGAGCGGCAGCTTCGCAAAGGTGATGAAACAGCTGTACAACACTGCGATTGTGTGCGCAGCTTGCCAACTGAGAGAAAACAGTACCTGACCACTCTCCTGCCTTTTCTATTCAGATGAACATTCGATTGCAAGCGGTTTTGGACAACTTTCTTTCTCTTCTTGCAAAACACTCGGCAGACTTCCGTGCAGCCTCTAGAAGACGATGGGAGATGTTTTTTGTGCTGGCACAGTTTCTCCTTGCCAGACAGAGTGGAAAAGCTTTTTGCTAAGATGTAGACGAGAAGAGAGGCTAAAGACGAAGGTACGGTGCTCTGCAGAGCTAAGCACCGCTCCCGGGCCTCTTTCGGCAGAAGGAGCACACCGCAGAACACTGTGAGCGGCAGAATCGTCTTTGCGCGAAGAAGCAGCTTCTACGTCTCCGGGAGCCGGAGAGAGCGGCAGTTTCGCAAAGGTGATGAAACAAGCTGTACAACACTGCGATTGTGTGCGCAGCTTGCCAAGTGAGAGAAAACAGTACCTGACCACTCTCCTGCCTTTTCTATTCACATGAACATTCGATTGCAAGCTGTTTTGGACAACTTTCTTTCTCTTCTTGCAAAACACTCGGCAGACCTCCGTGCAGCCTCTAGAACACGATGGGAGATGTTTTCTGTGCTGGCACAGTTTCTCCTTGCCAGACAGAGTGGAAAAGCTTTTTGCTAAGATGTAGACGAGAAGAGAGGCTAAAGACGAAGGTACGGTGCTCTGCAGAGCTAAGCACCGCTCCCGGGCCTCTTTCGGCAGAAGGCGCACACCGCAGAGCACTGTGAGCGGCAGAATCGTCTTTGCGCGAAGAAGCAGCTTCTTCGTCTCCGGGAGCCGGAGAGAGCGGCAGCTTCGCAAAGGTGATGAAACAAGCTGTACAACACTGCGATTGTGTGCGCAGCTTGCCAACTGAGAGAAAACAGTACCTGAACACTCTCCTGCCTTTTCTATTCACATGAACATTCGATTGCAAGCTGTTTTGGACAACTTTCTTTCTCTTCTTGCAAAACACTCGGCAGACCTCCGTGCAGCCTCTAGAACACGATGGGAGATGTTTTTTGTGCTGGCACAGTTTCTCCTTGCCAGACAGAGTGGAAAAGCTTTTTCCCAAGATGTAGACGAGAAGAGAGGCTAAAGACGAAGGTACGGTGCTCTGCAGAGCTAAGCACCGCTCCCGGACCTCTTTCGGCAGAAGGCGCACACCGCAGAGCACTGTGAGCGGCAGAATCGTCTTTGAGCGAAGAAGCAGCTTCTTCTTCTCCGGGAGACGGAGAGAGCGGCAACTTCGCAAAGGTGATGAAACAAGCTGTACAACACTGCGATTGTGTGCGCAGCTTGCCAACTGAGAGAAAACAGTACCTGACCACTCTCCTGCCTTTTCTATTCACATGAACATTCGATTGCAAGCTGTTTTGGACAACTTTCTTTCTCTTCTTGCAAAACACTCGGCAGACCTCCGTCCAGCTTCTAGAACACGATGGGAGATGTTTTCTGTGCTGGCACAGTTTCTCCTTGCCAGACAGAGTGGAAAAGCTTTTTGCTAAGATATAGACGAGAAGAGAGGCTAAAGACGAAGGTACGGTGCTCTGCAGAGCTAAGCACCGCTCCCGGACCTCTTTCGGCAGAAGGCGCACACCGCAGAGCACTGTGAGCGGCAGAATCGTCTTTGCGCGAAGAAGCAGCTTCTTCGTCTCCGGGAGCCGGAGAGAGCGGCAGCTTCGCAAAGGTGATGAAACAAGCTGTACAACACTGCGATTGTGTGCGCACCTTGCCAACTGAGAGAAAACAGTACCTGACCACTCTCCTGCCTTTTCTATTCACATGAACATTCGATTGCAAGCTGTTTTGGACAACTTTCTTTCTCTTCTTGCAAAACACTCGGCAGACCTCCGTGCAGCCTCGAGAACACGATGGGAGATATTTTTTGTGCTGGCACAGTTTCTCCTTGCCAGACAGAGTGGAAAAGCTTTTTGCTAAGATGTAGACGAGAAGAGAGGCTAAAGACGAAGGTACGGTGCTCTGCAGAGCTAAGCACCGCTCCCGGGCCTCTTTCGGCAGAAGGCGCACACCGCAGAGCACTGTGAGCGGCAGAATCGTCTTTGCGCGAAGAAGCAGCTTCTTCATCTCCGGGAGCCGGAGAGAGCGGCAGCTTCGCAAAGGTGATGAAACAAGCTGTACAACACTGCGATTGTGTGCGCAGCTTGCCAACTGAGAGAAAACAGTACCTGACCACTCTCCTGGCTTTTGTAATCACATGAACATTCGATTGCCAGCTGTTTTGGACAACTTTCTTTCTCTTCTTGCAAAATACTCGGCAGACCTCCGTGCAGCTTCTAGAACACGATAGGAGATGTTTTCTGTGCTGGCACGTTTTCTCCTTGCCAGACAGAATGGAAAAGCTTTTTGCTAAGATGTAGGCGGGAAGAGAGGCTAAAGACGAAGGTACGGTGCTCTGCAGAGCTAAGCACCGCTCCCGGGCCTCTTTCGGCAGAAGGCGCACACCGCAGAGCACTGTGAGCGGCAGAATCGTCTTTGCGAGAAGAAGCAGCTTCTTCGTCTCTGGGAGCCGGAGAGAGCGGCAGCTTCGCAAAGGTGATGAAAAAGCTGTACAACACTGCGATTGTGTGCGCAGGTTGCCAACTGAGAGAAAACAGTACCTGACCACTCTCCTGCCTTTTCTATTCACATGAACATTCGATTGCAAGCTGTTTTGGACAACTTTCTTTCTCTTCTTGCAAAACACTCGGCAGACTTCCGTGCAGCCTCTAGAAGACGATGGGAGATGTTTTTTGTGCTGGCACAGTTTCTCCTTGCCAGACAGAGTGGAAAAGCTTTTTGCTAAGATGTAGACGAGAAGAGAGGCTAAAGACGAAGGTACGGTGCTCTGCAGAGCTAAGCACCGCTCCCGGACCTCTTTCGGCAGAAGGAGCACACCGCAGAACACTGTGAGCGGCAGAATCGTCTTTGCGCGAAGAAGCAGCTTCTACGTCTCCGGGAGCCGGAGAGAGCGGCAGTTTCGCAAAGGTGATGAAACAAGCTGTACAACACTGCGATTGTGTGCGCAGCTTGCCAAGTGAGAGAAAACAGTACCTGACCACTCTCCTGCCTTTTCTAATCACATGAACATTCGATTGCAAGCTGTTTTGGACAACTTTCTTTCTCTTCTTGCAAAACACTCGGCAGACCTCCGTGCAGCCTCTAGAACACGATGGGAGATGTTTTCTGTGCTGGCACAGTTTCTCCTTGCCAGACAGAGTGGAAAAGCTTTTTGCTAAGATGTAGACGAGAAGAGAGGCTAAAGACGAAGGTACGGTGCTCTGCAGAGCTAAGCACCGCTCCCGGGCCTCTTTCGGCAGAAGGCGCACACTGCAGAGCACTGTGAGCGGCAGAATCGTCTTTGCGCGAAGAAGCAGCTTCTTCGTCTCCGGGAGCCGGAGAGAGCGGCAGCTTCGCAAAGGTGATGAAACAAGCTGTACAACACTGCGATTGTGTGCGCAGCTTGCCAACTGAGAGAAAACAGTACCTGAACACTCTCCTGCCTTTTCTATTCACATGAACATTCGATTGCAAGCTGTTTTGGACAACTTTCTTTCTCTTCTTGCAAAACACTCGGCAGACCTCCGTGCAGCCTCTAGAACACGATGGGAGATGTTTTTTGTGCTGGCACAGTTTCTCCTTGCCAGACAGAGTGGAAAAGCTTTTTGCCAAGATGTAGACGAGAAGAGAGGCTAAAGACGAAGGTACGGTGCTCTGCAGAGCTAAGCACCGCTCCCGGACCTCTTTCGGCAGAAGGCGCACACCGCAGAGCACTGTGAGCGGCAGAATCGTCTTTGAGCGAAGAAGCAGCTTCTTCTTCTCCGGGAGACGGAGAGAGCGGCAACTTCGCAAAGGTGATGAAACAAGCTGTACAACACTGCGATTGTGTGCGCAGCTTGCCAACTGAGAGAAAACAGTACCTGACCACTCTCCTGCCTTTTCTATTCACATGAACATTCGATTGCAAGCTGTTTTGGACAACTTTCTTTCTCTTCTTGCAAAACACTCGGCAGACCTCCGTCCAGCTTCTAGAACACGATGGGAGATGTTTTCTGTGCTGGCACAGTTTCTCCTTGCCAGACAGAGTGGAAAAGCTTTTTGCTAAGATATAGACGAGAAGAGAGGCTAAAGACGAAGGTACGGTGCTCTGCAGAGCTAAGCACCGCTCCCGGACCTCTTTCGGCAGAAGGCGCACACCGCAGAGCACTGTGAGCGGCAGAATCGTCTTTGCGCGAAGAAGCAGCTTCTTCGTCTCCGGGAGCCGGAGAGAGCGGCAGCTTCGCAAAGGTGATGAAACAAGCTGTACAACACTGCGATTGTGTGCGCACCTTGCCAACTGAGAGAAAACAGTACCTGACCACTCTCCTGCCTTTTCTATTCACATGAACATTCGATTGCAAGCTGTTTTGGACAACTTTCTTTCTCTTCTTGCAAAACACTCGGCAGACCTCCGTGCAGCCTCGAGAACACGATGGGAGATATTTTTTGTGCTGGCACAGTTTCTCCTTGCCAGACAGAGTGGAAAAGCTTTTTGCTAAGATGTAGACGAGAAGAGAGGCTAAAGACGAAGGTACGGTGCTCTGCAGAGCTAAGCACCGCTCCCGGGCCTCTTTCGGCAGAAGGCGCACACCGCAGAGCACTGTGAGCGGCAGAATCGTCTTTGCGCGAAGAAGCAGCTTCTTCATCTCCGGGAGCCGGAGAGAGCGGCAGCTTCGCAAAGGTGATGAAACAAGCTGTACAACACTGCGATTGTGTGCGCAGCTTGCCAACTGAGAGAAAACAGTACCTGACCACTCTCCTGGCTTTTGTAATCACATGAACATTCGATTGCCAGCTGTTTTGGACAACTTTCTTTCTCTTCTTGCAAAATACTCGGCAGACCTCCGTGCAGCTTCTAGAACACGATAGGAGATGTTTTCTGTGCTGGCACGTTTTCTCCTTGCCAGACAGAATGGAAAAGCTTTTTGCTAAGATGTAGGCGGGAAGAGAGGCTAAAGACGAAGGTACGGTGCTCTGCAGAGCTAAGCACCGCTCCCGGGCCTCTTTCGGCAGAAGGCGCACACCGCAGAGCACTGTGAGCGGCAGAATCGTCTTTGCGAGAAGAAGCAGCTTCTTCGTCTCTGGGAGCCGGAGAGAGCGGCAGCTTCGCAAAGGTGATGAAAAAGCTGTACAACACTGCGATTGTGTGCGCAGCTTGCCAACTGAGAGAAAACAGTACCTGACCACTCTCCTGCCTTTTCTATTCACATGAACATTCGATTGCAAGCTGTTTTGGACAACTTTCTTTCTCTTCTTGCAAAACACTCGGCAGACTTCCGTGCAGCCTCTAGAAGACGATGGGAGATGTTTTTTGTGCTGGCACAGTTTCTCCTTGCCAGACAGAGTGGAAAAGCTTTTTGCTAAGATGTAGACGAGAAGAGAGGCTAAAGACGAAGGTACGGTGCTCTGCAGAGCTAAGCACCGCTCCCGGACCTCTTTCGGCAGAAGGAGCACACCGCAGAACACTGTGAGCGGCAGAATCGTCTTTGCGCGAAGAAGCAGCTTCTACGTCTCCGGGAGCCGGAGAGAGCGGCAGTTTCGCAAAGGTGATGAAACAAGCTGTACAACACTGCGATTGTGTGCGCAGCTTGCCAAGTGAGAGAAAACAGTACCTGACCACTCTCCTGCCTTTTCTAATCACATGAACATTCGATTGCAAGCTGTTTTGGACAACTTTCTTTCTCTTCTTGCAAAACACTCGGCAGACCTCCGTGCAGCCTCTAGAACACGATGGGAGATGTTTTCTGTGCTGGCACAGTTTCTCCTTGCCAGACAGAGTGGAAAAGCTTTTTGCTAAGATGTAGACGAGAAGAGAGGCTAAAGACGAAGGTACGGTGCTCTGCAGAGCTAAGCACCGCTCCCGGGCCTCTTTCGGCAGAAGGCGCACACTGCAGAGCACTGTGAGCGGCAGAATCGTCTTTGCGCGAAGAAGCAGCTTCTTCGTCTCCGGGAGCCGGAGAGAGCGGCAGCTTCGCAAAGGTGATGAAACAAGCTGTACAACACTGCGATTGTGTGCGCAGCTTGCCAACTGAGAGAAAACAGTACCTGAACACTCTCCTGCCTTTTCTATTCACATGAACATTCGATTGCAAGCTGTTTTGGACAACTTTCTTTCTCTTCTTGCAAAACACTCGGCAGACCTCCGTGCAGCCTCTAGAACACGATGGGAGATGTTTTTTGTGCTGGCACAGTTTCCCCTTGCCAGACAGAGTGGAAAAGCTTTTTGCTAAGATGTAGACGAGAAGAGAGGCTAAAGACGAAGGTACGGTGCTCTGCAGAGCTAAGCACCGCTCCCGGGCGTCTCTCGGCAGAAGGCGCACACCGCAGAGCACTGTGAGCGGCAGAATCGTCTTTGCGCGAAGAAGCAGCTTCTTCGTCTCCGGGAGCCGGAGAGAGCGGCAACTTCGCAAAGGTGATGAAACAAGCTGTACAACACTGCGATTGTGTGCGTAACTTGCCAAGTGAGAGAAAACAGTACCTGACCACTCTCCTGCCTTTTCTAATCACATGAACATTCGATTGCAAGCTGTTTTGGACAACTTTCTTTCTCTTCTTGCAAAACACTCGGCAGACCTCCGTGCAGCCTCTAGAACACGATGGGAGATGTTTTTTGTGCTGGCACAGTTTCTCCTTGCCAGACAGAGTGGAAAAGCTTTTTGCTAAGATGTAGACGAGAAGAGAGGCTAAAGACGAAGGTACGGTGCTCTGCAGAGCTAAGCACCGCTCCCGGACTTCTTTCAGCAGAAGGCGCACACCGCAGAGCACTGTGAGCGGCAGAATCGTCTTTGCGCGAAGAAGCAGCTTCTTCGTCTCCGGGAGCCGGAGAGAGCGGCAACTTCGCAAAGGTGATGAAACAAGCTGTACAACACTGCGATTGTGTGCGCAGCTTGCCAAGTGAGAGAAAACAGTACCTGAACACTCTCCTGCCTTTTCTATTCACATGAACATTCGATTGCAAGCTGTTTTGGACAACTTTCTTTCTCTTCTTGCAAAACACTCGGCAGACCTGCGTGCAGCCTCTAGAAGACGATGGGAGATGTTTTCTGTGCTGGCACAGTTTCTCCTTGCCAGACAGAGTGGAAAAGCTTTTTGCTAAGATGTAGACGAGAAGAGAGGCTAAAGACGAAGGTACGGTGCTCTGCAGAGCTAAGCACAGCTCCCGGGACTCTTTCGGCAGAAGGCGCACACCGCAGAGCACTGTGAGCGGCAGAATCGTCTTTGTGCGAAGAAGCAGCTTCTTCGTCTCCGGGAGCCGCAGAGAGCGGCAGCTTCGCAAAGGTGATGAAACAAGCTGTACAACACTGCGATTGTGTGCGCAGCTTGCCACGTGAAAGAAAACAGTACCTGACCACTCTCCTGCCTTTTTTATTCACATGAACATTCGATTGCAAGCTGTTTTGGACAACTTTCTTTCTCTTCTTGCAAAACACTCGGCAGACCTCCGTGCAGCCTCTAGAAGACGATGGGAGATGTTTTTTGTGCTGGCACAGTTTCTCCTTGCCAGACAGAGTGGAAAAGCTTTTTGCTAAGATGTAGACGAGAAGAGAGGCTAAAGAAGCAGATATGGTGCTCTGCAGAGCTAAGCACAGCTCCCGGGCCTCTTTCGGCAGAAGGCGCACACCGCAGAACACTGTGAGCGGCAGAATCGTCTTTGCGCGAAGAAGCAGCTTCTTCGTCTCCGGGAGCCGGAGAGAGCGGCAACTTCGCAAAGGTGATGAAACAAGCTGTACAACACTGCGATTGTGTGCGTAGCTTGCCAACTGAGAGAAAACAGTACCTGACCACTCTCCTGCCTTTTCTAATCACATGAACATTCGATTGCAAGCTGTTTTGGACAACTTTCTTTCTCTTCTTGCAAAACACTCGGCAGACCTCCGTGCAGCCTCTAGAACTCGATGGGAGATGTTTTCTGTGCTGGCACAGTTTCTCCTTGCCAGACAGAGTGGAAAAGCTTTTTGCTAAGATGTAGACGAGAAGAGAGGCTAAAGACGAAGGTACGGTGCTCTGCAGAGCTAAGCACCGCACCCGGACCTCTTTCGGCAGAAGGCGCACACCGCAGAGCACTGTGAGCGGCAGAATCGTCTTTGCACGAAGAAGCAGCTTCTTCGTCTCCGGGAGCCGGAGAGAGCGGCAACTTCGCAAAGGTGATGAAACAAGCTGTACAACACTGCGATTGTGTGCGCAGCTTGCCAACTGAGAGAAAACAGTACCTGACCACTCTCCTGCCTTTTCTATTCACATGAATATTCGATTGCAAGCTGTTTTGGACAACTTTCTTTCTCTTCTTGCAAAACACTCGGCAGACCTCCGTGCAGCCTCTAGAACACGATGGGAGATGTTTTCTGTGTTGGCACAGTTTCTCCTTGCCAGACAGAGTGGAAAAGCTTTTTGCTAAGATGTAGACGAGAAGAGAGGCTAAAGACGAAGGTACGGTGCTCTGCAGAGCTAAGCACGGCTCCCGGGCCTCTTTCGGCAGAAGGCGCACTCCGCAGAGCACTGTGAGCGGCAGAATCGTCTTTGCGCGAAGAAGCAGCTTCTTCGTCTCCGGGAGCCGGAGAGAGCGGCAACTTCGCAAAGGTGATGAAACAAGCTGTACAACACTGCGATTGTGTGCGCAGCTTGCCAACTGAGAGAAAACAGTACCTGACCACTCTCCTGCCTTTTCTAATCACATGAACATTCGATTGCAAGCTGTTTTGGACAACTTTCTTTCTCTTCTTGCAAAACACTCGGCAGACCTCCGTGCAGCCTCTAGAACACGATGGGAGATGTTTTTTGTGCTGGCACAGTTTCTCCTTGCCAGACAGAGTGGAAAAGCTTTTTGCCAAGATGTAGACGAGAAGAGAGGCTAAAGACGAAGGTACGGTGCTCTGCAGAGCTAAGCACCGCTCCCGGACCTCTTTCGGCAGAAGGCGCACACCGCAGAGCACTGTGAGCGGCAGAATCGTCTTTGCGCGAAGAAGCAGCTTCTTCGTCTCCGGGAGCCGGAGAGAGCGGCAACTTCGCAAAGGTGATGAAACAAGCTGTACAACACTGCGATTGTGTGTGCAGCTTGCCAAGTGAGAGAAAACAGTACCTGACCACTCTCCTGCCTTTTCTATTCACATGAACATTCGATTGCAAGCTGTTTTGGACAACTTTCTTTCTCTTCTTGCAAAACACTCGGCAGACCTCCGTGCAGCTTCTAGAACACGATGGGAGATGTTTTCTGTGCTGGCACAGTTTCTCCTTGCCAGACAGAGTGGAAAAGCTTTTTGCTAAGATGTAGACGAGAAGAGAGGCTAAAGACGAAGGTACGGTGCTCTGCAGAGCTAAGCACCGCTCCCGGGCCTCTTTCGGCAGAAGGCGCACACCGCAGAGCACTGTGAGCGGCAGAATCGTCTTTGCGCGAAGAAGCAGCTTCTTCGTCTCCGGGAGCCGGAGAGAGCGGCAACTTCGCAAAGGTGATGAAACAAGCTGTACAACACTGCGATTGTGTGCGCAGCTTGCCAACTGAGAGAAAACAGTACCTGACCACTCTCCTGCCTTTTCTATTCACATGAACATTCGATTGGAAGCTGTTTTGGACAACTTTCTTTCTCTTCTTGCAAAACACTCGGCAGACCTCCGTGCAGCTTCTAGAACACGATGGGAGATGTTTTGTGTGCTGGCACAGTTTCTCCTTGCTAGACAGAGTGGAAAAGCTTTTTGCTAAGCTGTAGACGAGAAGAGAGGCTAAAGACGAAGGTACGGTGCTCTGCAGAGCTAAGCACCGCTCCCGGACCTCTTTCGGCAGAAGGCGCACACCGCAGAGCACTGTGAGCGGCAGAATCGTCTTTGAGCGAAGAAGCAGCTTCTTCTTCTCCGGGAGACGGAGAGAGCGGCAACTTCGCAAAGGTGATGAAACAAGCTGTACAACACTGCGATTGTGTGCGCAGCTTGCCAACTGAGAGAAAACAGTACCTGACCACTCTCCTGCCTTTTCTATTCACATGAACATTCGATTGCAAGCTGTTTTGGACAACTTTCTTTCTCTTCTTGCAAAACACTCGGCAGACCTCCGTCCAGCTTCTAGAACACGATGGGAGATGTTTTCTGTGCTGGCACAGTTTCTCCTTGCCAGACAGAGTGGAAAAGCTTTTTGCTAAGATATAGACGAGAAGAGAGGCTAAAGACGAAGGTACGGTGCTCTGCAGAGCTAAGCACCGCTCCCGGACCTCTTTCGGCAGAAGGCGCACACCGCAGAGCACTGTGAGCGGCAGAATCGTCTTTGCGCGAAGAAGCAGCTTCTTCGTCTCCGGGAGCCGGAGAGAGCGGCAGCTTCGCAAAGGTGATGAAACAAGCTGTACAACACTGCGATTGTGTGCGCAGCTTGCCAACTGAGAGAAAACAGTACCTGACCACTCTCCTGCCTTTTCTATTCACATGAACATTCGATTGCAAGCTGTTTTGGACAACTTTCTTTCTCTTCTTGCAAAACACTCGGCAGACCTCCGTGCAGCCTCGAGAACACGATGGGAGATATTTTTTGTGCTGGCACAGTTTCTCCTTGCCAGACAGAGTGGAAAAGCTTTTTGCTAAGATGTAGACGAGAAGAGAGGCTAAAGACGAAGGTACGGTGCTCTGCAGAGCTAAGCACCGCTCCCGGGCCTCTTTCGGCAGAAGGCGCACACCGCAGAGCACTGTGAGCGGCAGAATCGTCTTTGCGCGAAGAAGCAGCTTCTTCATCTCCGGGAGCCGGAGAGAGCGGCAGCTTCGCAAAGGTGATGAAACAAGCTGTACAACACTGCGATTGTGTGCGCAGCTTGCCAACTGAGAGAAAACAGTACCTGACCACTCTCCTGGCTTTTGTAATCACATGAACATTCGATTGCCAGCTGTTTTGGACAACTTTCTTTCTCTTCTTGCAAAATACTCGGCAGACCTCCGTGCAGCTTCTAGAACACGATAGGAGATGTTTTCTGTGCTGGCACGTTTTCTCCTTGCCAGACAGAATGGAAAAGCTTTTTGCTAAGATGTAGGCGGGAAGAGAGGCTAAAGACGAAGGTACGGTGCTCTGCAGAGCTAAGCACCGCTCCCGGGCCTCTTTCGGCAGAAAGCGCACACCGCAGAGCACTGTGAGCGGCAGAATCGTCTTTGCGAGAAGAAGCAGCTTCTTCGTCTCTGGGAGCCGGAGAGAGCGGCAGCTTCGCAAAGGTGATGAAAAAGCTGTACAACACTGCGATTGTGTGCGCAGCTTGCCAACTGAGAGAAAACAGTACCTGACCACTCTCCTGCCTTTTCTATTCACATGAACATTCGATTGCAAGCTGTTTTGGACAACTTTCTTTCTCTTCTTGCAAAACACTCGGCAGACTTCCGTGCAGCCTCTAGAAGACGATGGGAGATGTTTTTTGTGCTGGCACAGTTTCTCCTTGCCAGACAGAGTGGAAAAGCTTTTTGCTAAGATGTAGACGAGAAGAGAGGCTAAAGACGAAGGTACGGTGCTCTGCAGAGCTAAGCACCGCTCCCGGACCTCTTTCGGCAGAAGGAGCACACCGCAGAACACTGTGAGCGGCAGAATCGTCTTTGCGCGAAGAAGCAGCTTCTACGTCTCCGGGAGCCGGAGAGAGCGGCAGTTTCGCAAAGGTGATGAAACAAGCTGTACAACACTGCGATTGTGTGCGCAGCTTGCCAAGTGAGAGAAAACAGTACCTGACCACTCTCCTGCCTTTTCTAATCACATGAACATTCGATTGCAAGCTGTTTTGGACAACTTTCTTTCTCTTCTTGCAAAACACTCGGCAGACCTCCGTGCAGCCTCTAGAACACGATGGGAGATGTTTTCTGTGCTGGCACAGTTTCTCCTTGCCAGACAGAGTGGAAAAGCTTTTTGCTAAGATGTAGACGAGAAGAGAGGCTAAAGACGAAGGTACGGTGCTCTGCAGAGCTAAGCACCGCTCCCGGGCCTCTTTCGGCAGAAGGCGCACACTGCAGAGCACTGTGAGCGGCAGAATCGTCTTTGCGCGAAGAAGCAGCTTCTTCGTCTCCGGGAGCCGGAGAGAGCGGCAGCTTCGCAAAGGTGATGAAACAAGCTGTACAACACTGCGATTGTGTGCGCAGCTTGCCAACTGAGAGAAAACAGTACCTGAACACTCTCCTGCCTTTTCTATTCACATGAACATTCGATTGCAAGCTGTTTTGGACAACTTTCTTTCTCTTCTTGCAAAACACTCGGCAGACCTCCGTGCAGCCTCTAGAACACGATGGGAGATGTTTTTTGTGCTGGCACAGTTTCCCCTTGCCAGACAGAGTGGAAAAGCTTTTTGCTAAGATGTAGACGAGAAGAGAGGCTAAAGACGAAGGTACGGTGCTCTGCAGAGCTAAGCACCGCTCCCGGGCGTCTCTCGGCAGAAGGCGCACACCGCAGAGCACTGTGAGCGGCAGAATCGTCTTTGCGCGAAGAAGCAGCTTCTTCGTCTCCGGGAGCCGGAGAGAGCGGCAACTTCGCAAAGGTGATGAAACAAGCTGTACAACACTGCGATTGTGTGCGTAACTTGCCAAGTGAGAGAAAACAGTACCTGACCACTCTCCTGCCTTTTCTAATCACATGAACATTCGATTGCAAGCTGTTTTGGACAACTTTCTTTCTCTTCTTGCAAAACACTCGGCAGACCTCCGTGCAGCCTCTAGAACACGATGGGAGATGTTTTTTGTGCTGGCACAGTTTCTCCTTGCCAGACAGAGTGGAAAAGCTTTTTGCTAAGATGTAGACGAGAAGAGAGGCTAAAGACGAAGGTACGGTGCTCTGCAGAGCTAAGCACCGCTCCCGGACTTCTTTCAGCAGAAGGCGCACACCGCAGAGCACTGTGAGCGGCAGAATCGTCTTTGCGCGAAGAAGCAGCTTCTTCGTCTCCGGGAGCCGGAGAGAGCGGCAACTTCGCAAAGGTGATGAAACAAGCTGTACAACACTGCGATTGTGTGCGCAGCTTGCCAAGTGAGAGAAAACAGTACCTGACCACTCTCCTGCCTTTTCTATTCACATGAACATTCGATTGCAAGCTGTTTTGGACAACTTTCTTTCTCTTCTTGCAAAACACTCGGCAGACCTCCGTGCAGCCTCTAGAAGACGATGGGAGATGTTTTCTGTGCTGGCACAGTTTCTCCTTGCCAGACAGAGTGGAAAAGCTTTTTGCTAAGATGTAGACGAGAAGAGAGGCTAAAGACGAAGGTACGGTGCTCTGCAGAGCTAAGCACAGCTCCCGGGACTCTTTCGGCAGAAGGCGCACACCGCAGAGCACTGTGAGCGGCAGAATCGTCTTTGTGCGAAGAAGCAGCTTCTTCGTCTCCGGGAGCCGCAGAGAGCGGCAGCTTCGCAAAGGTGATGAAACAAGCTGTACAACACTGCGATTGTGTGCGCAGCTTGCCAACTGAGAGAAAACAGTACCTGACCACTCTCCTGCCTTTTCTAATCACATGAACATTCGATTGCAAGCTGTTTTGGACAACTTTCTTTCTCTTCTTGCAAAACACTCGGCAGACCTCCGTGCAGCCTCTAGAACACGATGGGAGATGTTTTTTGTGCTGGCACAGTTTCTCCTTGCCAGACAGAGTGGAAAAGCTTTTTGCCAAGATGTAGACGAGAAGAGAGGCTAAAGACGAAGGTACGGTGCTCTGCAGAGCTAAGCACCGCTCCCGGCCCTCTTTCGGCAGAAGGCGCACACCGCAGAGCACTGTGAGCGGCAGAATCGTCTTTGCGCGAAGAAGCAGCTTCTTCGTCTCCGGGAGCCGGAGAGAGCGGCAACTTCGCAAAGGTGATGAAACAAGCTGTACAACACTGCGATTGTGTGTGCAGCTTGCCAAGTGAGAGAAAACAGTACCTGACCACTCTCCTGCCTTTTCTATTCACATGAACATTCGATTGCAAGCTGTTTTGGACAACTTTCTTTCTCTTCTTGCAAAACACTCGGCAGACCTCCGTGCAGCTTCTAGAACACGATGGGAGATGTTTTCTGTGCTGGCACAGTTTCTCCTTGCCAGACAGAGTGGAAAAGCTTTTTGCTAAGATGTAGACGAGAAGAGAGGCTAAAGACGAAGGTACGGTGCTCTGCAGAGCTAAGCACCGCTCCCGGACCTCTTTCGGCAGAAGGCGCACACCGCAGAGCACTGTGAGCGGCAGAATCGTCTTTGCGCGAAGAAGCAGCTTCTTCGTCTCCGGGAGCCGGAGAGAGCGGCAGCTTCGCAAAGGTGATGAAACAAGCTGTACAACACTGCGATTGTGTGCGCAGCTTGCCAACTGAGAGAAAACAGTACCTGACCACTCTCCTGGCTTTTGTAATCACATGAACATTCGATTGCCAGCTGTTTTGGACAACTTTCTTTCTCTTCTTGCAAAATACTCGGCAGACCTCCGTGCAGCTTCTAGAACACGATAGGAGATGTTTTCTGTGCTGGCACAGTTTCTCCTTGCCAGACAGAGTGGAAAAGCTTTTTGCTAAGATGTAGGCGGGAAGAGAGGCTAAAGACGAAGGTACGGTGCTCTGCAGAGCTAAGCACTGCTCCCGGACCTCTTTCGGCAGAAGGCGCACACCACAGAGCACTGTGAGCGGCAGAATCGTCTTTGCGCGAAGAAGCAGCTTCTTCGTCTCCGGGAGCCGGAGAGAGCAGCAACTTCGCAAAGGTGATGAAACAAGCTGTACAACACTGCGATTGTGTGCGCAGCTTGCCAACTGAGAGAAAACAGTACCTGACCACTCTCCTGCCTTTTCTATTCACATGAACATTCGATTGGAAGCTGTTTTGGACAACTTTCTTTCTCTTCTTGCAAAACACTCGGCAGACCTCCGTGCAGCTTCTAGAACACGATGGGAGATGTTTTGTGTGCTGGCACAGTTTCTCCTTGCTAGACAGAGTGGAAAAGCTTTTTGCTAAGCTGTAGACGAGAAGAGAGGCTAAAGACGAAGGTACGGTGCTCTGCAGAGCTAAGCACCGCTCCCGGACTTCTTTCGGCAGAAGGCGCACACCGCAGAGCACTGTGAGCGGCAGAATTGTCTTTGCGCGAAGAAGCAGCTTCTTCGTCTCCGGGAGCCGGAGAGAGCGGCAGCTTCGCAAAGGTGATGAAACAAGCTGTACAACACTGCGATTGTGTGTGCAGCTTGCCAAGTGAGAGAAAACAGTACCTGAACACTCTCCTGCCTTTTCTATTCACATGAACATTCGATTGCAAGCTGTTTTGGACAACTTTCTTTCTCTTCTTGCAAAACACTCGGCAGACCTCCGTGCAGCTTCTAGAACACCATGGGAGATGTTTTCTGTGCTGGCAAAATTTCCCCTTGCCAGACACAGTGGAAAAGCTTTTTGCTAAGATGTAGACGAGAAGAGAGTCTAAACACGAAGGTACGGTGCTCTGCAGAGATAAGCAAAGCTCCCGGGCCTCTTTCGGCAGAAGACACACACTGCAGAGCACTGTGAGCGGCAGAATCGTCTTTGCGCGAAGAAGCAGCTTCTTCGTCTCCGGGAGCCGGAGAGAGCGGCAACTTCGCAAAGGTGATTAAACAAGCTGTACAACACTGCGATTGTGTGTGCAGCTTGCCACGTGAAAGAAAACAGTACCTGACCACTCTCCTGCCTTTTTTATTCACATGAACATTCGATTGCAAGCTGTTTTGGACAACTTTCTTTCTCTTCTTGCAAAACACTCGGCAGACCTCCGTGCAGCCTCTAGAAGACGATGGGAGATGTTTTTTGTGCTGGCACAGTTTCTCCTTGCCAGACAGAGTAGAAAAGCTTTTTGCTAAGATGTAGACGAGAAGAGAGGCTAAAGAAGCAGATATGGTGCTCTGCAGAGCTAAGCACAGCTCCCGGGCCTCTTTCGGCAGAAGGCGCACACCGCAGAGCACTGTGAGCGGCAGAATCGTCTTTGCGCGAAGAAGCAGCTTCTTCGTCTCCGGGAGCCGGAGAGAGCGGCAACTTCGCAAAGGTGATGAAACAAGCTGTACAACACTGCGATTGTGTGCGCAGCTTGCCAACTGAGAGAAAACAGTACCTGACCACTCTCCTGCCTTTTCTAATCACATGAACATTCGATTGCAAGCTGTTTTGGACAACTTTCTTTCTCTTCTTGCAAAACACTCGGCAGACCTCCGTGCAGCCTCTAGAACTCGATGGGAGATGTTTTCTGTGCTGGCACAGTTTCTCCTTGCCAGACAGAGTGGAAAAGCTTTTTGCTAAGATGTAGACGAGAAGAGAGGCTAAAGACGAAGGTACGGTGCTCTGCAGAGCTAAGCACCGCACCCGGACCTCTTTCGGCAGAAGGCGCACACCGCAGAGCACTGTGAGCGGCAGAATCATCTTTGCACGAAGAAGCAGCTTCTTCGTCTCCGGGAGCCGGAGAGAGCGGCAACTTCGCAAAGGTGATGAAACAAGCTGTACAACACTGCGATTGTGTGCGCAGCTTGCCAACTGAGAGAAAACAGTACCTGACCACTCTCCTGCCTTTTCTATTCACATGAATATTCGATTGCAAGCTGTTTTGGACAACTTTCTTTCTCTTCTTGCAAAACACTCGGCAGACCTCCGTGCAGCCTCTAGAACACGATGGGAGATGTTTTCTGTGCTGGCACAGTTTCTCCTTGCCAGACAGAGTGGAAAAGCTTTTTGCTAAGATGTAGACGAGAAGAGAGGCTAAAGACGAAGGTACGGTGCTCTGCAGAGCTAAGCACCACTCCCGGGCCTCTTTCGGCAGAAGGCGCACAGCGCAGAGCACTGTGAGCGGCAGAATCGTCTTTGCGCGAAGAAGCAGCTTCTTCGTCTCCGGGAGCCGGAGAGAGCGGCAATTTCGCAAAGGTGATGAAACAAGCTGTACAACACTGCGATTGTGTACGCAGCTTGCCAACTGAGAGAAAACAGTACCTGACCACTCTCCTGGCTTTTGTAATCACATGAACATTCGATTGGAAGCTGTTTTGGACAACTTTCTTTCTCTTCTTGCAAAATACTCGGCAGACCTCCGTGCAGCTTCTAGAACACGATAGGAGATGTTTTCTGTGCTGGCACAGTTTCTCCTTGCCAGACAGAGTGGAAAAGCTTTTTGCTAAGATGTAGGCGGGAAGACAGGCTAAAGACGAAGGTACGGTGCTCTGCAGAGCTAAGCACTGCTCCCGGACCTCTTTCGGCAGAAGGCGCACACCGCAGAGCACTGTGAGCGGCAGAATCGTCTTTGCGCGAAGAAGCAGCTTCTTCGTCTCCGGGAGCCGGAGAGAGCGGCAACTTCGCAAAGGTGATGAAACAAGCTGTACAACACTGCGATTGTGTGCGCAGCTTGCCAAGTGAGAGAAAACAGTACCTGACCACTCTCCTGCCTTTTCTATTCACATGAACATTCGATTGCAAGCTGTTTTGGACAACTTTCTTTCTCTTCTTGCAAAACACTCGGCAGACCTCCGTGCAGCTTCTAGAACACGATGGGAGATGTTTTGTGTGCTGGCACAGTTTCTCCTTGCCAGACAGAGTGGAAAAGCTTTTTGCTAAGCTGTAGACGAGAAGAGAGGCTAAAGACGAAGGTACGGTGCTCTGCAGAGCTAAGCACCGATCCCGGACTTCTTTCGGCAGAAGGCGCACACCGCAGAGCACTGTGAGCGGCAGAATTGTCTTTGCGCGAAGAAGCAGCTTCTTCGTCTCCGGGAGCCGGAGAGAGCGGCAGCTTCGCAAAGGTGATGAAAGAAGCTGTACAACACTGCGATTGTGTGTGCAGCTTGCCAAGTGAGAGAAAACAGTACCTGAACACTCTCCTGCCTTTTCTATTCACATGAACATTCGATTGCAAGCTGTTTTGGACAACTTTCTTTCTCTTCTTGCAAAACACTCGGCAGAACTCCGTGCAGCTTCTAGAACACCATGGGAGATGTTTTCTGTGCTGGCAAAGTTTCCCCTTGCCAGACACAGTGGAAAAGCTTTTTGCTAAGATGTAGACGAGAAGAGAGTCTAAACACGAAGGTACGGTGCTCTGCAGAGATAAGCAAAGCTCCCGGGCCTCTTTCGGCAGAAGGCGCACACCGCAGAGCACTGTGAGCGGCAGAATCGTCTTTGCGCGAAGAAGCAGCTTCTTCGTCTCCGGGAGCCGGAGAGAGCGGCAACTTCGCAAAGGTGATGAAACAAGCTGTACAACACTGCGATTGTGTGCGCAGCTTGCCAACTGAGAGAAAACAGTACCTGAACACTCTCCTGCCTTTTCTATTCACATGAACATTCGATTGCAAGCTGTTTTGGACAACTTTCTTTCTCTTCTTGCAAAACACTCGGCAGACATCCGTGCAGCCTCTAGAACACGATGGGAGATGTTTTCTGTGCTGGCACAGTTTCTCCTTGCCAGACAGAGTGGAAAAGCTTTTTGCTAAGATGTAGATGAGAAGAGAGGCTAAAGATGAAGGTACGGTGCTCTGCAGAGCTAAGCACAGCTCCCGGGCCTCTTTCGGCAGAAGGCGCACACCGCAGAGCACTGTGAGCGGCAGAATCGTCTTTGTGCGAAGAAGCAGCTTCTTCGTCTCCGGGAGCCGCAGAGAGCGGCAGCTTCGCAAAGGTGATTAAACAAGCTGTACAACACTGCGATTGTGTGCGCAGCTTGCCAACTGAGAGAAAACAGTACCTGACCACTCTCCTGGCTTTTGTAATCATATGAACATTCGATTGCCAGCTGTTTTGGACAACTTTCTTTCTCTTCTTGCAAAATACTCGGCAGACCTCCGTGCAGCTTCTAGAACACGATAGGAGATGTTTTCTGTGCTGGCACAGTTTCTCCTTGCCAGACAGAGTGGAAAAGCTTTTTGCTAAGATGTAGGCGGGAAGAGAGGCTAAAGACGAAGGTACGGTGCTCTGCAGAGCTAAGCACTGCTCCCGGACCTCTTTCGGCAGAAGGCGCACACCACAGAGCACTGTGAGCGGCAGAATCGTCTTTGCGCGAAGAAGCAGCTTCTTCGTCTCCGGGAGCCGGAGAGAGCAGCAACTTCGCAAAGGTGATGAAACAAGCTGTACAACACTGCGATTGTGTGCGCAGCTTGCCAACTGAGAGAAAACAGTACCTGACCACTCTCCTGCCTTTTCTATTCACATGAACATTCGATTGGAAGCTGTTTTGGACAACTTTCTTTCTCTTCTTGCAAAACACTCGGCAGACCTCCGTGCAGCTTCTAGAACACGATGGGAGATGTTTTGTGTGCTGGCACAGTTTCTCCTTGCTAGACAGAGTGGAAAAGCTTTTTGCTAAGCTGTAGACGAGAAGAGAGGCTAAAGACGAAGGTACGGTGCTCTGCAGAGCTAAGCACCGCTCCCGGACTTCTTTCGGCAGAAGGCGCACACCGCAGAGCACTGTGAGCGGCAGAATTGTCTTTGCGCGAAGAAGCAGCTTCTTCGTCTCCGGGAGCCGGAGAGAGCGGCAGCTTCGCAAAGGTGATGAAACAAGCTGTACAACACTGCGATTGTGTGTGCAGCTTGCCAAGTGAGAGAAAACAGTACCTGAACACTCTCCTGCCTTTTCTATTCACATGAACATTCGATTGCAAGCTGTTTTGGACAACTTTCTTTCTCTTCTTGCAAAACACTCGGCAGACCTCCGTGCAGCTTCTAGAACACCATGGGAGATGTTTTCTGTGCTGGCAAAATTTCCCCTTGCCAGACACAGTGGAAAAGCTTTTTGCTAAGATGTAGACGAGAAGAGAGTCTAAACACGAAGGTACGGTGCTCTGCAGAGATAAGCAAAGCTCCCGGGCCTCTTTCGGCAGAAGACACACACTGCAGAGCACTGTGAGCGGCAGAATCGTCTTTGCGCGAAGAAGCAGCTTCTTCGTCTCCGGGAGCCGGAGAGAGCGGCAGCTTCGCAAAGGTGATTAAACAAGCTGTACAACACTGCGATTGTGTGTGCAGCTTGCCACGTGAAAGAAAACAGTACCTGACCACTCTCCTGCCTTTTTTATTCACATGAACATTCGATTGCAAGCTGTTTTGGACAACTTTCTTTCTCTTCTTGCAAAACACTCGGCAGACCTCCGTGCAGCCTCTAGAAGACGATGGGAGATGTTTTTTGTGCTGGCACAGTTTCTCCTTGCCAGACAGAGTGGAAAAGCTTTTTGCTAAGATGTAGACGAGAAGAGAGGCTAAAGAAGCAGATATGGTGCTCTGCAGAGCTAAGCACAGCTCCCGGGCCTCTTTCGGCAGAAGGCGCACACCGCAGAGCACTGTGAGCGGCAGAATCACCTTTGCGCGAAGAAGCAGCTTCTTCGTCTCCGGGAGCCGGAGAGAGCGGCAACTTCGCAAAGGTGATGAAACAAGCTGTACAACACTGCGATTGTGTGCGCAGCTTGCCAACTGAGAGAAAACAGTACCTGACCACTCTCCTGCCTTTTCTAATCACATGAACATTCGATTGCAAGCTGTTTTGGACAACTTTCTTTCTCTTCTTGCAAAACACTCGGCAGACCTCCGTGCAGCCTCTAGAACTCGATGGGAGATGTTTTCTGTGCTGGCACAGTTTCTCCTTGCCAGACAGAGTGGAAAAGCTTTTTGCTAAGATGTAGACGAGAAGAGAGGCTAAAGACGAAGGTACGGTGCTCTGCAGAGCTAAGCACCGCACCCGGACCTCTTTCGGCAGAAGGCGCACACCGCAGAGCACTGTGAGCGGCAGAATCATCTTTGCACGAAGAAGCAGCTTCTTCGTCTCCGGGAGCCGGAGAGAGCGGCAACTTCGCAAAGGTGATGAAACAAGCTGTACAACACTGCGATTGTGTGCGCAGCTTGCCAACTGAGAGAAAACAGTACCTGACCACTCTCCTGCCTTTTCTATTCACATGAATATTCGATTGCAAGCTGTTTTGGACAACTTTCTTTCTCTTCTTGCAAAACACTCGGCAGACCTCCATGCAGCCTCTAGAACACGATGGGAGATGTTTTCTGTGCTGGCACAGTTTCTCCTTGCCAGACAGAGTGGAAAAGCTTTTTGCTAAGATGTAGACGAGAAGAGAGGCTAAAGACGAAGGTACGGTGCTCTGCAGAGCTAAGCACCACTCCCGGGCCTCTTTCGGCAGAAGGCGCACAGCGCAGAGCACTGTGAGCGGCAGAATCGTCTTTGCGCGAAGAAGCAGCTTCTTCGTCTCCGGGAGCCGGAGAGAGCGGCAATTTCGCAAAGGTGATGAAACAAGCTGTACAACACTGCGATTGTGTACGCAGCTTGCCAACTGAGAGAAAACAGTACCTGACCACTCTCCTGGCTTTTGTAATCACATGAACATTCGATTGGAAGCTGTTTTGGAACACTTTCTTTCTCTTCTTGCAAAATACTCGGCAGACCTCCGTGCAGCTTCTAGAACACGATAGGAGATGTTTTCTGTGCTGGCACAGTTTCTCCTTGCCAGACAGAGTGGAAAAGCTTTTTGCTAAGATGTAGGCGGGAAGACAGGCTAAAGACGAAGGTACGGTGCTCTGCAGAGCTAAGCACTGCTCCCGGACCTCTTTGGGCAGAAGGCGCACACCGCAGAGCACTGTGAGCGGCAGAATCGTCTTTGCGCGAAGAAGCAGCTTCTTCGTCTCCGGGAGCCGGAGAGAGCGGCAACTTCGCAAAGGTGATGAAACAAGCTGTACAACACTGCGATTGTGTGCGCAGCTTGCCAAGTGAGAGAAAACAGTACCTGACCACTCTCCTGCCTTTTCTATTCACATGAACATTCGATTGCAAGCTGTTTTGGACAACTTTCTTTCTCTTCTTGCAAAACACTCGGCAGACCTCCGTGCAGCTTCTAGAACACGATGGGAGATGTTTTGTGTGCTGGCACAGTTTCTCCTTGCCAGACAGAGTGGAAAAGCTTTTTGCTAAGCTGTAGACGAGAAGAGAGGCTAAAGACGAAGGTACGGTGCTCTGCAGAGCTAAGCACCGATCCCGGACTTCTTTCGGCAGAAGGCGCACACCGCAGAGCACTGTGAGCGGCAGAATTGTCTTTGCGCGAAGAAGCAGCTTCTTCGTCTCCGGGAGCCGGAGAGAGCGGCAGCTTCGCAAAGGTGATGAAACAAGCTGTACAACACTGCGATTGTGTGTGCAGCTTGCCAAGTGAGAGAAAACAGTACCTGAACACTCTCCTGCCTTTTCTATTCACATGAACATTCGATTGCAAGCTGTTTTGGACAACTTTCTTTCTCTTCTTGCAAAACACTCGGCAGAACTCCGTGCAGCTTCTAGAACACCATGGGAGATGTTTTCTGTGCTGGCAAAGTTTCCCCTTGCCAGACACAGTGGAAAAGCTTTTTGCTAAGATGTAGACGAGAAGAGAGTCTAAACACGAAGGTACGGTGCTCTGCAGAGATAAGCAAAGCTCCCGGGCCTCTTTCGGCAGAAGGCGCACACCGCAGAGCACTGTGAGCGGCAGAATCGTCTTTGCGCGAAGAAGCAGCTTCTTCGTCTCCGGGAGCCGGAGAGAGCGGCAACTTCGCAAAGGTGATGAAACAAGCTGTACAACACTGCGATTGTGTGCGCAGCTTGCCACGTGAAAGAAAACAGTACCTGACCACTCTCCTGCCTTTTTTATTCACATGAACATTCGATTGCAAGCTGTTTTGGACAACTTTCTTTCTCTTCTTGCAAAACACTCGGCAGACCTCCGTGCAGCCTCTAGAAGACGATGGGAGATGTTTTTTGTGCTGGCACAGTTTCTCCTTGCCAGACAGAGTGGAAAAGCTTTTTGCTAAGATGTAGACGAGAAGAGAGGCTAAAGAAGCAGATATGGTGCTCTGCAGAGCTAAGCACAGCTCCCGGGCCTCTTTCGGCAGAAGGCGCACACCGCAGAGCACTGTGAGCGGCAGAATCGTCTTTGCGCGAAGAAGCAGCTTCTTCGTCTCCGAGAGCCGGAGAGAGCGGCAACTTCGCAAAGGTGATGAAACAAGCTGTACAACACTGCGATTGTGTGCGCAGCTTGCCAACTGAGAGAAAACAGTACCTGACCACTCTCCTGCCTTTTCTAATCACATGAACATTCGATTGCAAGCTGTTTTGGACAACTTTCTTTCTCTTCTTGCAAAACACTCGGCAGACCTCCGTGCAGCCTCTAGAACTCGATGGGAGATGTTTTCTGTGCTGGCACAGTTTCTCCTTGCCAGACAGAGTGGAAAAGCTTTTTGCTAAGATGTAGACGAGAAGAGAGGCTAAAGACGAAGGTACGGTGCTCTGCAGAGCTAAGCACCGCACCCGGACCTCTTTCGGCAGAAGGCGCACACCGCAGAGCACTGTGAGCGGCAGAATCATCTTTGCACGAAGAAGCAGCTTCTTCGTCTCCGGGAGCCGGAGAGAGCGGCAACTTCGCAAAGGTGATGAAACAAGCTGTACAACACTGCGATTGTGTGCGCAGCTTGCCAAGTGAGAGAAAACAGTACCTGACCACTCTCCTGCCTTTTCTATTCACATGAATATTCGATTGCAAGCTGTTTTGGACAACTTTCTTTCTCTTCTTGCAAAACACTCGGCAGACCTCCGTGCAGCCTCTAGAACACGATGGGAGATGTTTTCTGTGCTGGCACAGTTTCTCCTTGCCAGACAGAGTGGAAAAGCTTTTTGCTAAGATGTAGACGAGAAGAGAGGCTAAAGACGAAGGTACGGTGCTCTGCAGAGCTAAGCACCACTCCCGGGCCTCTTTCGGCAGAAGGCGCACAGCGCAGAGCACTGTGAGCGGCAGAATCGTCTTTGCGCGAAGAAGCAGCTTCTTCGTCTCCGGGAGCCGGAGAGAGCGGCAATTTCGCAAAGGTGATGAAACAAGCTGTACAACACTGCGATTGTGTACGCAGCTTGCCAACTGAGAGAAAACAGTACCTGACCACTCTCCTGGCTTTTGTAATCACATGAACATTCGATTGGAAGCTGTTTTGGACAACTTTCTTTCTCTTCTTGCAAAATACTCGGCAGACCTCCGTGCAGCTTCTAGAACACGATAGGAGATGTTTTCTGTGCTGGCACAGTTTCTCCTTGCCAGACAGAGTGGAAAAGCTTTTTGCTAAGATGTAGGCGGGAAGACAGGCTAAAGACGAAGGTACGGTGCTCTGCAGAGCTAAGCACTGCTCCCGGACCTCTTTCGGCAGAAGGCGCACACCGCAGAGCACTGTGAGCGGCAGAATCGTCTTTGCGCGAAGAAGCAGCTTCTTCGTCTCCGGGAGCCGGAGAGAGCGGCAACTTCGCAAAGGTGATGAAACAAGCTGTACAACACTGCGATTGTGTGCGCAGCTTGCCAAGTGAGAGAAAACAGTACCTGACCACTCTCCTGCCTTTTCTATTCACATGAACATTCGATTGCAAGCTGTTTTGGACAACTTTCTTTCTCTTCTTGCAAAACACTCGGCAGACCTCCGTGCAGCTTCTAGAACACGATGGGAGATGTTTTGTGTGCTGGCACAGTTTCTCCTTGCCAGACAGAGTGGAAAAGATTTTTGCTAAGCTGTAGACGAGAAGAGAGGCTAAAGACGAAGGTACGGTGCTCTGCAGAGCTAAGCACCGATCCCGGACTTCTTTCGGCAGAAGGCGCACACCGCAGAGCACTGTGAGCGGCAGAATTGTCTTTGCGCGAAGAAGCAGCTTCTTCGTCTCCGGGAGCCGGAGAGAGCGGCAGCTTCGCAAAGGTGATGAAACAAGCTGTACAACACTGCGATTGTGTGTGCAGCTTGCCAAGTGAGAGAAAACAGTACCTGAACACTCTCCTGCCTTTTCTATTCACATGAACATTCGATTGCAAGCTGTTTTGGACAACTTTCTTTCTCTTCTTGCAAAACACTCGGCAGAACTCCGTGCAGCTTCTAGAACACCATGGGAGATGTTTTCTGTGCTGGCAAAGTTTCCCCTTGCCAGACACAGTGGAAAAGCTTTTTGCTAAGATGTAGACGAGAAGAGAGTCTAAACACGAAGGTACGGTGCTCTGCAGAGATAAGCAAAGCTCCCGGGCCTCTTTCGGCAGAAGACACACACTGCAGAGCACTGTGAGCGGCAGAATCGTCTTTGCGCGAAGAAGCAGCTTCTTCGTCTCCGGGAGCCGGAGAGAGCGGCAACTTCGCAAAGGTGATGAAACAAGCTGTACAACACTGCGATTGTGTGCGCAGCTTGCCAACTGAGAGAAAACAGTACCTGACCACTCTCCTGCCTTTTCTAATCACATGAACATTCGATTGCAAGCTGTTTTGGACAACTTTCTTTCTCTTCTTGCAAAACACTCGGCAGACCTCCGTGCAGCCTCTAGAACTCGATGGGAGATGTTTTCTGTGCTGGCACAGTTTCTCCTTGCCAGACAGAGTGGAAAAGCTTTTTGCTAAGATGTAGACGAGAAGAGAGGCTAAAGACGAAGGTACGGTGCTCTGCAGAGCTAAGCACCGCACCCGGACCTCTTTCGGCAGAAGGCGCACACCGCAGAGCACTGTGAGCGGCAGAATCGTCTTTGCGCGAAGAAGCAGCTTCTTCGTCTCCGGGAGCCGGAGAGAGCGGCAACTTCGCAAAGGTGATGAAACAAGCTGTACAACACTGCGATTGTGTGCGCAGCTTGCCAACTGAGAGAAAACAGTACCTGACCACTCTCCTGCCTTTTCTATTCACATGAATATTCGATTGCAAGCTGTTTTGGACAACTTTCTTTCTCTTCTTGCAAAACACTCGGCAGACCTCCGTGCAGCCTCTAGAACACGATGGGAGATGTTTTCTGTGCTGGCACAGTTTCTCCTTGCCAGACAGAGTGGAAAAGCTTTTTGCTAAGATGTAGACGAGAAGAGAGGCTAAAGACGAAGGTACGGTGCTCTGCAGAGCTAAGCACCACTCCCGGGCCTCTTTCGGCAGAAGGCGCACAGCGCAGAGCACTGTGAGCGGCAGAATCGTCTTTGCGCGAAGAAGCAGCTTCTTCGTCTCCGGGAGCCGGAGAGAGCGGCAGCTTCGCAAAGGTGATGAAACAAGCTGTACAACACTGCGATTGTGTACGCAGCTTGCCAACTGAGAGAAAACAGTACCTGACCACTCTCCTGCCTTTTCTAATCACATGAACATTCGATTGGAAGCTGTTTTGGACAACTTTCTTTCTCTTCTTGCAAAACACTCGGCAGACCTCCGTGCAGCCTCTAGAACACGATGGGAGATGTTTTTTGTGCTGGCACAGTTTCCCCTTGCCAGACAGAGTGGAAAAGATTTTTGCTAAGATGTAGACGAGAAGAGAGGCTAAAGACGAAGGTACGGTGCTCGGCAGAGCTAAGCACCGCTCCCAGACCTCTTTCGGCAGAAGGCGCACTCCGCAGAGCACTGTGAGCGGCAGAATCGTCTTTGCGCGAAGAAGCAGCTTCTTCGTCTCCGGGAGCCGGAGAGAGCGGCAACTTCGCAAAGGTGATGAAACAAGCTGTACAACACTGCGATTGTGTGCGCAGCTTGCCAAGTGAGAGAAAACAGTACCTGACCACTCTCCTGCCTTTTCTAATCACATGAACATTCGATTGCAAGCTGTTTTGGACAACTTTCTTTCTCTTCTTGCAAAACACTCGGCAGACCTCCGTGCAGCCTCTAGAACACGATGGGAGATGTTTTCTGTGCTGGCACAGTTTCTCCTTGCCAGACAGAGTGGAAAAGCTTTTTGCCAAGATGTAGACGAGAAGAGAGGCTAAAGACGAAGGTACGGTGCTCTGCAGAGCTAAGCACCGCTCCCGGACCTCTTTCGGCAGAAGGCGCACACCGCAGAGCACTGTGAGCGGCAGAATCGTCTTTGCGCGAAGAAGCAGCTTCTTCGTCTCCGGGAGCCGGAGAGAGCGGCAACTTCGCAAAGGTGATGAAACAAGCTGCACAACACTGCGATTGTGTGCGCAGCTTGCCAACTGAGAGAAAACAGTACCTGACCACTCTCCTGCCTTTTCTATTCACATGAACATTCGATTGCAAGCTGTTTTGGACAACTTTCTTTCTCTTCTTGCAAAACACTCGGCAGACCTCCGTGCAGCTTCTAGAACACGATGGGAGATGTTTTCTGTGCTGGCACAGTTTCTCCTTGCCAGACAGAGTGGAAAAGCTTTTTGCTAAGATGTAGACGAGAAGAGAGGCTAAAGACGAAGGTACGGTGCTCTGCAGAGCTAAGCACCGCTCCCGGACTTCTTTCGGCAGAAGGCGCACACCGCAGAGCACTGTGAGCGGCAGAATCGTCTTTGCGCGAAGAAGCAGCTTCTTCGTCTCCGGGAGCCGGAGAGAGCGGCAGCTTCGCAAAGGTGATGAAACAAGCTGTACAACACTGCGATTGTGTGCGCAGCTTGCCAAGTGAGAGAAAACAGTACCTGACCACTCTCCTGCCTTTTCTATTCACATGAACATTCGATTGCAAGCTGTTTTGGACAACTTTCTTTCTCTTCTTGCAAAACACTCGGCAGACCTCCGTGCAGCCTCTAGAACACGATGGGAGATGTTTTTTGTGCTGGCACAGTTTCTCCTTGCCAGACAGAGTGGAAAAGCTTTTTGCTAAGATGTAGACGAGAAGAGAGGCTAAAGACGAAGGTACGGTGCTCTGCAGAGCTAAGCACCGCTCCCGGACCTCTTTCGGCAGAAGGCGCACACCGCAGAGCACTGTGAGCGGCAGAATCGTCTTTGCGCGAAGAAGCAGCTTCTTCGTCTCCGGGAGCCGGAGAGAGCGGCAACTTCGCAAAGGTGATGAAACAAGCTGTACAACACTGCGATTGTGTGCGCAGCTTGCCAACTGAGAGAAAACAGTACCTGACCACTCTCCTGCCTTTTCTATTCACATGAACATTCGATTGCAAGCTGTTTTGGACAACTTTCTTTCTCTTCTTGCAAAACACTCGGCAGACCTCCGTGCAGCCTCTAGAACACGATGGGAGATGTTTTTTGTGCTGGCACAGTTTCTCATTGCCAGACAGAGTGGAAAAGCTTTTTGCTAAGATGTAGATGAGAAGAGAGGCTAAAGACGAAGGTACGGTGCTCTGCAGAGCTAAGCACCGCTCCCGGGCCTCTTTCGGTAGAAGGCGCACACCGCAGAGCACTGTGAGGGGCAGAATCGTCTTTGCGCGAAGAAGCAGCTTCTTCGTCTCCGGGAGCCGGAGAGAGCGGCAACTTCGCAAAGGTGATGAAACAAGCTGTACAACACTGCGATTGTGTGCGCAGCATGACAACTGAGAGAAAACAGTACCTGACCACTCTCCTGCCTTTTCTACTCACATGAACATTCGATTGCAAGCTGTTTTGGACAACTTTCTTTCTCTTCTTGCAAAACACTCGGCAGACCTCCGTGCAGCCTCTAGAACACGATGGGAGATGTTTTTTGTGCTGGCACAGTTTCTCCTTGCCAGACAGAGTGGAAAAGCTTTTTGCTAAGATGTAGACGAGAAGAGAGGCTAAAGACGAAGGTACGGTGCTCTGCAGAGCTAAGCACCGCTCCCGGACCTCTTTCGGCAGAAGGCGCACACCGCAGAGCACTCTGAGCGGCAGAATCGTCTTTGCGCGAAGAAGCAGCTTCTTCGTCTCCGGGAGCCGGAGAGAGCGGCAGCTTCGCAAAGGTGATGAAACAAGCTGTACAACACTGCGATTGTGTGCTCAGCTGGCCAACTGAGAGAAAACAGTACCTGACCACTCTCCTGCCTTTTCTATTCACATGAACATTCGATTGCAAGCTGTTTTGGACAACTTCCTTTCTCTTCTTGCAAAATACTCGGCAGACCTCCTCGCAGCCTCTAGAAGACGATGGGAGATGTTTTCTGTGCTGGCACAATTTCTCCTTGCCAGACAGAGTGGAAAAGCTTTTTGCTAAGATGTAGACGAGAAGAGAGGCTAAAGACGAAGGTACGGTGCTCTGCAGAGCTAAGCACCGCTCCCGGACCTCTTTCGTCAAAATGCGCACACCGCAGAGCACTGTGAGCGGCAGAATCGTCTTTGCGCGAAGAAGCAGCTTCTTCGTCTCCGGGAGCCGGAGAGAGCGGCAGCTTCGCAAAGGTGATGAAACAAGCTGTACAACACTGCGATTGTGTGCTCAGCTGGCCAACTGAGAGAAAACAGTACCTGACCACTCTCCTGCCTTTTCTATTCACATGAACATTCGATTGCAAGCTGTTTTGGACAACTTTCTTTCTCTTCTTGCAAAACACTCGGCAGACGTCCGTGCAGCCTCTAGAACACGATGGGAGATGTTTTTTGTGCTGGCACAGTTTCTCCTTGCCAGACAGAGTGGAAAAGCTTTTTGCTAAGATGTAGACGAGAAGAGAGGCTAAAGACGAAGGTACGGTGCTCTGCAGAGCTAAGCACCGCACCCGGACATTTTTCGGCAGAAGGCGCACACCGCAGAGCACAGTGAGCGGCAGAATCGTCTTTGCGCGAAGAAGCAGCTTCTTCGTCTCCGGGAGCCGGAGAGAGCGGCAACTTCGCAAAGGTGATGAAACAAGCTGTACAACACTGCGATTGTGTGCGCAGCTTGCCAACTGAGAGAAAACAGTACCTGACCACTCTCCTGCCTTTTCTATTCACATGAACATTCGATTGCAAGCTGTTTTGGACAACTTTCTTTCTCTTCTTGCAAAATACTCGGCAGACCTCCGTGCAGCCTCTAGAACACGATGGGAGGTGTTTTCTGTGCTGGCACAGTTTCTCCTTGCCAGACAGAGTGGAAAAGCTTTTTGCTAAGATGTAGACGAGAAGAGAGGCTAAAGACGAAGGTACGGTGCTCTGCAGAGCTAAGCACCGCTCCCGGACCTCTTTCGGCAGAAGGCGCACACCGCAGAGCACTGTGAGCGGCAGAATCGTCTTTGCGCGAAGAAGCAGCTTCTTCGTCTCCGGGAGCCGGAGAGAGCGGCAGCTTCGCAAAGGTGATGAAACAAGCTGTACAACACTGCGATTGTGTGCGCAGCTTGCCAAGTGAGAGAAAACAGTACCTGAACACTCTCCTGCCTTTTCTATACACTTGAACATTCCATTGGAAGCTGTTTTGGACAACTTTCTTTCTCTTCTTGCAAAACACTCGGCAGACCTCCGTGCAGCCTCTAGAACACGATGGGAGATGTTTTTTGCGCTGGCACAGTTTCTCCTTGCCAGACAGAGTGGAAAAGCTTTTTGCTAAGATGTAGACGAGAAGAGAGGCTAAAGACGAAGGTACGGTGCTCTGCAGAGCTAAGCACCGCACCCGGACCTCTTTCGGCAGAAGGCGCACACCGCAGAGCACTGTGAGCGGCAGAATCGTCTTTGCGCGAAGAAGCAGCTTCTTCGTCTCCGGGAGCCGGAGAGAGCGGCAACTTCGCAAAGGTGATGAAAGAAGCTGTACAACACTGCGATTGTGTGCGCAGCTTGCCAACTGAGAGAAAACAGTACCTGACCACTCTCCTGCCTTTTCTATTCAAATGAACATTCGATTGCAAGCTGTTTTTGACAACTTTCTTGCTCTTCTTGCAAAACACTCGGCAGACCTCCGTGCAGCCTCTAGAACACGATGGGAGATGTTTTCTGTGCTGGCACAGTTTCTCCTTGCCAGACAGAGTGGAAAAGCTTTTTGCTAAGATGTAGACGAGAAGAGAGGCTAAAGACGAAGGTACGGTGCTCTGCAGAGCTAAGCACAGCTCCCGGGCCGCTTTCGGCAGAAGACACACACCGCAGAGCACTGTGAGCGGCAGAATCGTCTTTGCGCGAAGAAGCAGCTTCTTCGTCTCCGGGAGCCGGAGAGAGCGGCAATTTCGCAAAGGTGATGAAACAAGCTGTACAACACTGCGATTGTGTACGCAGCTTACCAACTGAGAGAAAACAGTACCTGACAACTCTCCTGCCTTTTCTATTCACATGAACATTCGATTGCAAGCTGTTTTGGACAACTTTCTTTCTCTTCTTGCAAAACACTCGGCAGACCTCCGTGCAGCCTCTAGAACACGATGGGAGATGTTTTATGTGCTGGCACAGTTTCTCCTTGCCAGACAGAGTGGAAAAGCTTTTTGCTAAGATGTAGACGAGAAGAGAGGCTAAAGACGAAGGTACGGTGCTCTGCAGAGCTCAGCACCGCTCCCGGGCCTCTTTCGGCAGAAGGCGCACACCGCTGAGCACTGTGAGCGGCAGAATCGGTCTTTGCGCGAAGAAGCAGCTTCTTCGTCTCCGGGAGCCGGAGAGAGCGGCAGCTTCGCAAAGGTGATGAAACAAGCTGTACAACACTGCGATTGTGTGCGCAGTTTGCCAACTTACAGAAAACAGTACCTGACCATTCTCCTGCCTTTTCTATTCACATGAACATTTGATAGGAAGCTGTTTTGGACAACTTTCTTTATCTTCTTGCAAAATACTCGGCAGACCTCCGTGCAGCCTCTAGAACACGATGGGAGATGTTTTTTGTGCTGGCACAGTTTCTCCTTGCCAGACAGAGTGGAAAAGCTTTTTGCTAAGATGTAGACGAGAAGAGAGGCTAAAGACGAAGGTACGGTGCTCTGCAGAGCTAAGCACCGCTCCCGGGCCTCTTTCGCTAGAAGGCGCACACCGCAGAGTACTGTGAGTGGCAGAATCGTCTTTGCGCGAAGAAGCAGCTTCTTCGTCTCCGGGAGCCGGAGAGAGCGGCAGCTTCGCAAAGGTGATGAAACAAGCTGTACAACACTGCGATTGTGTGCGCAGCTTGCCAACTGAGAGAAAACAGTACCTGACCACTCTCCTGCCTTTTCTATTCACATGAACATTCGATTGCAAGCTGTTTTGGACAACTTTCTTTCTCTTCTTGCAAAACACTCGGCAGACCTCCGTGCAGCCTCTAGAACACGATGGGAGATGTTTTTTGTGCTGGCACAGTTTCTCCTTCCCAGACAGAGTGGAAAAGCTTTTTGCTAAGATGTAGACGAGAAGAGAGGCTAAAGACGAAGGTACGGTGCTCTGCAGAGCTAAGCACCGCTCCCGGACCTCTTTCGGCAGAAGGCGCACACCGCAGAGCACTGTGAGCGGCAGAATCGTCTTTGCGCGAAGAAGCAGCTTCTTCGTCTCCGGGAGCCGGAGAGAGCGGCAGCTTCGCAAAGGTGATGAAACAAGCTGTACAACACTTCGATTGCGTGCGCAGCTTGCCAACTGAGAGAAAACAGTACCTGACCACTCTCCTGCCTTTTCTATTCACATGAACATTCGATTGCAAGCTGTTTGGGACCACTTTCTTTCTCTTCTTGCAAAACACTCGGCAGACATCCGTGCAGCCTCTAGAACACGATGGGAGATGTTTTCTGTGCTGGCACAGTTTCTCCTTGCCAGACAGAGTGGAAAAGCTTTTTGCTAAGATGTAGACGAGAAGAGAGGCTAAAGACGAAGGTACGGTGCTCTGCAGAGCTAAGCACCGCTCCCGGGCGTCTTTCGGCAGAAGGCGCACACCGCAGAGCACTGTGATCGGCAGAATCGTCTTTGTGCGAAAAAGCAGCTTCTTCGTCTCCGGGAGCCGGAGAGAGCGGAAACTTCGCAAAAGTGATGAAACAAGCTGTACAACACTGTGATTGTGTGCGCAGCTTGCCAACTGAGAGAAAACAGTACCTGACCACTCTCCTGCATTTTCTAATCACATGAACATTCAATTGGAAGCTGTTTTGGACAACTTTCTTTCTCTTCTTGCAAAACACTCGGCAGACCTCCGTGCAGCTTCTAGAACACGATGGGAGATGTTTTTTGTGCTGGCACAGTTTCTCCTTGCCAGACAGAGTGGAAAAGTTTTTGCTAAGATGTAGATGAGAAGAGAGGCTAAAGACGAAGGTACGGTGCTCTGCAGAGCTAAGCACCGCTCCCGGGCCTCTTTCAGCAGAAGACGCATACTGCAGAGCACTGTGAGCGGCAGAATCGTCTTTGCGCGAAGAAGCAGCTTCTTCGTCTCCGGGAGCCGGAGAGAGCGGCAACTTCGCAAAGGTGATGAAACAAGCTGTACAACACTGCGATTGTGTGCGCAGCTTGCCAACTGAGAGAAAACAGTACCTGACCACTCTCCTGCCTTTTCTATTGTCATGAACATTCGATTGCAAGCTGTTTTGGACAACTTTCTTTCTCTTCTTGCAAAACACTCGGCAGACCTCCGTGCAGCCTCTAGAACACGATGGGAGATGTTTTTTGTGCTGGCACAGTTTCTCCTTGCCAGACACAGTGGAAAAGCTTTTTGCTAAGATGTAGACGAGAAGAGAGGCTAAAGACGAAGGCACGGTGCTCTGCAGAGCTAAGCACCGCTCCCGGGCGTCTTTCGGCAGAAGGCGCACACCGCAGAGCACTGTGAGCGGCAGAATCGTCTTTGCGCGAAGAAGCAGCTTCTTCGTCTCCGGGAGCCGGAGAGAGCGGCAACTTCGCAAAGGTGATGAAACAAGCTGTACAACACCGCGATTGTGTGCGCAGTTTGCCAACTGAGAGAAAACAGTACCTGACCACTCTCCTGCATTTTCTATTCACATGCACATTCGATTGCAAACTGTTTTAGACAACTTTCTTTCTCTTCTTGCAAAACACTCGGCAGACCTCCGTGCAGCCTCTAGAACATGATGGGAGATGGTTTTTGTGCTGGCACGGTTTCTCCTTGCCAGACATAGTGGACATGATTTTGCAAAGATGTCGATCAGAAGAGAGGCTAAAGACGAAGGTACGGTGCTCTGCAGAGCTAAGCACAGCTCCCGGGCCTCTATCGGCAGAAGGCACACACTGCAGAGCACTGTGAGCGGCAGAATCGTCTTTGCGCGAAGAAGCAGCTTCTTCGTCTCCGGGAGCCGGAGAGAGCGGCAGCTTCGCAAAGGTGATGAAACAAGCTGTACAACACTGCGATTGTGTGCGCAGCTTGCCAACTGAGAGAAAACAGTACCTGACCACTCTCCTGCCTTTTCTATTCACATGAACATTCGATTGCAATCTGTTTTGGACAAATTTCTTGCTCTTCTTGCAAAACACTCGGCAGACCTCCGTGCAGCCTCTAGAACACGATGGGAGATGTTTTCTGTGCTGGCAGAGTTTCTCCTTGCCAGACAGAGTGGAAAAGCTTTTTGCTAAGATGTAGACGAGAAGAGAGGCTAAAGAAGCGGGTATGGTGCTCTGCAGAGCTAAGCACAGCTCCCGGGCCTCTTTCGGCAGAAGACACACACTGCAGAGCACTGTGAGCGGCAGTATCGTCTTTGCGCGAAAAAGCAGCTTCTTCGTCTCCGGGAGCCGAAGAGAGCGGCAACTTCGCAAAGGTGATGAAACAAGCTGTACAACACTGCGATTGTGTGCGCAGGTTGCCAACTGAGAGAAAACAGTACCTGACCACTCTCCTGCCTTTTCTATTCACATGAACATTCGATTGCAAGCTGTTTGGGACAACTTTCTTTCTCTTCTTGCAAAACACTCGGCAGACCTCCGTGCAGCCTCTAGAACACGATGGGAGATGTTTTCTGTGCTGGCACAGTTTCTCCTTGCCAGACAGAGTGGAAAAGATTTTGCAAATATGTAGATGAGAAGAGAGGCTAAAGACGAAGGTACGGTGCTCTGCAGAGCTAAGCACAGCTCCCGGGCCTCTTTCGGCAGAAGGCGCACACTGCAGAGCACTGTGAGCGGCAGAATCGTCTTTGCGCGAAGAAGCAGCTTCTTCGTCTCCGGGAGCCGGAGAGAGCGGCAACTTCGCAAAGGTGATGAAACAAGCTGTACAACACTGCGATTGTGTGCGCAGCATGACAACTGAGAGAAAACAGTACCTGACCACTCTCCTGCGTTTTCTAATCACATGAACATTCGATTGCAAGCTGTTTTGGACAACTTTCTTTCTCTTCTTGCAAAACACTCGGCAGACCTGCGTGCAGCTTCTAGAACACGATGGGAGATGTTTTTTGTGCTGGCACAGTTTCTCCTTGCCAGACAGAGTGGAAAGGCTTTTTGCTAATATGTAGATGAGAACAGAGGCTAAAGACGAAGGTACGGTGCTCTGCAGAGCTAATCACCGCTCCCGGGCCTCTTTCGGCAGAAGACGCACACCGCAGAGCACTGTGAGCGGCAGAATCGTCTTTGCGCGAAGAAGCAGCTTCTTCGTCTCCGGGAGCCGGAGAGAGCGGCAACTTCGCAAAGGTGATGAAACAAGCTGTACAACACTGCGATTGTGTGCGCAGTTTGCCAACTGAGAGAAAACAGTACCTGACCACTCTCCTGCCTTTTCTATTCACATGAACATTCGATTGCAAGCTGTTTTGGACAACTTTCTTTCTCTTCTTGCAAAACACTCGGCAGACCTCCGTGCAGGCTCTAGAACACGATGGGAGAAGTGTTCTGTGCTGGCACAGTTTCTCCTTGCCAGACAGAGTGGAAAAGCTTTTTGCTAACATGTAGACGAGAAGAGAGGCTAAAGACGAAGGTACGGTGCTCTGCAGAGCTAAGCACAGCTCCCGGGCCTCTTTCGGCAGAAGACGCACACTGCAGAGCACTGTGAGCGGCAGAATCGTCTTTGCGCGAAGAAGGAGCTTCTTCGTCTCCGGGAGCCGGAGAGAGCGGCAACTTCGCAAAGGTGATGAAACAAGCTGTACAACACTGCGATTGTGTGCGCAGCTTGCCAACTGAGAGAAAACAGTACCTGACCACTCTCCTGCCTTTTCTATTCACATGAACATTCGATTGCAAGCTGTTTTGGACAACTTTCTTTCTCTTCTTGCAAAACACTCGGCAGACCTCCGTGCAGCCTCTAGAACACGATGGGAGATGTTTTTTGTGCTGGCACAGTTTCTCCTTGCCAGACAGAGTGGAAAAGCTTTTTGCTAAGATGTAGATGAGAAGAGAGGCTAAAGACGAAGGTACGGTGCTCTGCAGAGCTAAGCACCGCTCCCGGGCGTCTTTCGGCAGAAGGCGCACACCGCAGAGCACTGTGAGCGGCAGAATCGTCTTTGCGCGAAAAAGCAGCTTCTTCGTCTCCGGGAGCCGGAGAGAGCGGCAGCTTCGCAAAGGTGATGAAACAAGCTGTACAACACTGCGATTGTGTGTGCAGCTTGCCAACTGAGAGAAAACAGTACCTGAACACTCTCCTGCCTTTTCTATTCACATGAACATTCGATTGCAAGCTGTTTTGGACAACTTTCTTTCTCTTCTTGCAAAACACTCGGCAGACCTCCGTGCAGCCTCTAGAACACGATGGGAGATGTTTTCTGTGCTGGCACAGGTTCTCCTTGCAAGACAGAGTGGAAAAGCTTTTTGCAAAGATGTAGACGAGAAGAGAGGCTAAAGACGAAGGTACAGTGCTCTGCAGAGCTAAGCACCGCTCCCGGACCTCTTTCGGCAGAAGACACACACTGCAGAGCACTGTGAGCGGCAGTATCGTCTTTGCGCGAAAAAGCAGCTTCTTCGTCTCCGGGAGCCGAAGAGAGCGGCAACTTCGCAAAGGTGATGAAACAAGCTGTACAACACTGCGATTGTGTGCGCAGGTTGCCAACTGAGAGAAAACAGTACCTGACCACTCTCCTGCCTTTTCTATTCACATGAACATTCGATTGCAAGCTGTTTGGGACAACTTTCTTTCTCTTCTTGCAAAACACTCGGCAGACCTCCGTGCAGCCTCTAGAACACGATGGGAGATGTTTTCTGTGCTGGCACAGTTTCTCCTTGCCAGACAGAGTGGAAAAGATTTTGCAAATATGTAGATGAGAAGAGAGGCTAAAGACGAAGGTACGGTGCTCTGCAGAGCTAAGCACAGCTCCCGGGCCTCTTTCGGCAGAAGGCGCACACTGCAGAGCACTGTGAGCGGCAGAATCGTCTTTGCGCGAAGAAGCAGCTTCTTCGTCTCCGGGAGCCGGAGAGAGCGGCAACTTCGCAAAGGTGATGAAACAAGCTGTACAACACTGCGATTGTGTGCGCAGCATGACAACTGAGAGAAAACAGTACCTGACCACTCTCCTGCGTTTTCTAATCACATGAACATTCGATTGCAAGCTGTTTTGGACAACTTTCTTTCTCTTCTTGCAAAACACTCGGCAGACCTGCGTGCAGCTTCTAGAACACGATGGGAGATGTTTTTTGTGCTGGCACAGTTTCTCCTTGCCAGACAGAGTGGAAAGGCTTTTTGCTAATATGTAGATGAGAACAGAGGCTAAAGACGAAGGTACGGTGCTCTGCAGAGCTAATCACCGCTCCCGGGCCTCTTTCGGCAGAAGACGCACACCGCAGAGCACTGTGAGCGGCAGAATCGTCTTTGCGCGAAGAAGCAGCTTCTTCGTCTCCGGGAGCCGGAGAGAGCGGCAACTTCGCAAAGGTGATGAAACAAGCTGTACAACACTGCGATTGTGTGCGCAGTTTGCCAACTGAGAGAAAACAGTACCTGACCACTCTCCTGCCTTTTCTATTCACATGAACATTCGATTGCAAGCTGTTTTGGACAACTTTCTTTCTCTTCTTGCAAAACACTCGGCAGACCTCCGTGCAGGCTCTAGAACACGATGGGAGAAGTGTTCTGTGCTGGCACAGTTTCTCCTTGCCAGACAGAGTGGAAAAGCTTTTTGCTAACATGTAGACGAGAAGAGAGGCTAAAGACGAAGGTACGGTGCTCTGCAGAGCTAAGCACAGCTCCCGGGCCTCTTTCGGCAGAAGACGCACACTGCAGAGCACTGTGAGCGGCAGAATCGTCTTTGCGCGAAGAAGGAGCTTCTTCGTCTCCGGGAGCCGGAGAGAGCGGCAACTTCGCAAAGGTGATGAAACAAGCTGTACAACACTGCGATTGTGTGCGCAGCTTGCCAACTGAGAGAAAACAGTACCTGACCACTCTCCTGCCTTTTCTATTCACATGAACATTCGATTGCAAGCTGTTTTGGACAACTTTCTTTCTCTTCTTGCAAAACACTCGGCAGACCTCCGTGCAGCCTCTAGAACACGATGGGAGATGTTTTTTGTGCTGGCACAGTTTCTCCTTGCCAGACAGAGTGGAAAAGCTTTTTGCTAAGATGTAGATGAGAAGAGAGGCTAAAGACGAAGGTACGGTGCTCTGCAGAGCTAAGCACCGCTCCCGGGCGTCTTTCGGCAGAAGGCGCACACCGCAGAGCACTGTGAGCGGCAGAATCGTCTTTGCGCGAAAAAGCAGCTTCTTCGTCTCCGGGAGCCGGAGAGAGCGGCAGCTTCGCAAAGGTGATGAAACAAGCTGTACAACACTGCGATTGTGTGTGCAGCTTGCCAACTGAGAGAAAACAGTACCTGAACACTCTCCTGCCTTTTCTATTCACATGAACATTCGATTGCAAGCTGTTTTGGACAACTTTCTTTCTCTTCTTGCAAAACACTCGGCAGACCTCCGTGCAGCCTCTAGAACACGATGGGAGATGTTTTCTGTGCTGGCACAGGTTCTCCTTGCAAGACAGAGTGGAAAAGCTTTTTGCAAAGATGTAGACGAGAAGAGAGGCTAAAGACGAAGGTACAGTGCTCTGCAGAGCTAAGCACCGCTCCCGGACCTCTTTCGGCAGAAGGCGCACACCGCAGAGCACTGTGAGCGGCAGAATCGTCTTTGCGCGAAGAAGCAGCTTCTTCGTCTCCGGGAGCCGGAGAGAGCGGCAGCTTCGCAAAGGTGATGAAACAAGCTGTACAACACTGCGATTGTGTGCGCAGCTTGCCAACTGAGAGAAAACAGTACCTGACCACTCTCCTGCCTTTTCTATTCACATGAACATTCGATTGCTAGCTGTTTTGGACCACTTCCTTTCTCTCCTTGCAAAACACTCGGCAGACCTCCGTGCAGCCTCTAGAACACGATGGGAGATGTTTTCTGTGCTGGCACAGTTTCTCCTTGCCAGACAGAGTGGAAAAGATTTTGCAAATATGTAGATGAGAAGAGAGGCTAAAGACGAAGGTACGGTGCTCTGCAGAGCTAAGCACAGCTCCCGGGCCTCTTTCGGCAGAAGGCGCACACTGCAGAGCACTGTGAGCGGCAGAATCGTCTTTGCGCGAAGAAGCAGCTTCTTCGTCTCCGGGAGCCGGAGAGAGCGGCAACTTCGCAAAGGTGATGAAACAAGCTGTACAACACTGCGATTGTGTGCGCAGCATGACAACTGAGAGAAAACAGTACCTGACCACTCTCCTGCGTTTTCTAATCACATGAACATTCGATTGCAAGCTGTTTTGGACAACTTTCTTTCTCTTCTTGCAAAACACTCGGCAGACCTGCGTGCAGCTTCTAGAACACGATGGGAGATGTTTTTTGTGCTGGCACAGTTTCTCCTTGCCAGACAGAGTGGAAAGGCTTTTTGCAAATATGTAGATGAGAACAGAGGCTAAAGACGAAGGTACGGTGCTCTGCAGAGCTAATCACCGCTCCCGGGCCTCTTTCGGCAGAAGACGCACACCGCAGAGCACTGTGAGCGGCAGAATCGTCTTTGCGCGAAGAAGCAGCTTCTTCGTCTCCGGGAGCCGGAGAGAGCGGCAACTTCGCAAAGGTGATGAAACAAGCTGTACAACACTGCGATTGTGTGCGCAGTTTGCCAACTGAGAGAAAACAGTACCTGACCACTCTCCTGCCTTTTCTATTCACATGAACATTCGATTGCAAGCTGTTTTGGACAACTTTCTTTCTCTTCTTGCAAAACACTCGGCAGACCTCCGTGCAGGCTCTAGAACACGATGGGAGAAGTGTTCTGTGCTGGCACAGTTTCTCCTTGCCAGACAGAGTGGAAAAGCTTTTTGCTAACATGTAGACGAGAAGAGAGGCTAAAGACGAAGGTACGGTGCTCTGCAGAGCTAAGCACAGCTCCCGGGCCTCTTTCGGCAGAAGACGCACACTGCAGAGCACTGTGAGCGGCAGAATCGTCTTTGCGCGAAGAAGGAGCTTCTTCGTCTCCGGGAGCCGGAGAGAGCGGCAACTTCGCAAAGGTGATGAAACAAGCTGTACAACACTGCGATTGTGTGCGCAGCTTGCCAACTGAGAGAAAACAGTACCTGACCACTCTCCTGCCTTTTCTATTCACATGAACATTCGATTGCAAGCTGTTTTGGACAACTTTCTTTCTCTTCTTGCAAAACACTCGGCAGACCTCCGTGCAGCCTCTAGAACACGATGGGAGATGTTTTTTGTGCTGGCACAGTTTCTCCTTGCCAGACAGAGTGGAAAAGCTTTTTGCTAAGATGTAGATGAGAAGAGAGGCTAAAGACGAAGGTACGGTGCTCTGCAGAGCTAAGCACCGCTCCAGGGCGTCTTTCGGCAGAAGGCGCACACCGCAGAGCACTGTGAGCGGCAGAATCGTCTTTGCGCGAAAAAGCAGCTTCTTCGTCTCCGGGAGCCGGAGAGAGCGGCAGCTTCGCAAAGGTGATGAAACAAGCTGTACAACACTGCGATTGTGTGTGCAGCTTGCCAACTGAGAGAAAACAGTACCTGAACACTCTCCTGCCTTTTCTATTCACATGAACATTCGATTGCAAGCTGTTTTGGACAACTTTCTTTCTCTTCTTGCAAAACACTCGGCAGACCTCCGTGCAGCCTCTAGAACACGATGGGAGATGTTTTCTGTGCTGGCACAGTTTCTCCTTGCCAGACAGAGTGGAAAAGCTTTTTGCAAAGATGTAGACGAGAAGAGAGGCTAAAGACGAAGGTACAGTGCTCTGCAGAGCTAAGCACCGCTCCCGGGCCTCTTTCGGCAGAAGGCGCACACCGCAGAGCACTGTGAGCGGCAGAATCGTCTTTGCGCGAAGAAGCAGCTTCTTCGTCTCCGGGAGCCGGAGAGAGCGGCAGCTTCGCAAAGGTGATGAAACAAGCTGTACAACACTGCGATTGTGTGCGCAGCTTGCCAACTGAGAGAAAACAGTACCTGACCACTCTCCTGCCTTTTCTATTCACATGAACATTCGATTGCTAGCTGTTTTGGACCACTTCCTTTCTCTCCTTGCAAAACACTCGGCAGACATCCGTGCAGCCTCTAGAACACGATGGGAGATGTTTTTTGTGCTGGCACAGTTTCTCCTTGCCAGACAGAGTGGAAAAGCTTTTTGCTAAGATGTAGACGAGAAGAGAGGCTAAAGACGAAGGTACGGTGCTCTGCAGAGCTAAGCACGGCTCCCGGGCCTCTTTCGGCAGAAGGCGCACACCGCAGAGCACTGTGAGCGGCAGAATCGTCTTTGCGCGAAGAAGCAGCTTCTTCGTCTCCGGGAGCCGGAGAGAGCGGCAGCTTCGCAAAGGTGATGAAACAAGCTGTACAACACTGCGATTGTGTGCGCAGCTTGCCAACTGAGAGAAAACAGTACCTGACCACTCTCCTGCCTTTTCTATTCACATGAACATTCGATTGCAAGCTGTTTTGGACAACTTTCTTTCTCTTCTTGCAAAACACTCGGCAGACCTGCGTGCAGATTCTAGAACACGATGGGAGATGTTTTTTGTGCTGGCACAGTTTCTCCTTGCCCGACAGAGTGGAAAAGCTTTTGCTAAGATGTAGATGAGAAGAGAGGCTAAAGACGAAGGTACGGTGCTCTGCAGAGCTAAGCACCGCTCCCGGGCGTCTTTCGGCAGAAGGCGCACACCGCAGAGCACTGTGAGCGGCAGAATCGTCTTTGCGCGAAGAAGCAGCTTCTTCGTCTCCGGGAGCCGGAGAGAGCGGCAGCTTCGCAAAGGTGATGAAACATGCTGTACAACACTGCGATTGTGTGCGCAGTTTGCCAACTGAGAGAAAACAGTACCTGAACACTCTCCTGCCTTTTCTATTCACATGAATATTCGATTGCAAGCTTTTTTGGACAACTTTCTTTCTCTTCTTGCAAAACGCTCGGCAGACCTCCGTGCAGCCTCTAGAACACGATGGGAGATGTTTTCTGTGCTGGCACAGTTTCTCCTTGCCAGACAGAGTGGAAAAGCTTTTTGCTAAGATGTAGACGAGAAGAGAGGCTAAAGACGAAGGTACGGTGCTCTGCAGAGCTAAGCACCGCTCCCGGGCCTCTTTCGGCAGAAGGCGCACACCGCAGAGCACTGTGAGCGGCAGAATCGTCTTTGCGCGAAGAAGCAGCTTCTTCGTCTCCGGGAGCCGGAGAGAGCGGCAGCTTCGCAAAGGTGAAGAAACAAGCTGTACAACACTGCGATTGTGTGCGCAGCTTGCCAACTGAGAGAAAACAGTACCTGACCACTCTCCTGCCTTTTCTATTCACATGAACATTCGATTGCAAGCTGTTTTGGACCACTTTCTTTCTCTCCTTGCAAAACACTCGGCAGACATCCGTGCAGCCTCTAGAACACGATGGGAGATGTTTTTTGTGCTGGCACAGTTTCTCCTTGCCAGACAGAGTGGAAAAGCTTTTTGCTAAGATGTAGACGAGAAGAGAGGCTAAAGACGAAGGTACGGTGCTCTGCAGAGCTAAGCACGGCTCCCGGGCCTCTTTCGGCAGAAGGCGCACACCGCAGAGCACTGTGAGCGGCAGAATCGTCTTTGCGCGAAGAAGCAGCTTCTTCGTCTCCGGGAGCCGGAGAGAGCGGCAGCTTCGCAAAGGTGAAGAAACAAGCTGTACAACACTGCGATTGTGTGCGCAGCTTGCCAACTGAGAGAAAACAGTACCTGACCACTCTCCTGCCTTTTCTATTCACATGAACATTCGATTGCAAGCTGTTTTGGACCACTTTCTTTCTCTCCTTGCAAAACACTCGGCAGACATCCGTGCAGCCTCTAGAACACGATGGGAGATGTTTTTTGTGCTGGCACAGTTTCTCCTTGCCAGACAGAGTGGAAAAGCTTTTTGCTAAGATGTAGACGAGAAGAGAGGCTAAAGACGAAGGTACGGTGCTCTGCAGAGCTAAGCACCGCTCCCGGGCCTCTTTCGGCAGAAGGCGCACACCGCAGAGCACTGTGAGCGGCAGAATCGTCTTTGTGCGAAGAAGCAGCTTCTTCGTCTCCGGGAGCCGGAGAGAGCGGCAACTTCGCAAAGGTGATGAAACAAGCTGTACAACACTGCGATTGTGTGCGCAGCATAAAAATTGAGAGAAAACAGTACCTGACCACTCTCCTGCATTTTCTAATCACATGAACATTCGATTGCAAGCTGTTTTGGACAACTTTCTTTCTCTTCTTGCAAAACACTCGGCAGACCTGCGTGCAGCTTCTAGAACACGATGGGAGATGTTTTTTGTGCTGGCACAGTTTCTCCTTGCCAGACAGAGTGGAAAAGCTTTTGCTAAGATGTAGATGAGAAGAGAGGCTAAAGACGAAGGTACGGTGCTCTGCAGAGCTAAGCACCGCTCCCGGGCCTCTTTCGGCAGAAGACACACACTGCAGAGCACTGTGAGCGGTAGAATCGTCTTTGCGCGAAGAAGCAGCTTCTTCGTCTCCGGGAGCCGGAGAGAGTGGCAACTTCGCAAAGGTGATGAAACAAGCTGTACAACACTGCGATTGTGTGCGCAGCTTGCCAAGTGAGAGAAAACAGTACCTGACCACTCTCCTGCCTTTTCTATTCACATGAACATTCGATTGCAAGCTGTTTTGGACAAATTTCTTTCTCTTCTTGCAAAACACTCGGCAGACCTCCGTGCAGCCTCTAGAACACGATGGGAGATGTTTTCTGTGCTGGCAGAGTTTCTCCTTGCCAGACAGAGTGGAAAAGCTTTTTGCTAAGATGTAGACGAGAAGAGAGGCTAAAGAAGCGGGTATGGTGCTCTGCAGAGCTAAGCACAGCTCCCGGGCCTCTTTCGGCAGAAGACACACACTGCAGAGCACTTTGAGCGGCAGTATCGTCTTTGCGCGAAGAAGCAGCTTCTTCGTCTCCGGGAGCCGAAGAGAGCGGCAACTTCGCAAAGGTGATGAAACAAGCTGTACAACACTGCGATTGTGTGCGCAGCTTGCCAACTGAGAGAAAACAGTACCTGACCACTCTCCTGCCTTTTCTATTCACATGAACATTCGATTGCAAGGTGTTTGGGACAACTTTCTTTCTCTTCTTGCAAAACACTCGGCAGACCTCCGTGCAGCCTCTAGAACACGATGGGAGATGTTTTCTGTGCTTGCACAGTTTCTCCTTGCCAGACAGAGTGGAAAAGCTTTTTGCTAAGATGTAGACGAGAAGAGAGGCTAAAGACGAAGGTATGGTGCTCTGCAGAGCTGAGAACCGCTCCCGGGCCTCTTTCGGCAGAAGACACACACTGCAGAGCACTGTGAGCGGCAGAATCGTCTTTGAGCGAAGAAACAGCTTCTTCGTCTCCGGGAGCCGGAGAGAGCGGCAACTTCGCAAAGGTGATGAAACAAGCTGTACAACACTGCGTTTGTGTGCGCAGCATGACAACTGAGAGAAAACAGTACCTGACCACTCTCCTGCCTTTTCTAATCACATGAACATTCGACTGCAAGCTTTTTTGGACAACTTTCTTTCTCTTCTTGCAAAACACTCGGCAGACCTCCGTGCAGATTCTAGAACACGATGGGAGATGTTTTTTGTGCTGGCACAGTTTCTCCTTGCCAGACAGAGTGGAAAAGATTTTGCTAATATGTAGATGAGAAGAGAGGCTAAAGACGAAGGTACGGTGCTCTGCAGAGCTAAGCACAGCTCCCGGGCCTCTTTCGGCAGAAGGCGCACACTGCAGAGCACTGTGAGCGGCAGAATCGTCTTTGCGCGAAGAAGCAGCTTCTTCGTCTCCGGGAGCCGGAGAGAGCGGCAACTTCGCAAAGGTGATGAAACAAGCTGTACAACACTGCGATTGTGTGCGCAGCATGACAACTGAGAGAAAACAGTACCTGACCACTCTCCTGCGTTTTCTAATCACATGAACATTCGATTGCAAGCTGTTTTGGACAACTTTCTTTCTCTTCTTGCAAAACACTCGGCAGACCTCCGTGCAGCTTCTAGAACACGATGGGAGATGTTTTTTGTGCTGGCACAGTTTCTCCTTGCCAGACAGGGTGGAAAGGCTTTTTGCTAATATGTAGATGAGAACAGAGGCTAAAGACGAAGGTACGGTGCTCTGCAGAGCTAATCACCGCTCCCTGGCCTCTTTCGGCAGAAGACGCACACCGCAGAGCACTGTGAGCGGCAGAATCGTCTTTGCGCGAAGAAGCAGCTTCTTCGTCTCCGGGAGCCGGAGAGAGCGGCAACTTCGCAAAGGTGATGAAACAAGCTGTACAACACTGCGATTGTGTGCGCAGTTTGCCAACTGAGAGAAAACAGTACCTGACCACTCTCCTGCCCTTTCTATTCACATGAACATTCGATTGCAAGCTGTTTTGGACAACTTTCTTTCTCTTCTTGCAAAACACTCGGCAGACCTCCGTGCAGCCTCTAGAACACGATGGGAGATGTTTTCTGTGCTGGCACAGTTTCTCCTTGCCAGACAGAGTGGAAAAGCTTTTTGCTAACATGTAGACGAGAAGAGAGGCTAAAGAAGAAGGTACGGTGCTCTGCAGAGCTAAGCACAGCTCCCGGGCCTCTTTCGGCAGAAGACGCACACTGCAGAGCACTGTGAGCGGCAGAATCGTCTTTGCGCGAAGAAGCAGCTTCTTCGTCTCCGGGAGCCGGAGAGAGCGGCAACTTCGCAAAGGTGATGAAACAAGCTGTACAACACTGCGATTGTGTGCGCAGCTTGCCAACTGAGAGAAAACAGTACCTGACCACTCTCCTGCCTTTTCTATTCACATGAACATTCGATTGCAAGCTGTTTTGGACAACTTTCTTTCTCTTCTTGCAAAACACTCGGCAGACCTCCGTGCAGCCTCTAGAACACGATGGGAGATGTTTTTTGTGCTGGCACAGTTTCTCCTTGCCAGACAGAGTGGAAAAGCTTTTTGCTAAGATGTAGATGAGAAGAGAGGCTAAAGACGAAGGTACGGTGCTCTGCAGAGCTAAGCACCGCTCCCGGGCCTCTTTCGGCAGAAGGCGCACACCGCAGAGCACTGTGAGCGGCAGAATCGTCTTTGCGCGAAAAAGCAGCTTCTTCGTCTCCGGGAGCCGGAGAGAGCGGCAGCTTCGCAAAGGTGATGAAACAAGCTGTACAACACTGCGATTGTGTGCGGAGCTTGCCAACTGAGAGAAAACAGTACCTGAACACTCTCCTGCCTTTTCTATTCACATGAACATTCGATTGCAAGCTTTTTTGGACAACTTTCTTTCTCTTCTTGCAAAACACTCGGCAGACCTCCGTGCAGCCTCTAGAACACGATGGGAGATGTTTTCTGTGCTGGCACAGTTTCTCCTTGCCAGACAGAGTGGAAAAGCTTTTTGCAAAGATGTAGATGAGAAGAGAGTCTAAAGACGAAGGTACGGTGCTCTGCAGAGCTAAGCACCGCTCCCGGGCCTCTTTCGGCAGAAGGCGCACACCGCAGAGCACTGTGAGCGGCAGAATCGTCTTTGCGCGAAGAAGCAGCTTCTTCGTCTCCGGGAGCCGGAGAGAGCGGCAGCTTCGCAAAGGTGATGAAACAAGCTGTACAACACTGCGATTGTGTGCGCAGCTTGCCAACTGAGAGAAAACAGTACCTGACCACTCTCCTGCCTTTTCTATTCACATGAACATTCGATTGCAAGCTGTTTTGGACCGCTTTGTTTCTCTCCTTGCAAAACACTCGGCAGACATCCGTGCAGCCTCTAGAACACGATGGGAGATGTTTTTTGTGCTGGCACAGTTTCTCCTTGCCAGACAGAGTGGAAAAGCTTTTTGCTAAGATGTAGACGAGAAGAGAGGCTAAAGACGAAGGTACGGTGCTCTGCAGAGCTAAGCACGGCTCCCGGGCCTCTTTCGGCAGAAGCCGCACACCGCAGAGCACTGTGAGCGGCAGAATCGTCTTTGCGCGAAGAAGCAGCTTCTTCGTCTCCGGGAGCCGGAGAGAGCGGCAACTTCGCAAAGGTGATGAAACAAGCTGTACAACACTGTGATTGTGTGCGCAGCATAAAAACTGAGAGAAAACAGTACCTGACCACTCTCCTGCATTTTCTAATCACATGAACATTCGATTGCAAGCTGTTTTAGACAACTTTCTTTCTCTTCTTGCAAAACACTCGGCAGACCTGCGTGCAGCTTCTAGAACACGATGGGAGATGTTTTTTGTGCTGGCACAGTTTCTCCTTGCCAGACAGAGTGGAAAAGCTTTTGCTAAGATGTAGATGAGAAGAGAGGCTAAAGACGAAGGTACGGTGCTCTGCAGAGCTAAGCACCGCTCCCGGGCCTCTTTCGGCAGAAGGCGCACACCGCAGAGCACTGTGAGCGGCAGAATCGTCTTTGCGCGAAAAAGCAGCTTCTTGTCTCCGGGAGCCGGAGACAGCGGCAGCTTCGCAAAGGTGATGAAACAAGCTGTACAACACTGCGATTGTGTGCGCAGCTTGCCAACTGAGAGAAAACAGTACCTGAACACTCTCCTGCCTTTTCTATTCACATGAACATTCGATTGCAAGCTTTTTTGGACAACTTTCTTTCTCTTCTTGCAAAACACTCGGCAGACCTCCGTGCAGCCTCTAGAACACGATGGGAGATGTTTTCTGTGCTGGCACAGTTTCTCCTTGCCAGACAGAGTGGAAAAGCTTTTTGCTAAGATGTAGATGAGAAGAGAGGCTAAAGACGAAGGTACGGTGCTCTGCAGAGCTAAGCACCGCTCCCGGGCCTCTTTCGGCAGAAGGCGCACACCGCAGAGCACTGTGAGCGGCAGAATCGTCTTTGCGCGAAGAAGCAGCTTCTTCGTCTCCGGGAGCCGGAGAGAGCGGCAACTTCGCAAAGGTGATGAAACAAGCTGTACAACACTGCGATTGTGTGCGCAGCTTGCCAACTGAGAGAAAACAGTACCTGACCACTCTCCTGCCTTTTCTATTCACATGAACATTCGATTGCAAGCTGTTTTGGACCACTTTCTTTCTCTCCTTGCAAAACACTCGGCAGACATCCGTGCAGCCTCTAGAACACGATGGGAGATGTTTTTTGTGCTGGCACAGTTTCTCCTTGCCAGACAGAGTGGAAAAGCTTTTTGCTAAGATGAAGACGAGAAGAGAGGCTAAAGACGAAGGTACGGTGCTCTGCAGAGCTAAGCACCGCTCCCGGGCCTCTTTCGGCAGAAGGCGCACACCGCAGAGCACTGTGAGCGGCAGAATCGTCTTTGCGCGAAGAAGCAGCTTCTTCGTCTCCGGGAGCCGGAGAGAGCGGCAACTTCGCAAAGGTGATGAAACAAGCTGTACAACACTGCGATTGTGTGCGCAGCATAAAAACTGAGAGAAAACAGTACCTGACCACTCTCCTGCATTTTCTAATCACATGAACATTCGATTGCAAGCTGTTTTGGACAACTTTCTTTCTCTTCTTGCAAAACACTCGGCAGACCTGCGTGCAGCTTCTAGAACACGATGGGAGATGTTTTTTGTGCTGGCACAGTTTCTCCTTGCCAGACAGAGTGGAAAAGCTTTTGCTAAGATGCAGATGAGAAGAGAGGCTAAAGACGAAGGTACGGTGCTCTGCAGAGCTAAGCACCGCTCCCGGGCCTCTTTCGGCAGAAGACACACACTGCAGAGCACTGTGAGCGGTAGAATCGTCTTTGCGCGAAGAAGCAGCTTCTTCGTCTCCGGGAGACGGAGAGAGCGGCAACTTCGCAAAGGTGATGAAACAAGCTGTACAACACTGCGATTGTGTGCGCAGCTTGCCAACTGAGAGAAAACAGTACCTGACCACTCTCCTGCCTTTTCTATTCACATGAACATTCGATTGCAAGCTGTTTTGGACAACTTTCTTTCTCTTCTTGCAAAACACTCGGCAGACCTCCGTAAAGCCTCTAGAACACGATGGGAGATGTTTTTTGTGTTGGCACAGTTTCTCCTTGCCAGACAGAGTGGAAAAGCTTTTTGCTAAGATGTAGACGAGAAGAGAGGCTAAAGACGAAGGTACGGTGCTCTGCAGAGCTAAGCACCGATCCCAGGCCTCTTTCGGCAGAAGGCGCACACCGCAGAGCACTGTGAGCGGCAGAATCGTCTTTGCGCGAAGAAGCAGCTTCTTCGTCTCCGGGAGCCGGAGAGAGCGGCAACTTCGCAAAGGTGATGAAACAAGCTGTACAACACTGCGATTGTGTGCGCAGCTTGCCAACTGAGAGAAAACAGTACCTGACCACTCTCCTGCCTTTTCTATTCACATGAACATTCGATTGCAAGCTGTTTTAGACAACTTTCTTTCTCTTCTTGAAAAACACTCGGCAGACCTCCGTGCAGCTCCTAGAACACGATGGGAGATGTTTTTTGTGCTGGCACAGTTTCTCCTTGCCAGACAGAGTGGAAAAGCTTTTTGCAAAGATGTAGATGAGAAGAGAGGCTAAAGACAAAGGTACGGTGCTCTGCAGAGCTAAGCACCGCTCCCGGACCTCTTTCGGCAGAAGGCGCACACCGCAGAGCACTGTGAGCGGCAGAATCGTCTTTGCGCGAAGAAGCAGCTTCTTCGTCTCCGGGAGCCGTAGAGCGGCAGCTTCGCAAAGGTGATGAAACAAGCTGTACAACACTGCGATTGTGTGCGCAGCTTGCCAACTGAGAGAAAACAGTACCTGACCACTCTCCTGCCTTTTCTATTCACATGAACATTCGATTGCAAGCTGTTTTGGACAACTTTCTTTCTCTTCTTGCAAAACACTCGGCAGACCTCCGTGCAGCTTCTAGAACACGATGGGCGATGTTTTTTGTGCTGGCACAGTTTCTCCTTGCCAGACAGAGTGGAAAAGCTTTTTGCTAAGATGTAGACGAGAAGAGAGGCTAAAGACGAAGGTACGGTGCTCTGCAGAGCTAAGCACCGCTCCCGGGCCTCTTTCGGCAGAAGGCGCACACCGCAGAGCACTGTGAGCGGCAGAATCGTCTTTGCGCGAAGAAGCAGCTTCTTCGTCTCCGGGAGCCGGAGAGAGCGGCAACTTCGCAAAGGTGATGAAACAAGCTGTACAACACTGCGATTGTGTGCGCAGCATAACAACTGAGAGAAAAGAGTACCTGACCACTCTCCTGCATTTTCTAATCACATGAACATTCAATTGCAAGCTGTTTTGGACAACTTTCTTTCTCTTCTTGCAAAACACACGGCAGACCTGAGTGCAGCTTCTAGAACACGATGGGAGATGTTTTCTGTGCTGGCACAGTTTCTCCTTGCCAGACAGAGTGGAAAAGCTTTTTGCTAAGATGTAGACGAGAAGAGAGGCTAAAGACGAAGGTACGGTGCTCTGCAGAGCTAAGCACCGCTCCCGGGCCTCTTTCGGCAGAAGACACACACTGCAGAGCACTGTGAGCGGTAGAATCGTCTTTGCGCGAAGAAGCAGCTTCTTCGTCTCCGGGAGCCGGAGAGAGCGGCAACTTCGCAAAGGTGATGAAACAAGCTGTACAACACTGCGATTGTGTGCGCAGCTTGCCAACTGAGAGAAAACAGTACCTGACCACTCTCCTGCCTTTTCTATTCACATGAACATTCGATTGCAAGCTGTTTTGGACAACTTTCTTTCTCTTCTTGCAAAACACTCGGCAGACCTCCGTGCAGCCTCTAGAACACGATGGGAGATGTTTTCTGTGCTGGCACAGTTTCTCCTTGCCATACAGAGTGGAAAAGATTTTTGCTAAGATGTAGACGAGAAGAGAGGCTAAAGACGAAGGTACGGTGCTCTGCAGAGCTAAGCACCGCTCCCGGGCCTCTTTCGGCAGAAGGCGCACACCGCAGAGCACTGTGAGCGGCAGAATCGTCTTTGCGCGAAGGAGCAGCTTCTTCGTCTCCGGGAGCCGGAGAGAGCGGCAGCTTCGCAAAGGTGATGAAACAAGCTGTACAACACTGCGATTGTGTGCGCAGCTTGCCAACTGAGAGAAAACAGTACATGACCACTCTCCTGCCTTTTCTATTCACATGAACATTCGATTGCAAGCTGTTTTGGACAACTTTCTTTCTCTTCTTGCAAAACACTCGGCAGACCTCCGTGCAGCCTCTAGAACACGATGGAAGATGTTTTCTGTGCTGGCAAAGTTTCTCCTTGCCAGACAGAGTGGAAAAGCTTTTTGCTAAGATGTAGACGAGAAGAGAGGCTAAAGACGAAGGTACGGTGCTCTGCAGAGCTAAGCACCGCTCCCGGGCCTCTTTCGGCAGAAGGCGCACACCGCAGAGCACTGTGAGCGGCAGAATCGTCTTTGCGCGGAGAAGCAGCTTCTTCATCTCCAGGAGCCGGAGAGAGCGGCAGCTTCGCAAACGTGATGAAACAAGCTGTACAACACTGCGATTGTGTGCGCAGCATAACAACTGAGAGAAAACAGTACCTGACCACTCTCCTGCATTTTCTAATCACATGAACTTTCGATTGCAAGCTGTTTTGGACAACTTTCTTTCTCTTCTTGCAAAAACAATCGGCAGACCTGCGTGCAGCTTCTAGAACACGATGGGAGATGTTTTTTGTGCTGGCACAGTTTCTCCTTGCCAGACAGAGTGGAAAAGCTTTTTGCTAAGATGTAGATGAGAAGAGAGGCTAAAGACGAAGGTACGGTGCTCTGCAGAGCTAAGCACCGCTCCCGGGCCTCTTTCAGAAGAAGACACACACTGCAGAGCACTGTGAGCGGCAGAATCGTCTTTGCGCGAAGAAGCAGCTTCTTCGTCTCCGGGAGACGGAGAGAGCGGCAACTTCGCAAAGGTGATGAAACAAGCTGTACAACACTGCGATTGTGTGCGCAGCTTGCCAACTGAGAGAAAACAGTACCTGACCACTCTCCTGCCTTTTCTATTCACATGAACATTCGATTGCAAGCTGTTTTGGACAACTTTCTTTCTCTTCTTGCAAAACACTCGGCAGACCTCCGTGCAGCCTCTAGAACACGATGGGAGATGTTTTTTGTGCTGGCACAGTTTCTCCTTGCCAGACAGAGTGGAAAAGCTTTTTGCTAAGATGTAGACGAGAAGAGAGGCTAAAGACGAAGGTACGGTGCTCTGCAGAGCTAAGCACCGCTCCCGGGCCTCTTTCGGCAGAAGGCGCACACCGCAGAGCACTGTGAGCGGCAGAATCGTCTTTGCGCGAAGAAGCAGCTTCTTCATCTCCGGGAGCCGGAGAGAGCGGCAGCTTCGCAAAGGTGATGAAACAAGCTGTACAACACTGCGATTGTGTGCGCAGCATAACAACTGAGAGAAAACAGTACCTGACCACTCTCCTGCATTTTCTAATCACATGAACTTTCGATTGCAAGCTGTTTTGGACAACTTTCTTTCTCTTCTTGCAAAAACACTCGGCAGACCTGCGTGCAGCTTCTAGAACACGATGGGAGATGTTTTTTGTGCTGGCACAGTTTCTCCTTGCCAGACAGAGTGGAAAAGCTTTTTGCTAAGATGTAGATGAGAAGAGAGGCTAAAGACGAAGGTACGGTGCTCTGCAGAGCTAAGCACCGCTCCCGGGCCTCTTTCAGAAGAAGACACACACTGCAGAGCACTGTGAGCGGTAGAATCGTCTTTGCGCGAAGAAGCAGCTTCTTCGTCTCCGGGAGACGGAGAGAGCGGCAACTTCGCAAAGGTGATGAAACAAGCTGTACAACACTGCGATTGTGTGCGCAGCTTGCCAACTGAGAGAAAACAGTACCTGACCACTCTCCTGCCTTTTCTATTCACATGAACATTCGATTGCAAGCTGTTTTGGACAACTTTCTTTCTCTTCTTGCAAAACACTCGGCAGACCTCCGTGCAGCCTCTAGAACACGATGGGAGATGTTTTTTGTGCTGGCACAGTTTCTCCTTGCCAGACAGAGTGGAAAAGCTTTTTGCTAAGATGTAGACGAGAAGAGAGGCTAAAGACGAAGGTACGGTGCTCTGCAGAGCTAAGCACCGCTCCCGGGCCTCTTTCGGCAGAAGGCGCACACCGCAGAGCACTGTGAGCGGCAGAATCGTCTTTGCGAGAAGAAGCAGCTTCTTCGTCTCCGGGAGCCGGAGAGAGCGGCAACTTCGCAAAGGTGATGAAACAAGCTGTACAACACTGCGATTGTGTGCGCAGCTTGCCAACTGAGAGAAAACAGTACATGACCACTCTCCTGACTTTTCTATTCTCATGAACATTCGATTGCAAGCTGTTTTGGACAACTTTCTTTCTCTTCTTGCAAAACACTCGGCAGACCTCCGTGCAGCCTCTAGAACACGATGGGAGATGTTTTCTGTGCTGGCACAGTTTCTCCTTGCCAGACAGAGTGGAAAAGCTTTTTGCTAAGATGTAGACGAGAAGAGAGGCTAAAGACAAAGGTACGGTGCTCTGCAGAGCTAAGCACCGCTCCCGGGCGTCTTTCGGCAGAAGGCGCACACCGCAGAGCACTGTGAGCGGCAGAATCGTCTTTGCGCGAAGTAGCAGCTTCTTCGTCTCCGGGAACCGGAGAGAGCGGCAACTTCGCAAAGGTGATGAAACAAGCTGTACAACACTGCGATTGTGTGCGCAGCTTGCCAACTGAGAGAAAACAGTACCTGACCACTCTCCTGCCTTTTCTATTCACATGAACATTCGATTGCAAGCTGTTTTGGACAACTTTCTTGCTCTTCTTGCAAAACAATCGGCAGACCTGCGTGCAGCCTCTAGAACACGATGGGAGATATTTTTTGTGCTGGCACAGTTTCTCCTTGCCAGACAGAGTGGAAAAGCTTTTTGCTAAGATGTAGACGAGAAGAGAGGCTAAAGACGAAGGTACGGTGCTCTGCAGAGCTAAGCACAGCTCCCGGGCCTCTTTCGGCAGAAGGCGCACACCGCAGAGCACTGTGAGCGGCAGAATCGTCTTTGCGCGAAGAAGCAGCTTCTTCGTCTCCGGGAGCCGGAGAGAGCGGCAACTTCGCAAAGGTGATGAAACAAGCTGTACAACACTGCGATTGTGTGCGCAGCAAAACAACAGAGAGAAAACAGTACCTGACCACTCTCCTGCATTTTCTAATCACATGAACTTTCGATTGCAAGCTGTTTTAGACAACTTTCTTTCTCTTCTTGCAAAACACTCGGCAGACCTCCGTGCAGCCTCTAGAACACGATGGGAGATGTTTTCTGTGCTGGCACAGTTTCTCCTTGCCAGACAGAGTGGAAAAGCTTTTTACTAAGATGTAGACGAGAAGAGAGGCTAAAGACGAAGGTACGGTGCTCTGCAGAGCTAAGCACCGCTCCCGGACCTCTTTCGGCAGAAGGCCCACATTGCAGAGCACTGTGAGCGGCAGAATCGTCTTTGCGCGAAGAAGCAGCTTCTTCGTCTCCGGGAGCCGGAGAGAGCGGCAACTTCGCAAAGGTGATGAAACAAGCTGTACAACACTGCGATTGTGTGCGCAGCTTGCCAACTGAGAGAAAACAGTACCTGACCACTCTCCTGCCTTTTCTATTCACATGAACATTCGATTGGAATCTGTTTTGGACAACTTTCTTTCTCTCCTTGCAAAACACTCATCAGACCTCCGTGCAGCTTCTAGAACACGATGGGAGATGTTTTCTGTGCTGGCACAGTTTCTCCTTGCCAGACAGAGTGGAATACCTTTTGCTAAGATGTAGACGAGAAGAGAGGCTAAAGACGAAGGTACGGTGCTCTGCAGAGCTAAGCACCGCTCCCGGACCTCTTTCGGCAGAAGGCGCACACCGCAGAGCACTGTGAGCGGCAGAATCGTCTTTGCGCGAAGAAGCAGCTTCTTCGTCTCCAGGAGCCGGAGAGAGCGGCAACTTCGCAAAGGTGATGAAACAAGCTGTACAACACTGCGATTGTGTGCGCAGCTTGCCAACTGAGAGAAAACAGTACCTGACCACTCCTGCCTTTTCTAATCACATGAACATTCGATTGCAAGCTGTTTTGGACAACTTTCTTTCTCTCCTTGCAAAACACTCATCAGACCTCCGTGCAGATTCTAGAACACGATGGGAGATGTTTTCTGTGCTGGCACAGGTTCTCCTTGCCAGAAATAGTGGAAAAGCTTTTTGCTAAGATGTAGACGAGAAGAGAGGCTAAAGACGAAGGTACGGTGCTCTGCAGAGCTAAGCACCGCTCCCGGACCTCTTTCGGCTGAAGGCGCACACCGCAGAGCACTGTGAGCGGCAGAATCGTCTTTGCGCGAAGAAGCAGCTTCTTCGTCTCCGGGAGCCGGAGAGAGCGGCAACTTCGCAAAGGTGATGAAACAAGCTGTACAACACTGCGATTGTGTGCGCAGCTTGCCAACTGAGAGAAAACAGTACCTGACCCTCTCCTGCCTTTTCTATTCACATGAACATTCGATTGCAAGCTGTTTTGGACAACTTTCTTTCTCTTCTTGCAAAACACTCGGCAGACCTCCGTGCAGCCTCTAGAACACGATGGGAGATGTTTTCTGTGCTGGCACAGTTTCTCCTTGCCAGACAGAGTGGAAAAGCTTTTTACTAAGATGTAGACGAGAAGAGAGGCTAAAGACGAAGGTACGGTGCTCTGCAGAGCTAAGCACCGCTCCCGGACCTCTTTTGGCAAAAGGCGCACACCGCAGGGCACTGTGAGCGGCAGAATCGTCTTTGCGTGAAGAAGCAGCTTCTTCGTCTCCGGGAGCCGGAAAGAGCGGCAACTTCGCAAAGGTGATGAAACAAGCTGTACAACACTGCGATTGTGTGCGCAGCTTGCCAAGTGAGAGAAAACAGTACCTGACCACTCTCCTGCCTTTTCTATTCACATGAACATTCGATTGGAAGCTGTTTTGGACAACTTTCTTTCTCTTCTTGCAAAACACTCGGCAGACCTGCGTGCAGCCTCTAGAACACGATGGGAGATGTTTTTTGTGCTGGCACAGTTTCTCCTTGCCAGACAGAGTGGAAAAGCTTTTTGCTAAGATGTAGACGAGAAGAGAGGCTAAAGACGAAGGTACGGTGCTCTGCAGAGCTAAGCACAGCTCCCGGGCCTCTTTTGGCAGGAGACGCACACTGCAGAGCACTGTGAGCGGCAGAATCGTCTTTGCGCGAAGAAGCAGCTTCTTCGTCTCCGGGAGCCGGAGAGAGCGGCAACTTCGCAAAGGTGATGAAACAAGCTGTACAACACTGCGATTGTGTGCGCAGCTTGCCAACTGAGAGAAAACAGTACCTGACCACTCTCCTGCCTTTTCTATTCACATGAACATTCGATTGCAAGCAGTTTTGGACAACTTTCTTTCTCTTCTTGCAAAACACTCGGCAGACCTGCGTGCAGCCTCTAGAACACGATGGGAGATGTTTTCTGTGCTGGCACAGTTTCTCCTTGCCAGACAGAGTGGAAAAGCTTTTTGCTAAGATGTAGATGAGAAGAGAGGCTATAGACGAAGGTACGGTGCTCTGCAGAGTTAAGCACCGCTCCCGGACCTCTTTCGGCAGAAGGCACACATTGCAGAGCACTGTGAGCGGCAGAATCGTCTTTGCGCGAAGAAGCAGCTTCTTCGTCTCCGGGAGCCGGAGAGAGCGGCAACTTCGCCCAGGTGATGAAACAAGCTGTACAACACTGCGATTGTGTGCGGAGCTTGCCAACTGAGAGAAAACAGTACCTGAACACTCTCCTGCCTTTTCTATTCACATGAACATTCGATTGCAAGCTGTTTTGGACAACTTTCTTTCTCTTCTTGCAAAACACTCGGCAGACCTGCGTGCAGCCTCTAGAACACGATGGGAGATGTTTTTTGTGCTGGCACAGTTTCTCCTTGCCAGACAGAGTGGAAAAGCTTTTTGCTAAGATGTAGACGAGAAGAGAGGCTAAAGACGAAGGTACGGTGCTCTGCAGAGCTAAGCACAGCTCCCGGGCCTCTTTTGGCAGAAGACGCACACTGCAGAGCACTGTGAGCGGCATAATCGTCTTTGCGCGAAGAAGCAGCTTCTTCGTCTCCGGGAGCCGGAGAGAGCGGCAACTTCGCAAAGGTGATGAAACAAGCTGTACAACACTGCGATTGTGTGCGCAGCTTGCCAACTGAGAGAAAACAGTACCTGACCACTCTCCTGCCTTTTCTATTCACATGAACATTCGATTGCAAGCTGTTTTGGACAACTTTCTTTCTCTTCTTGCAAAACACTCGGCAGACCTCCGTGCAGCCTCTAGAACACGATGGGAGATGTTTTCTGTGCTGGCACAGTTTCTCCTTGACAGACAGAGTGGAAAAGCTTTTTGCTAAGATGTGGATGAGAAGAGAGGCTATAGACGAAGGTACGGTGCTCTGCAGAGCTAAGCACCGCTCCCGGGCCTCTTTCGGCAGAACGCACACATTGCAGAGCACTGTGAGCGGCAGAATCCTCTTTGCGCGAAGAAGCAGCTTCTTCGTCTCCGGGAGCCGGAGAGAGCGGCAACTTCGCAAAGGTGATGAAACAAGCTGTACAACACTGCGATTGTGTGCGCAGCTTACCAACTGAGTGAAAACAGTACCTGACCACTCTCCTGCCTTTTCTAATCACATGAACATTCGATTGGAATCTGTTTTTGACAACTTTCTTTCTTTCCTTGCAAAACACTCATCAGACCTCCGTGCAGCTTCTAGAACACGATGGGAGATGTTTTCTGTGCTGGCACAGTTTCTCCTTGCCAGACAGAGTGGAAAAGCTTTTTGCTAAGATGTAGACGAGAAGAGAGGCTAAAGACGAAGGTACGGTGCTCTGCAGAGCTAAGCACCGCTCCCGGACCTCTTTCGGCAGAAGGCGCACACCGCAGAGCACTGTGAGCGGCAGAATCGTCTTTGCGCGAAGAAGCAGCTTCTTCGTCTCCGGGAGCCGGAGAGAGCGGCAACTTCGCAAAGGTGATGAAACAAGCTGTACAACACTGCGATTGTGTGCGCAGCTTGCCAACTGAGAGAAAACAGTACCTGACCACTCTCCTGCATTTTCTAATCACATGAACTTTCGATTGCAAGCTGTTTTAGACAACTTTCTTTATCTTCTTGCAAAACACTCGGCAGACCTCCGTGCAGCCTCTAGAACACGATGGGAGATGTTTTCTGTGCTGGCACAGTTTCTCCTTGCCAGACAGAGTGGAGAAGCTTTTTGCTAACATGTAGACGAGAAGAGAGGCTAAAGACGAAGGTACGGTGCTCTGCAGAGCTAAGCACAGCTCCCGGGCCTCTTTTGGCAGAAGACGCACACTGCAGAGCACTGTGAGCGGCAGAAATGTCTTTGCGCGAAGAAGCAGCTTCTTCGTCTCCGGGAGCCGGAGAGAGCGGCAACTTCGCAAAGGTGATGAAACAAGCTGTACAACACTGCGATTGTGTGCGCAGCTTGCCAACTGAGAGAAAACAGTACCTGACCACTCTCCTGCATTTTCTATTCCCATGAACATTCGATTGCAAGCTGTTTTGGACAACTTTCTTTCTCTTCTTGCAAAACACTCGGCAGAACTCCGTGCAGCCTCTAGAACACGATGGGAGATGTTTTCTGTGCTGGCACAGTTTCTCCTTGCCAGATAGAGTGGAAAAGCTTTTTGCTAAGATGTAGACGAGAAGAGAGGCTAAAGACGAAGGTACGGTGCTCTGCAGAGCTAAGCACCGCTCCCAGACCTCTTTCGGCAGAAGTCGCACACCGCAGAGCACTGTGAGCGGCAGAATCGTCTTTGCGCGAAGAAGCAACTTCTTCGTCTCCGGGAGCCGGAGAGAGCGGCAACTTCACAAAGGTGATGAAACAAGCTGTACAAAACTGCGATTGTGTGCGCAGCATGACAACTGTGAGAAAACAGTACCTGACCACTCTCCTGCCTTTTCTATTCACATAACATTCGATTGCAAGCTGTTTTGGACAACTTTCTTTCTCTTCTTGCAAAACACTCGGCAGACCTCCGTGCAGCCTCTAGAACACGATGGGAGATGTTTTCTGTGCTGGCACAGTTTCTCCTTGCCAGACAGAGTGGAAAAGCTTTTTGCTAAGATGTAGACGAGAAGAGAGGCTAAAGACGAAGGTACGGTGCTCTGCAGAGCTAAGCACCGCTCCCGGGCCTCTTTCGGCAGAAGGCGCACACCGCAGAGCACTGTGAGCGGCAGAATCGGCTTTGCGCGAAGAAGCAGCTTCTTCGTCTCCGGGAGACGGAGAGAGCGGCAGCTTCGCAAAGGTGATGAAACAAGCTGTACAACACTGCGATTGTGTGCGCAGCTTGCCAACTGAGAGAAAACAGTACCTGACCACTCTCCTGCCTTTTCTATTCACATGAACATTCGATTGCAAGCTGTTTTGGACAACTTTCTTTCTCTTCTTGCAAAACACTCGGCAGACCTCCGTGCAGCCTCTAGAACACAATGGAAGATGTTTTCTGTGCTGGCAAAGTTTCTCCTTGCCAGACAGAGTGGAAAAGCTTTTTGCTAAGATGTAGACGAGAAGAGAGGCTAAAGACGAAGGTACGGTGCTCTGCAGAGCTAAGCACCGCTCCCGGACCTCTTTCGGCAGAAGGCGCACACCGCAGAGCACTGTGAGCGGCAGAATCGTCTTTGCGCGAAGAAGCAGCTTCTTCGTCTCCGGGAGCCGGAGAGAGCGGCAACTTCGCAAAGGTGATGAAACAAGCTGTACAAAACTGCGATTGTGTGCGCAGCTTGCCAACTGAGAGAAAACAGTACCTGACCACTCTCCTGACTTTTCTATTCACATGAACATTCGATTGCAAGCTGTTTTGGACAACTTTCTTTCTCTTCTTGCAAAACACTCGGCAGACCTGCGTGCAGCCTCTAGAACACGATGGGAGATGTTTTCTGTGCTGGCACAGTTTCTCCTTGCCAGACAGAGTGGAAAAGCTTTTTGCTAAGATGCAGATGAGAAGAGAGGCTAAAGACGAAGGTACGGTGCTCTGCAGAGCTAAGCACCGCTCCCGGGCCTCTTTCGGCAGAAGGCACACATTGCAGAGCACTGTGAGCGGCAGAAGCGTCTTAGCGCAAAGAAGCAGCTTCTTCGTCTCCGGGAGCCGGAGAGAGCGGCAACTTCGCAAAGGTGATGAAACAAGCTGTACAACACTGCGATTGTGTGCGCAGCTTGCCAACTGAGAGAAAACAGTACCTGACCACTCTCCTGCCTATTTTAATCACATGAACATTCGATTAGAAGCTGTTTTGGACAACTTTCTTTCTCTCCTTGCAAAACACTCATCAGACCTCCGTGCAGATTCTAGAACACGATGGGAGATGTTTTCAGTGCTGGCACAGTTTCACCTTACCAGACAGAGTGGAAAAGCTTTTTGCTAAGATGTAGACGAGAAGAGAGGCTAAAGACGAAGGTACGGTGCTCTGCAGAGCTAAGCACCGCTCCCGGGCCTCTTTCGGCAGAAGGCGCACACCGCAGAGCAATGTGAGCGGCAGAATCGTCTTTGCGCGAAGAAGCAGCTTCTTCGTCTCCGGGAGCCGGAGAGAGCGGCAACTTCGCAAAGGTGATGAAACAAGCTGTACAACACTGCGATTGTGTGCGCAGCTTGCCAACTGAGAGAAAACAGTACCTGACCACTCTCCTGCCTTTTCTATTCACATGAACATTCGATTGCAAGCTGTTTTGGACAACTTTCTTTCTCTTCTTGCAAAACACTCGGCAGACCTCCGTGCAGCCTCTAGAACACGATGGGAGATGTTTTCTGTGCTGGCACAGTTTCTCCTTGCCAGACAAAGTGGAAAAGCTTTTTGCTAAGATGTAGACGAGAAGAGAGGCTAAAGACGAAGGTACGGTGCTCTGCAGAGCTAAGCACCGCTCCCGGACCTCTTTCGGCATGAGGCGCACACCGCTGAGCACTGTGAGCGGCAGAATCGTCTTTGCGCGAAGAAGCAGCTTCTTCGTCTCCGGGAGCCGGAGAGAGCGGCAACTTCGCAAAGGTGATGAAACAAGCTGTACAACACTGCGATTGTGTGCGCAGCATGACAACTGTGAGAAAACAGTACCTGACCACTCTCCTGCATTTTCTAATCACATGAATATTCGATTGCAAGCTGTTTTGGACAACTTTCTTTCTCTTCTTGCAAAACACTCTGCAGACCTCCGTGCAGCTTCTAGAACACGATGGGAGATGTTTTCTGTGCTGGCACAGTTTCTCCTTGCCAGACAGAGTGGAAAAGCTTTTTGCTAAGATGTAGATGAGAAGAGAGGCTAAAGACGAAGGTACGGTGCTCTGCAGAGCTAAGCACCGCTCCCGGGCCTCTTTCGGCAGAAGGCACACACCGCAGAGCACTGTGAGCGGCAGAATCGTCTTTGCGCGAAGAAGCAACTTCTTCGTCTCCGGGAGCCGGAGAGAGCGGCAACTTCACAAAGGTGATGAAACAAGCTGTACAAAACTGCGATTGTGTGCGCAGCATGACAACTGTGAGAAAACAGTACCTGACCACTCTCCTGCCTTTTCTATTCACATAACATTCGATTGCAAGCTGTTTTGGACAACTTTCTTTCTCTTCTTGCAAAACACTCGGCAGACCTCCGTGCAGCCTCTAGAACACGATGGGAGATGTTTTCTGTGCTGGCACAGTTTCTCCTTGCCAGACAGAGTGGAAAAGCTTTTTGCTAAGATGTAGACGAGAAGAGAGGCTAAAGACGAAGGTACGGTGCTCTGCAGAGCTAAGCACCGCTCCCGGGCCTCTTTCGGCAGAAGGCGCACACCGCAGAGCACTGTGAGCGGCAGAATCGGCTTTGCGCGAAGAAGCAGCTTCTTCGTCTCCGGGAGACGGAGAGAGCGGCAGCTTCGCAAAGGTGATGAAACAAGCTGTACAACACTGCGATTGTGTGCGCAGCTTGCCAACTGAGAGAAAACAGTACCTGACCACTCTCCTGCCTTTTCTATTCACATGAACATTCGATTGCAAGCTGTTTTGGACAACTTTCTTTCTCTTCTTGCAAAACACTCGGCAGACCTCCGTGCAGCCTCTAGAACACAATGGAAGATGTTTTCTGTGCTGGCAAAGTTTCTCCTTGCCAGACAGAGTGGAAAAGCTTTTTGCTAAGATGTAGACGAGAAGAGAGGCTAAAGACGAAGGTACGGTGCTCTGCAGAGCTAAGCACCGCTCCCGGACCTCTTTCGGCAGAAGGCGCACACCGCAGAGCACTGTGAGCGGCAGAATCGTCTTTGCGCGAAGAAGCAGCTTCTTCGTCTCCGGGAGCCGGAGAGAGCGGCAACTTCGCAAAGGTGATGAAACAAGCTGTACAAAACTGCGATTGTGTGCGCAGCTTGCCAACTGAGAGAAAACAGTACCTGACCACTCTCCTGACTTTTCTATTCACATGAACATTCGATTGCAAGCTGTTTTGGACAACTTTCTTTCTCTTCTTGCAAAACACTCGGCAGACCTGCGTGCAGCCTCTAGAACACGATGGGAGATGTTTTCTGTGCTGGCACAGTTTCTCCTTGCCAGACAGAGTGGAAAAGCTTTTTGCTAAGATGCAGATGAGAAGAGAGGCTAAAGACGAAGGTACGGTGCTCTGCAGAGCTAAGCACCGCTCCCGGGCCTCTTTCGGCAGAAGGCACACATTGCAGAGCACTGTGAGCGGCAGAAGCGTCTTAGCGCAAAGAAGCAGCTTCTTCGTCTCCGGGAGCCGGAGAGAGCGGCAACTTCGCAAAGGTGATGAAACAAGCTGTACAACACTGCGATTGTGTGCGCAGCTTGCCAACTGAGAGAAAACAGTACCTGACCACTCTCCTGCCTATTTTAATCACATGAACATTCGATTAGAAGCTGTTTTGGACAACTTTCTTTCTCTCCTTGCAAAACACTCATCAGACCTCCGTGCAGATTCTAGAACACGATGGGAGATGTTTTCAGTGCTGGCACAGTTTCACCTTACCAGACAGAGTGGAAAAGCTTTTTGCTAAGATGTAGACGAGAAGAGAGGCTAAAGACGAAGGTACGGTGCTCTGCAGAGCTAAGCACCGCTCCCGGGCCTCTTTCGGCAGAAGGCGCACACCGCAGAGCAATGTGAGCGGCAGAATCGTCTTTGCGCGAAGAAGCAGCTTCTTCGTCTCCGGGAGCCGGAGAGAGCGGCAACTTCGCAAAGGTGATGAAACAAGCTGTACAACACTGCGATTGTGTGCGCAGCTTGCCAACTGAGAGAAAACAGTACCTGACCACTCTCCTGCCTTTTCTATTCACATGAACATTCGATTGCAAGCTGTTTTGGACAACTTTCTTTCTCTTCTTGCAAAACACTCGGCAGACCTCCGTGCAGCCTCTAGAACACGATGGGAGATGTTTTCTGTGCTGGCACAGTTTCTCCTTGCCAGACAAAGTGGAAAAGCTTTTTGCTAAGATGTAGACGAGAAGAGAGGCTAAAGACGAAGGTACGGTGCTCTGCAGAGCTAAGCACCGCTCCCGGACCTCTTTCGGCATGAGGCGCACACCGCTGAGCACTGTGAGCGGCAGAATCGTCTTTGCGCGAAGAAGCAGCTTCTTCGTCTCCGGGAGCCGGAGAGAGCGGCAACTTCGCAAAGGTGATGAAACAAGCTGTACAACACTGCGATTGTGTGCGCAGCATGACAACTGTGAGAAAACAGTACCTGACCACTCTCCTGCATTTTCTAATCACATGAACATTCGATTGCAAGCTGTTTTGGACAACTTTCTTTCTCTTCTTGCAAAACACTCTGCAGACCTCCGTGCAGCTTCTAGAACACGATGGGAGATGTTTTCTGTGCTGGCACAGTTTCTCCTTGCCAGAGTGGAAAAGCTTTTTGCTAAGATGTAGATGAGAAGAGAGGCTAAAGACGAAGGTACGGTGCTCTGCAGAGCTAAGCACCGCTCCCGGGCCTCTTTCAGCAGAAGGCACACACCGCAGAGCACTGTGAGCCGCAGAATCGTCTTTGCGCGAAGAAGCAGCTTCTTCGTCTCCGGGAGCCGGAAAGAGCGGCAACTTCGCCAAGGTGATGAAACAAGCTGTACAACACTGCGATTGTGTGCGCAGCTTGCCAACTGAGAGAAAACAGTACATGACCACTCTCCTGCCTTTTCTATTCACATGAATATTCGATTGCAAGCTGTTTTGGACAACTTTCTTTCTCTTCTTGCAAAACACTCGGCAGACCTCCGTGCAGCCTCTAGAACACGATGGGAGATGTTTTTTGTGCTGGCACAGTTTCTCCTTGCCAGACAGAGTGGAAAAGCTTTTTGCTAAGATGTAGACGAGAAGAGAGGCTAAAGACGAAGGTACGGTGCTCTGCAGAGCTAAGCACAGCTCCCGGGCCTCTTTTGGCAGAAGACGCACACTGCAGAGCACTGTGAGCGGCAGAATCGTCTTTGCGCGAAGAAGCAGCTTCTTCGTCTCCGGGAGCCGGAGAGAGCGGCAGCTTCGCAAAGGTGATGAAACAAGCTGTACAACACTGTGATTGTGTGCGCAGCTTGCCAACTGAGAGAAAACAGTACCTGACCACTCTCCTGCCTTTTCTATTCACATGAACATTCGATTGCAAGCTGTTTTGGACAACTTTCTTTCTCTTCTTGCAAAACACTCGGCAGACCTCCGTGCAGCCTCTAGAACACGATGGGAGATGTTTTCTGTGCTGGCACAGTTTCTCCTTGCCAGACAGAGTGGAAAAGCTTTTTGCTAAGATGTAGACGAGAAGAGAGGCTAAAGACGAAGGTACGGTGCTCTGCAGAGCTAAGCACCGCTCCCGGACCTCTTTCGGCAGAAGGCGCACACCGCAGAGCACTGTGAGCGGCAGAATCGTCTTTGCGCGAAGAAGCAGCTTCTTCATCTCCGGGAGCCGGAGAGAGCGGCAACTTCGCAAAGGTGATGAAACAAGCTGTACAACACTGCGATTGTGTGCGCAGCATGACAACTGAGAGAAAACAGTACCTGACCACTCTCCTGCATTTTCTAATCACATGAACATTCAATTGCAAGCTGTTTTGGTCAACTTTCTTTCTCTTCTTGCAAAACACTCTGCAGACCTCCGTGCAGCTTCTAGAACACGATGGGAGATGTTTTTTGTGCTGGCACAATTTCTCCTTGCCAGACAGAGTGGAAAAGCTTTTTACTAAGATGTAGACGAGAAGAGAGGCTAAAGACGAAGGTACGGTGCTCTGCAGAGCTAAGCACAGCTCCCGGGCCTCTTTCGGCAGAAGTCGCACACTGCAGAGCACTGTGAGCGGCAGAATCGTCTTTGCGCGAAGAAGCAGCTTCTTCGTCTCCGGGAGCCGGAGAGAGCGGCAGCTTCGCAAAGGTGATGAAACAAGCTGTACAACACTGCGATTGTGTGCGCAGCTTGAAAGTGAGAGAAGACAGTACCTGACCACTCTCCTGCCTTTTCAATTCACATGAATATTCGATTGCAAGCTGTTTTGGACAACTTTCTTTCTCTTCTTGCAAAACACTCAGCAGACCACCGTGCAGCCTCTAGAACACGATGGGAGATGTTTTTTGTGCTGGCACAGTTTCTCCTTGCCAGACAGAGTGGAAAAGCTTTTTCCTAAGATGTAGACAAGAAGAGAGGCTAAACACGAAGGTACGGTGCTCTGCAGAGCTAAGCACAGCTCCCGGACCTCTTTCGGCAAAATACGCACACTGCAGAGCACTGTGAGCGGCAGAATCGTCTTTGCACGAAGAAGCAGCTTCTTCGCCTCCGGGAGCCGGAGAGAGCGGCAGCTTCGCAAAGGTGATGAAACAAGCTGTACAACACTGCGATTGTGTGCGCAGCTTGCCAACTGTGAGAAAACAGTACCTGACCACTCTCCTGCATTTTCTAATCACATGAACATTCGATTGCAAGCTGTTTTGGACAACTTTCTTTCTCTTCTTGCAAAACACTTGACAGACCTCCTTGCTGCTCCTAGAAAACGATGGGAGATGTTTTTTGTGCTGGCACAGTTTCTCCTTGCCAGACAGAGTGGAAAAGCTTTTTGCTAGAGATGTAGATGAGAAGAGAGGCTAAAGACGAAGGTACGGTGCTCTGCAGAGCTAAGCACCGCTCCCGGGCCTCTTTCGGCAGAAGGCACACACCGCAGAGCACTGTGAGCGGCAGAATCGTCTTTGCGCGAAGAAGCAGCTTCTTCGTCTCCGGGAGCCGGAGAGAGCGGCAACTTCGCAAAGGTGATGAAACAAGCTGTACAACACTGCGATTGTGTGCGCAGCATGACAACTGTGAGAAAACAGTACCTGACCACTCTCCTGCATTTTCTAATCACATGAATATTCGATTGCAAGCTGTTTTGGACAACTTTCTTTCTCTTCTTGCAAAACACTCTGCAGACCTCCGTGCAGCTTCTAGAACACGATGGGAGATGTTTTCTGTGCTGGCACAGTTTCTCCTTGCCAGACAGAGTGGAAAAGCTTTTTGCTAAGATGTAGATGAGAAGAGAGGCTAAAGACGAAGGTACGGTGCTCTGCAGAGCTAAGCACCGCTCCCGGGCCTCTTTCGGCAGAAGGCACACACCGCAGAGCACTGTGAGCGGCAGAATCGTCTTTGCGCGAAGAAGCAGCTTCTTCGTCTCCGGGAGCCGGAGAGAGCGGCAGCTTCGCAAAGGTGATGAAACAAGCTGTACAACACTGCGATTGTGTGCGCAGCTTGCCAACTGAGAGAAAACAGTACCTGACCACTCTCCTGCCTTTTCTATTCACATGAACATTCGATTGCAAGCTGTTTTGGACAACTTTCTTTCTCTTCTTGCAAAACACTTGACAGACCTCCTTGCTGCTTCTAGAACACGATGGGAGATGTTTTTTGTGCTGGCACAGTTTCTCCTTGCCAGACAGAGTGGAAAAGCTTTTTGCTAGAGATGTAGACGAGAAGAGAGGCTAAAGACGAAGGTACGGTGCTCTGCAGAGCTAAGCACCGCTCCCGGGCCTCTTTCGGCAGAAGGCGCACACCGCAGAGCACTGTGAGCGGCAGAATCGTCTTTGCGCGAAGAAGCAGCTTCTTCGTCTCCGGGAGCCGGAGAGAGCGGCAACTTCGCAAAGGTGATGAAACAAGCTGTACAACACTGCGATTGTGTGCGCAGCTTGCCAACTGAGAGAAAACAGTACCTGACCACTCTCCTGCCTTTTCTATTCACTTCAACATTCGATTGCAAGCTGTTTTGGACAACTTTCTTTCTCTTCTTGCAAAACACTGGGCAGACCTCCGTGCAGCCTCTAGAACACGATGGGAGATGTTTTCTGTGCTGGCACAGTTTCTCCTTGCCAGACAGAGTGGAAAAGCTTTTTGCTAAGATGTAGACGAGAAGAGAGGCTAAAGACGAAGGTACGGTGCTCTGCAGAGCTAAGCACCGCTCCCGGACCTCTTTCGGCAGAAGGCGCACACCGCAGAGCACTGTGAGCGGCAGAATCGTCTTTGCGCGAAGAAGCAGCTTCTTCATCTCCGGGAGCCGGAGAGAGCGGCAACTTCGCAAAGGTGATGAAACAAGCTGTACAACACTGCGATTGTGTGCGCAGCTTGAAAGTGAGAGAAAACAGTACCTGACCACTCTCCTGCCTTTTCTATTCACATGAACATTCGATTGCAAGCTGTTTTGGACAACTTTCTTTCTCTTCTTGCAAAACACTCGGCAGACCAGCGTACAGCCTCTAGAACACGATGGGAGATGTTTTTTGTGCTGGCACAGTTTCTCCTTGCCAGACAGAGTGGAAAAGCTTTTTGCTAAGATGTAGACGAGAAGAGAAGCTAAAGAAGCAGGTATGGTGCTCTGCAGAGCTAAGCATAGCTCCCGGGCCTCTTTCGGCAGAAGACACACACTGCAGAGCACTGTGAGCGGCAGAATCGTCTTTGCGCGAAGAAGCAGCTTCTTCGTCTCCGGGAGCCGGAGAGAGCGGCAACTTCGCAAAGGTGATGAAACAAGCTGTACAACACTGCGATTGTGTGCGCAGCTTGCCAACTGAGAGAAAACAGTACCTGACCATCTCCTGCCTTTTCTATTCACATGAATATTCGATTGCAAGCTGTTTTGGACAACTTTCTTTCTCTTCTTGCAAAACACTCAGCAGACCACCGTGCAGCCTCTGGAACACGATGGGAGATGTTTTTTGTGCTGGCACAGTTTCTCCTTGCCAGACAGAGTGGAAAAGCTTTTTGCTAAGATGTAGACAAGAAGAGAGGCTAAAGACGAAGGTACGGTGCTCTGCAGAGCTAAGCACAGCTCCCGGGCCTCTTTCGGCAGAAGGCGCACACCGCAGAGCACTGTGAGCGGCAGAATCGTCTTTGCGCGAAGAAGCAGCTTCTTCGTCTCCGGGAGCCGGAGAGAGCGGCAGCTTCGCAAAGGTGATGAAACAAGCTGTACAACACTGCGATTGTGTGCGCAGCTTGCCAACTGAGAGAAAACAGTACCTGACCACTCTCCTGCCTTTTCTATTCACATGAACATTCGATTGCAAGCTGTTTTGGACAACTTTCTTTCTCTTCTTGCAAAACACTCGGCAGACCTCCGTGCAGCCTCTAGAACACGATGGGAGATGTTTTCTGTGCTGGCAAAGTTTCTCCTTGCCAGACAGAGTGGAAAAGCTTTTTGCTAAGATGTAGACGAGAAGAGAAGCTAAAGAAGCAGGTATGGTGCTCTGCAGAGCTAAGCACAGCTCCCGGGCCTCTTTCAGCAGAAGACACACACTGCAGAGCACTGTGAGCGGCAGAATCGTCTTTGCGCGAAGAAGCAGCTTCTTCGTCTCCGGGAGCCGGAGAGAGCGGCAACTTCGCAAAGGTGATGAAACAAGCTGTACAACACTGCGATTGTGTGCGCAGCTTGCCAACTGAGAGAAAACAGTACCTGACCATCTCCGGCCTTTTCTATTCACATGAATATTCGATTGCAAGCTGTTTTGGACAACTTTCTTTCTCTTCTTGCAAAACACTCGGCAGACCTACGTGCAGCCTCTAGAACACGATGGGAGATGTTTTCTGTGCTGGCACAGTTTCTCCTTGCCAGACAGAGTGGAAAAGCTTTTTGCTAAGATGTAGACGAGAAGAGAGGCTAAAGACAAAGGTACGGTGCTCTGCAGAGCTAAGCACCGCTCCCGGGCCTCTTTCGGCAGAAGGCGCACACCGCAGAGCACTGTGAGCGGCAGAATCGTCTTTGCGCGAAGAAGCAGCTTCTTCGTCTCCGGGAGCTGGAGAGAGCGGCAGCTTCGCAAAGGTGATGAAACAAGCTGTACAACACTGCGATTGTGTGCGCAGCTTGCCAACTTAGAGAAAACAGTACCTGACCACTCTCCTGCCTTTTCTATTCACATGAACATTCGATTGGAAGCTGTTTTGGACAACTTTCTTTCTCTTCTTGCAAAACACTCGGCAGACCTCCGTGCAGCCTCTAGAACACGATGGGAGATGTTTTCTGTGCTGGCACAGTTTCTCCTTGCCAGACAAAGTGGAAAAGCTTTTTGCTAAGATGTAGACGAGAAGAGAGGCTAAAGACGAAGGTACGGTGCTCTGCAGAGCTAAGCACCGCTCCCGGACCTCTTTCGGCATGAGGCGCACACCGCTGAGCACTGTGAGCGGCAGAATCGTCTTTGCGCGAAGAAGCAGCTTCTTCGTCTCCGGGAGCCGGAGAGAGCGGCAACTTCGCAAAGGTGATGAAACAAGCTGTACAACACTGCGATTGTGTGCGCAGCATGACAACTGTGAGAAAACAGTACCTGACCACTCTCCTGCATTTTCTAATCACATGAACATTCGATTGCAAGCTGTTTTGGACAACTTTCTTTCTCTTCTTGCAAAACACTCTGCAGACCTCCGTGCAGCTTCTAGAACACGATGGGAGATGTTTTCTGTGCTGGCACAGTTTCTCCTTGCCAGAGTGGAAAAGCTTTTTGCTAAGATGTAGATGAGAAGAGAGGCTAAAGACGAAGGTACGGTGCTCTGCAGAGCTAAGCACCGCTCCCGGGCCTCTTTCAGCAGAAGGCACACACCGCAGAGCACTGTGAGCCGCAGAATCGTCTTTGCGCGAAGAAGCAGCTTCTTCGTCTCCGGGAGCCGGAAAGAGCGGCAACTTCGCCAAGGTGATGAAACAAGCTGTACAACACTGCGATTGTGTGCGCAGCTTGCCAACTGAGAGAAAACAGTACATGACCACTCTCCTGCCTTTTCTATTCACATGAATATTCGATTGCAAGCTGTTTTGGACAACTTTCTTTCTCTTCTTGCAAAACACTCGGCAGACCTCCGTGCAGCCTCTAGAACACGATGGGAGATGTTTTTTGTGCTGGCACAGTTTCTCCTTGCCAGACAGAGTGGAAAAGCTTTTTGCTAAGATGTAGACGAGAAGAGAGGCTAAAGACGAAGGTACGGTGCTCTGCAGAGCTAAGCACAGCTCCCGGGCCTCTTTTGGCAGAAGACGCACACTGCAGAGCACTGTGAGCGGCAGAATCGTCTTTGCGCGAAGAAGCAGCTTCTTCGTCTCCGGGAGCCGGAGAGAGCGGCAGCTTCGCAAAGGTGATGAAACAAGCTGTACAACACTGTGATTGTGTGCGCAGCATAACAACTGAGAGAAAACAGTACCTGACCACTCTCCTGCCTTTTCTATTCACATGAACATTCGATTGCAAGCTGTTTTGGACAACTTTCTTTCTCTTCTTGCAAAACACTCGGCAGACCTCCGTGCAGCCTCTAGAACACGATGGGAGATGTTTTCTGTGCTGGCACAGTTTCTCCTTGCCAGACAGAGTGGAAAAGCTTTTTGCTAAGATGTAGACGAGAAGAGAGGCTAAAGACGAAGGTACGGTGCTCTGCAGAGCTAAGCACCGCTCCCGGACCTCTTTCGGCAGAAGGCGCACACCGCAGAGCACTGTGAGCGGCAGAATCGTCTTTGCGCGAAGAAGCAGCTTCTTCATCTCCGGGAGCCGGAGAGAGCGGCAACTTCGCAAAGGTGATGAAACAAGCTGTACAACACTGCGATTGTGTGCGCAGCATGACAACTGAGAGAAAACAGTACCTGACCACTCTCCTGCATTTTCTAATCACATGAACATTCAATTGCAAGCTGTTTTGGTCAACTTTCTTTCTCTTCTTGCAAAACACTCTGCAGACCTCCGTGCAGCTTCTAGAACACGATGGGAGATGTTTTTTGTGCTGGCACAATTTCTCCTTGCCAGACAGAGTGGAAAAGCTTTTTACTAAGATGTAGACGAGAAGAGAGGCTAAAGACGAAGGTACGGTGCTCTGCAGAGCTAAGCACAGCTCCCGGGCCTCTTTCGGCAGAAGTCGCACACTGCAGAGCACTGTGAGCGGCAGAATCGTCTTTGCGCGAAGAAGCAGCTTCTTCGTCTCCGGGAGCCGGAGAGAGCGGCAGCTTCGCAAAGGTGATGAAACAAGCTGCACAACACTGCGATTGTGTGCGCAGCTTGAAAGTGAGAGAAGACAGTACCTGACCACTCTCCTGCCTTTTCAATTCACATGAATATTCGATTGCAAGCTGTTTTGGACAACTTTCTTTCTCTTCTTGCAAAACACTCAGCAGACCACCGTGCAGCCTCTAGAACACGATGGGAGATGTTTTTTGTGCTGGCACAGTTTCTCCTTGCCAGACAGAGTGGAAAAGCTTTTTCCTAAGATGTAGACAAGAAGAGAGGCTAAACACGAAGGTACGGTGCTCTGCAGAGCTAAGCACAGCTCCCGGACCTCTTTCGGCAAAATACGCACACTGCAGAGCACTGTGAGCGGCAGAATCGTCTTTGCACGAAGAAGCAGCTTCTTCGCCTCCGGGAGCCGGAGAGAGCGGCAGCTTCGCAAAGGTGATGAAACAAGCTGTACAACACTGCGATTGTGTGCGCAGCTTGCCAACTGTGAGAAAACAGTACCTGACCACTCTCCTGCATTTTCTAATCACATGAACATTCGATTGCAAGCTGTTTTGGACAACTTTCTTTCTCTTCTTGCAAAACACTTGACAGACCTCCTTGCTGCTTCTAGAAAACGATGGGAGATGTTTTTTGTGCTGGCACAGTTTCTCCTTGCCAGACAGAGTGGAAAAGCTTTTTGCTAGAGATGTAGATGAGAAGAGAGGCTAAAGACGAAGGTACGGTGCTCTGCAGAGCTAAGCACCGCTCCCGGGCCTCTTTCGGCAGAAGGCACACACCGCAGAGCACTGTGAGCGGCAGAATCGTCTTTGCGCGAAGAAGCAGCTTCTTCGTCTCCGGGAGCCGGAGAGAGCGGCAACTTCGCAAAGGTGATGAAACAAGCTGTACAACACTGCGATTGTGTGCGCAGCATGACAACTGTGAGAAAACAGTACCTGACCACTCTCCTGCATTTTCTAATCACATGAATATTCGATTGCAAGCTGTTTTGGACAACTTTCTTTCTCTTCTTGCAAAACACTCTGCAGACCTCCGTGCAGCTTCTAGAACACGATGGGAGATGTTTTCTGTGCTGGCACAGTTTCTCCTTGCCAGACAGAGTGGAAAAGCTTTTTGCTAAGATGTAGATGAGAAGAGAGGCTAAAGACGAAGGTACGGTGCTCTGCAGAGCTAAGCACCGCTCCCGGGCCTCTTTCGGCAGAAGGCACACACCGCAGAGCACTGTGAGCGGCAGAATCGTCTTTGCGCGAAGAAGCAGCTTCTTCGTCTCCGGGAGCCGGAGAGAGCGGCAGCTTCGCAAAGGTGATGAAACAAGCTGTACAACACTGCGATTGTGTGCGCAGCTTGCCAACTGAGAGAAAACAGTACCTGACCACTCTCCTGCCTTTTCTATTCACATGAACATTCGATTGCAAGCTGTTTTGGACAACTTTCTTTCTCTTCTTGCAAAACACTTGACAGACCTCCTTGCTGCTTCTAGAACACGATGGGAGATGTTTTTTGTGCTGGCACAGTTTCTCCTTGCCAGACAGAGTGGAAAAGCTTTTTGCTAGAGATGTAGACGAGAAGAGAGGCTAAAGACGAAGGTACGGTGCTCTGCAGAGCTAAGCACCGCTCCCGGGCCTCTTTCGGCAGAAGGCGCACACCGCAGAGCACTGTGAGCGGCAGAATCGTCTTTGCGCGAAGAAGCAGCTTCTTCGTCTCCGGGAGCCGGAGAGAGCGGCAACTTCGCAAAGGTGATGAAACAAGCTGTACAACACTGCGATTGTGTGCGCAGCTTGCCAACTGAGAGAAAACAGTACCTGACCACTCTCCTGCCTTTTCTATTCACTTCAACATTCGATTGCAAGCTGTTTTGGACAACTTTCTTTCTCTTCTTGCAAAACACTGGGCAGACCTCCGTGCAGCCTCTAGAACACGATGGGAGATGTTTTCTGTGCTGGCACAGTTTCTCCTTGCCAGACAGAGTGGAAAAGCTTTTTGCTAAGATGTAGACGAGAAGAGAGGCTAAAGACGAAGGTACGGTGCTCTGCAGAGCTAAGCACCGCTCCCGGACCTCTTTCGGCAGAAGGCGCACACCGCAGAGCACTGTGAGCGGCAGAATCGTCTTTGCGCGAAGAAGCAGCTTCTTCATCTCCGGGAGCCGGAGAGAGCGGCAACTTCGCAAAGGTGATGAAACAAGCTGTACAACACTGCGATTGTGTGCGCAGCTTGAAAGTGAGAGAAAACAGTACCTGACCACTCTCCTGCCTTTTCTATTCACATGAACATTCGATTGCAAGCTGTTTTGGACAACTTTCTTTCTCTTCTTGCAAAACACTCGGCAGACCAGCGTACAGCCTCTAGAACACGATGGGAGATGTTTTTTGTGCTGGCACAGTTTCTCCTTGCCAGACAGAGTGGAAAAGCTTTTTGCTAAGATGTAGACGAGAAGAGAAGCTAAAGAAGCAGGTATGGTGCTCTGCAGAGCTAAGCATAGCTCCCGGGCCTCTTTCGGCAGAAGACACACACTGCAGAGCACTGTGAGCGGCAGAATCGTCTTTGCGCGAAGAAGCAGCTTCTTCGTCTCCGGGAGCCGGAGAGAGCGGCAACTTCGCAAAGGTGATGAAACAAGCTGTACAACACTGCGATTGTGTGCGCAGCTTGCCAACTGAGAGAAAACAGTACCTGACCATCTCCTGCCTTTTCTATTCACATGAATATTCGATTGCAAGCTGTTTTGGACAACTTTCTTTCTCTTCTTGCAAAACACTCAGCAGACCACCGTGCAGCCTCTGGAACACGATGGGAGATGTTTTTTGTGCTGGCACAGTTTCTCCTTGCCAGACAGAGTGGAAAAGCTTTTTGCTAAGATGTAGACAAGAAGAGAGGCTAAAGACGAAGGTACGGTGCTCTGCAGAGCTAAGCACAGCTCCCGGGCCTCTTTCGGCAGAAGGCGCACACCGCAGAGCACTGTGAGCGGCAGAATCGTCTTTGCGCGAAGAAGCAGCTTCTTCGTCTCCGGGAGCCGGAGAGAGCGGCAGCTTCGCAAAGGTGATGAAACAAGCTGTACAACACTGCGATTGTGTGCGCAGCTTGCCAACTGAGAGAAAACAGTACCTGACCACTCTCCTGCCTTTTCTATTCACATGAACATTCGATTGCAAGCTGTTTTGGACAACTTTCTTTCTCTTCTTGCAAAACACTCGGCAGACCTCCGTGCAGCCTCTAGAACACGATGGGAGATGTTTTCTGTGCTGGCAAAGTTTCTCCTTGCCAGACAGAGTGGAAAAGCTTTTTGCTAAGATGTAGACGAGAAGAGAAGCTAAAGAAGCAGGTATGGTGCTCTGCAGAGCTAAGCACAGCTCCCGGGCCTCTTTCAGCAGAAGACACACACTGCAGAGCACTGTGAGCGGCAGAATCGTCTTTGCGCGAAGAAGCAGCTTCTTCGCCTCCGGGAGCCGGAGCGAGCGGCAACTTCGCAAAGGTGATGAAACAAGCTGTACAACACTGCGATTGTGTGCGCAGCTTGCCAACTGAGAGAAAACAGTACCTGACCATCTCCTGCCTTTTCTATTCACATGAATATTCGATTGCAAGCTGTTTTGGACAACTTTCTTTCTCTTCTTGCAAAACACTCGGCAGACCTACGTGCAGCCTCTAGAACACGATGGGAGATGTTTTCTGTGCTGGCACAGTTTCTCCTTGCCAGACAGAGTGGAAAAGCTTTTTGCTAAGATGTAGACGAGAAGAGAGGCTAAAGACAAAGGTACGGTGCTCTGCAGAGCTAAGCACCGCTCCCGGGCCTCTTTCGGCAGAAGGCGCACACCGCAGAGCACTGTGAGCGGCAGAATCGTCTTTGCGCGAAGAAGCAGCTTCTTCGTCTCCGGGAGCTGGAGAGAGCGGCAGCTTCGCAAAGGTGATGAAACAAGCTGTACAACACTGCGATTGTGTGCGCAGCTTGCCAACTTAGAGAAAACAGTACCTGACCACTCTCCTGCCTTTTCTATTCACATGAACATTCGATTGGAAGCTGTTTTGGACAACTTTCTTTCTCTTCTTGCAAAACACTCGGCAGACCTCCGTGCAGCATCTAGAACACGATGGGAGATGTTTTTTGTGCTGGCACAGTTTCTCCTTGCCAGACAGAGTGGAAAAGCTTTTTGCTAAGATGTTGACAAGAAGAGAGGCTAAAGATGAAGGTACGGTGCTCTGCAGAGCTAAGGACCGCTCCCGGACCTCTTTCGGCAGAAGGCGCACACCGCAGAGCACTGTGAGCGGCAGAATCGTCTTTGCGCGAAGAAGCAGCTTCTTCATCTCCGGGAGCCGGAGAGAGCGGCAGCTTCGCAAAGGTGATGAAACAAGCTGTACAACACTGCGATTGTGTGCGCAGCATGACAACTGAGAGAAAACAGTACCTGACCACTCTCCTGCATTTTCTAATCACATGAACATTCGATTGCAAGCTGTTTTGGACAACTTTCTTTCTCTTCTTGCAAAACACTCGGCACACCTCCGTGCAGCTTCTAGAACACGATGGGAGATGTTTTCTGTGCTGGCGAAGTTTCTCCTTGCCAGACAGAGTGGAAAAGCTTTTTGCTAAGATGTAGACGAGAAGAGAGGCTAAAGACGAAGGTACGGTGCTCTGCAGAGCTAATCACCGCTCCCGGGCCTCTTTCGGCAGAAGGCGCACACCGCAGAGCACTGTGAGCGGCAGAATCGTCTTTGCGTGAAGAAGCAGCTTCTTCGTCTCCGGGAGCCGGAGAGAGCGGCAGCTTCGCAAAGGTGATGAAACAAGCTGTACAACACTGCGATTGTGTGCGCAGCTTGCCAACTGAGAGAAAACAGTACCTGACCACTCTCCTGCCTTTTCTATTCACATGAACATTCGATTGCAAGCTGTTTTGGACAACTTTCTTTCTCTTCTTGCAAAACACTCGGCAGACATCCATGCAGCCTCTAGAACACGATGGGAGATGTTTTCTGTGTTACACAGTTTCTCCTTGCCAGACAGAGTGGAAAAGCTTTTTGCTAAGATGTAGACGAGAAGAGAGGCTAAAGACGAAGGTACGGTGCTCTGCAGAGCTAAGCACCGCTCCCGGACCTCTTTCGGCAGAAGGCGCACACCGCAGAGCACTGTGAGCGGCCGAATCGTCTTTGCGCGAAGAAGCAGCTTCTTCGTCTCCGGGAGCCGGAGAGAGCGGCAACTTCGCAAAGGTGATGAAACAAGCTGTACAACACTGCGATTGTGTGCGCAGCTTGCCAACTGAGAGAAAACAGTACCTGACCACTCTCCTGCCTTTTCTATTCACATGAACATTCGATTGCAAGCTGTTTTGGACAACTTTCTTTCTCTTCTTGCAAAACACTCGGCAGACCTCCGTGCAGCCTCTAGAACACGATGGGAGATGTTTTCTGTGCTGGCAAAGTTTCTCCTTGCCAGACATAGTGGAAAAGCTTTTTACTAAGATGTAGACGAGAAGAGAGGCTAAAGACGAAGGTACCGTGCTCTGCAGAGCTAAGCACCGCTCCCGGACCTCTTTCGGCAGAAGGCGCACACCGCAGGGCATTGTGAGCGGCAGAATCGTCTTTGCGCGAAGAAGCAGCTTCTTCGTCTCCGGGAGCCGGAAAGAGCGGCAACTTCGCAAAGGTGATGAAACAAGCTGTACAACACTGCGATTGTGTGCGCAGCTTGCCAACTGAGAGAAAACAGTACCTGACCACTCTCCTGCCTTTTCTATTCACATGAACATTCGATTGCAAGCTGTTTTGGACAACTTTCTTTCTCTTCTTGCAAAACACTCGGCAGACCTCCGTGCAGCCTCTAGAACACGATGGGAGATGTTTTCTGTGCTGGCACAGTTTCTCCTTGCCAGACAGAGTGGAAAAGCTTTTTGCGAACATGTAGACGAGAAGAGAGGCTAAAGACGAAGGTACGGTGCCCTGCAGAGCTAAGCACAGCTCCCGGGCCTCTTTCGGCAGAAGACGCACACTGCAGAGCACTGTGAGCGGCAGAATCGTCTTTGCGCGAAGAAGCAGCTTCTTCGTCTCCGGGAGCCGGAGAGAGCGGCAGCTTCGCAAAGGTGATGAAACAAGCTGTACAACACTGCGATTGTGTGCGCAGCTTGCCAACTGAGAGAAAACAGTACCTGACCACTCTCCTGCCTTTTCTATTCACATGAACATTCGATTGCAAGCTGTTTTGGACAACTTTCTTTCTCTTCTTGCAAAACACTCGGCGGACCTCCGTGCAGCCTCTAGAACACGATGGGAGTTGTTTTCTGTGCTGGCACAGTTTCTCATTGCCAGACAGAGTGGAAAAGCTTTTTGCTAAGATGTAGACGAGAAGAGAGGCTAAAGACGAAGGTACGGTGCTCTGCAGAGCTAAGCACCGCTCCCGGGCCTCTTTCGGCAGAAGGCGCACACCGCAGAGCACTGTGAGCGGCAGAATCGTCTTTGCACGAAGAAGCAGCTTCTTCGTCTCCGGGAGCCGGAGAGAGCGGCAACTTCGCAAAGGCGATGAAACAAGCTGTACAACACTGCGATTGTGTGCGCAGCATGACAACTGTGAGAAAACAGTACCTGACCACTCTCCTGCATTTTCTAACCACATGAACATTCGATTACAAGCTGTTTTGGACAACTTTCTTTCTCTTCTTGCAAAACACTTGACAGACCTCCTTGCAGCTTCTAGAACACGATGGGAGATGTTTTTTGTGCTGGCACAGTTTCTCCTTGCCAGACAGAGTGGAAAAGCTTTTTGCTAGAGATGTAGACGAGAAGAGAGGCTAAAGACGAAGGTACGGTGCTCTGCAGAGCTAAGCACCGCTCCCGGGCCTCTTTCGGCAGAAGGCGCACACCGCAGAGCACTGTGAGCGGCAGAATCGTCTTTGCGCGAAGAAGCAGCTTCTTCGTCTCCGGGAGCCGGAGAGAGCGGCAACTTCGCAAAGGTGATGAAACAAGCTGTACAACACTGCGATTGTGTGCGCAGTTTGCCAACTGAGAGAAAACAGTACCTGACCACTCTCCTGCCTTTTCTATTCACATGAACATTCGATTGCAAGCTGTTTTGGACAACTTTCTTTCTCTTCTTGCAAAACACTCGGCAGACCTCCGTGCAGCCTCTAGAACACGATGCGAGATGTTTTCTGTGCAGGCAAAGTTTCTCCTTGCCAGACAGAGTGGAAAAGCGTTTTGCTAAGATGTAGACGAGAAGAGAGGCTAAAGACGAAGGTACGGTGCTCTGCAGAGCTAAGCACCGCTCCCGGACCTCTTTCGGCAGAAGACACACACTGCAGAGCACTGTGAGCGGCAGAATCGTCTTTGCGCGAAGAAGCAGCTTCTTCGTCTCCGGGAGCCGGAGAGAGCGGCAACTTCGCAAAGGTGATGAAACAAGCTGTACAACACTGCGATTGTGTGCGCAGCTTGAAAGTGAGAGAAAACAGTACCTGACCACTCTCCTGCCTTTTCTATTCACATGAACATTCGATTGCAAGCTGTTTTGGACAACTTTCTTTCTCTTCTTGCAAAACACTCGGAAGACCTCCGTGCAGCCTCTAGAACACGATGGGAGATGTTTTTTGTGCTGGCACAGTTTCTCCTTGCCAGACAGAGTGGAAAAGCTTTTTGCTAAGATGTAGACGAGAAGAGAAGCTAAAGAAGCAGGTATGGTGCTCTGCAGAGCTAAGCACAGCCCCCGGGCCTCTTTCGGCAGAAGACACACACTGCAGAGCACTGTGAGCGGCAGAATCGTCTTTGCGCGAAGAAGCAGCTTCTTCGTCTCCGGGAGCCGGAGAGAGCGGCAACTTCGCAAAGGTGATGAAACAAGCTGTACAACACTGCGATTGTGTGCGCAGCTTGCCAACTGAGAGAAAACAGTACCTGACCATCTCCTGCCTTTTCTATTCAGATGAATATTCGATTGCAAGCTGTTTTGGACAACTTTCTTTCTCTTCTTGCAAAACACTCAGCAGACCACCGTGCAGCCTCTGGAACACGATGGGAGATGTTTTTTGTGCTGGCACAGTTTCTCCTTGCCAGACAGAGTGGAAAAGCTTTTTGCTAAGATGTAGACAAGAAGAGAGGCTAAAGACGAAGGTACGGTGCTCTGCAGAGCTAAGCACAGCTCCCGGGCCTCTTTCGGCAGAAGACGCACACCGCAGAGCACTGTGAGCGGCAGAATCGTCTTTGCGCGAAGAAGCAGCTTCTTCGTCTCCGGGAGCCGGAGAGAGCGGCAGCTTCGCAAAGGTGATGAAACAAGCTGTACAACACTGCGATTGTGTGCGCAGCTTGCCAACTGAGAGAAAACAGTACCTGACCACTCTCCTGCCTTTTCTATTCACATGAACATTCGATTGCAAGCTGTTTTGGACAACTTTCTTTCTCTTCTTGCAAAATACACGGCAGACCGGCCTTCAGCCTCTAGAACACGATGGGAGATGTTTTCTGTGCTGGCAAAGTTTCTCCTTGCCAGACAGAGTGGAAAAGCTTTTTGCTAAGATGTAGACGAGAAGAGAAGCTAAAGAAGCAGGTATGGTGCTCTGCAGAGCTAAGCACAGCTCCCGGGCCTCTTTCAGCAGAAGACACACACTGCAGAGCACTGTGAGCGGCAGAATCGTCTTTGCGCGAAGAAGCAGCTTCTTCGCCTCCGGGAGCCGGAGCGAGCGGCAACTTCGCAAAGGTGATGAAACAAGCTGTACAACACTGCGATTGTGTGCGCAGCTTGCCAACTGAGAGAAAACAGTACCTGACCACTCTCCTGCCTTTTCTATTCACATGAACATTCGATTGCAAGCTGTTTTGGACAACTTTCTTTCTCTTCTTGCAAAACACTCGGCAGACCTCCGTGCAGCCTCTAGAACACGATGGGAGATGTTTTCTGTGCTGGCACAGTTTCTCCTTGCCAGACAGAGTGGAAAAGCTTTTTGCTAAGATGTAGACGAGAAGAGAGGCTAAAGACGAAGGTACCGTGCTCTGCAGAGCTAAGCACCGCTCCCGGACCTCTTTCGGCAGAAGGCGCACACCGCAGAGCACTGTGAGCGGCATAATCGTCTTTGCGCGAAGAAGCAGCTTCTTCGTCTCCGGGAGCCGGAGAGAGCGGCAGCTTCGCAAAGGTGATGAAACAAGCTGTACAACACTGCCATTGTGTGCGCAGCTTGCCAACTGAGAGAAAACAGTACCTGACCACTCTCCTGCCCTTTCTATTCACATGAACATTCGATTGCAAGCTGTTTTGGACAACTTTCTTTCTCTTCTTGCAAAACACTCGGCAGACCTCCGTGCAGCCTCTAGAACACGATGGGAGATGTTTTCTGTGCTGGCACAGTTTCTCCTTGCCAGACAGAGTGGAAAAGCTTTTTGCTAAGATGTAGACGAGAAGAGAGGCTAAAGACGAAGGTACGGTGCTCTGCAGAGCTAAGCACAGCTCCCGGGCCTCTTTAGGCAGAAGACGCACACTGTAGAGCACTGTGAGCGGCAGAATCGTCTTTGCGCGAAGAAGCAGCTTCTTCGTCTCCGGGAGCCGGAGAGAGCGGCAGCTTCGCAAAGGTGATGAAACAAGCTGTACAACACTGCGATTGTGTGCGCAGCTTGCCAACTGAGAGAAAACAGTACCTGACCACTCTCCTGCCTTTTCTATTCACATGAACATTCGATTGCAAGCTGTTTTGGACAACTTTCTTTCTCTTCTTGCAAAACACTCGGCAGACCTCCGTGCAGCCTCTAGAACACGATGGGAGATGTTTTCTGTGCTGGCACAGTTTCTCCTTGCCAGAAAGAGGGGAAAAGCTTTTTGCTAAGATGTAGACGAGAAGAGAGGCTAAAGACGAAGGTACGGTGCTCTGCAGAGCTAAGCACCGCTCCCGGACCTCTTTCGGCAGAAGGCGCACACCGCAGAGCACTGTGAGCGGCAGAATCGTCTTTGCGCGAAGAAGCAGCTTCTTCGTCTCCGGGAGCCGGAGAGAGCGGCAACTTCGCAAAGGTGATGAAACAAGCTGTACAACACTGCGATTGTGCGCGCAGCTTGCCAACTGAGAGAAAACAGTACCTGACCACTCTCCTGCCTTTTCTATTCACATGAACATTCGATTGCAAGCTGTTTTGGAAAACTTTCTTTCTCTTCTTGCAAAACACTCGGCAGACCTGCGTGCAGCCTCTAGAAGACGATGGGAGATGTTTTTTGTGCTGGCACAGTTTCTCCTTGCCAGACAGAGTGGAAAAGCTTTTTGCTAAGATGTAGACGAGAAGAGAGGCTAAAGACGAAGGTACGGTGCTCTGCAGAGCTAAGCACCGCTCCCGGGCCTCTTTCGGCAGAAGGCGCACACCGCAGAGCACTGTGAGCGGCAGAATCGTCTTTGCGCGAAGAAGCAGCTTCTTCGTCTCCGGGAGCCGGAGAGAGCGGCAGCTTCGCAAAGGTGATGAAACAAGCTGTACAACACTGCGATTGTGTGCGCCGCTTGCAGACTGAGAGAAAACAGTACCTGACCACTCTCCTGCCTTTTCTATTCACATGAACATTCGATTGCAAGCTGTTTTAGACAACTTTCTTTCTCTTCTTGCAAAACACTCGGCAGACCTCCGTGCAGCCTCTAGAACACGATGGGAGATGTTTTTTGTGCTGGCACAGTTTCTCCTTGCCAGACAGAGTGGAAAAGCTTTTTGCTAAGATGTAGACGAGAAGAGAGGCTAAAGACGAAGGTACGGTGCTCTGCAGACCTAAGCACAGCTCCCGGGCCTCTTTCGGCAGAAGGCGCACACCGCAGGGCACTGTGAGCGGCAGAACCGTCTTTGCGCGAAGAAGCAGCTTCTTCGTCTCCGGGAGCCGGAGAGAGCGGCAGCTTCGCAAAGGTGATGAAACAAGCTGTACAACACTGCGATTGTGTGCGCAGCTTGCCAACTGAGAGAAAACAGTACCTGACCACTCTCCTGCCTTTTCTATTCACATGAACATTCGATTGCAAGCTGTTTTGGACAACTTTCTTTCTCTTCTTGCAAAACACTCGGCAGACCTCCGTGCAGCTTCTAGAACACGATGGGAGATGTTTTCTGTGCTGGCAAAGTTTCTCCTTGCCAGACAGAGTGGAAAAGCTTTTTGCTAAGATGTAGACGAGAAGAGAGGCTAAAGACGAAGGTACGGTGCTCTGCAGAGCTAAGCACCGCTCCCGGGCCTCTTTCGGCTGAAGGCGCACACCGCAGAGGACTGTGAGCGGCAGAATCGTCTTTGCGCGAAGAAGCAGCTTCTTCGTCTCCGGGAGCCGGAGAGAGCGGCAGCTTCGCAAAGGTGATGAAACAAGCTGTACAACACTGCGATTGTGTGCGCAGTTTGCCAACTGAGAGAAAACAGTACCTGACCACTCTCCTGCCTTTTCTATTCACATGAACATTCGATTGCAAGCTGTTTTGGACAACTTTCTTTCTCTTCTTGCAAAACACTCGGCAGACCTCCGTGCAGCCTCTAGAACACGATGGGAGATGTTTTCTGTGCTGGCAAAGTTTCTCCTTGCCAGACATAGTGGAAAAGCTTTTTACTAAGATGTAGACGAGAAGAGAGGCTAAAGACGAAGGTACCGTGCTCTGCAGAGCTAAGCACCGCTCCCGGACCTCTTTCGGCAGAAGGCGCACACCGCAGGGCATTGTGAGCGGCAGAATCGTCTTTGCGCGAAGAAGCAGCTTCTTCGTCTCCGGGAGCCGGAAAGAGCGGCAACTTCGCAAAGGTGATGAAACAAGCTGTACAACACTGCGATTGTGTGCGCAGCTTGCCAACTGAGAGAAAACAGTACCTGACCACTCTCCTGCCTTTTCTATTCACATGAACATTCGATTGCAAGCTGTTTTGGACAACTTTCTTTCTCTTCTTGCAAAACACTCGGCAGACCTCCGTGCAGCCTCTAGAACACGATGGGAGATGTTTTCTGTGCTGGCACAGTTTCTCCTTGCCAGACAGAGTGGAAAAGCTTTTTGCGAACATGTAGACGAGAAGAGAGGCTAAAGACGAAGGTACGGTGCCCTGCAGAGCTAAGCACAGCTCCCGGGCCTCTTTCGGCAGAAGACGCACACTGCAGAGCACTGTGAGCGGCAGAATCGTCTTTGCGCGAAGAAGCAGCTTCTTCGTCTCCGGGAGCCGGAGAGAGCGGCAGCTTCGCAAAGGTGATGAAACAAGCTGTACAACACTGCGATTGTGTGCGCAGCTTGCCAACTGAGAGAAAACAGTACCTGACCACTCTCCTGCCTTTTCTATTCACATGAACATTCGATTGCAAGCTGTTTTGGACAACTTTCTTTCTCTTCTTGCAAAACACTCGGCAGACCTCCGTGCAGCCTCTAGAACACGATGGGAGTTGTTTTCTGTGCTGGCACAGTTTCTCATTGCCAGACAGAGTGGAAAAGCTTTTTGCTAAGATGTAGACGAGAAGAGAGGCTAAAGACGAAGGTACGGTGCTCTGCAGAGCTAAGCACCGCTCCCGGGCCTCTTTCGGCAGAAGGCGCACACCGCAGAGCACTGTGAGCGGCAGAATCGTCTTTGCACGAAGAAGCAGCTTCTTCGTCTCCGGGAGCCGGAGAGAGCGGCAACTTCGCAAAGGCGATGAAACAAGCTGTACAACACTGCGATTGTGTGCGCAGCATGACAACTGTGAGAAAACAGTACCTGACCACTCTCCTGCATTTTCTAACCACATGAACATTCGATTACAAGCTGTTTTGGACAACTTTCTTTCTCTTCTTGCAAAACACTTGACAGACCTCCTTGCAGCTTCTAGAACACGATGGGAGATGTTTTTTGTGCTGGCACAGTTTCTCCTTGCCAGACAGAGTGGAAAAGCTTTTTGCTAGAGATGTAGACGAGAAGAGAGGCTAAAGACGAAGGTACGGTGCTCTGCAGAGCTAAGCACCGCTCCCGGGCCTCTTTCGGCAGAAGGCGCACACCGCAGAGCACTGTGAGCGGCAGAATCGTCTTTGCGCGAAGAAGCAGCTTCTTCGTCTCCGGGGGCCGGAGAGAGCGGCAACTTCGCAAAGGTGATGAAACAAGCTGTACAACACTGCGATTGTGTGCGCAGTTTGCCAACTGAGAGAAAACAGTACCTGACCACTCTCCTGCCTTTTCTATTCACATGAACATTCGATTGCAAGCTGTTTTGGACAACTTTCTTTCTCTTCTTGCAAAACACTCGGCAGACCTCCGTGCAGCCTCTAGAACACGATGCGAGATGTTTTCTGTGCAGGCAAAGTTTCTCCTTGCCAGACAGAGTGGAAAAGCGTTTTGCTAAGATGTAGACGAGAAGAGAGGCTAAAGACGAAGGTACGGTGCTCTGCAGAGCTAAGCACCGCTCCCGGACCTCTTTCGGCAGAAGACACACACTGCAGAGCACTGTGAGCGGCAGAATCGTCTTTGCGCGAAGAAGCAGCTTCTTCGTCTCCGGGAGCCGGAGAGAGCGGCAACTTCGCAAAGGTGATGAAACAAGCTGTACAACACTGCGATTGTGTGCGCAGCTTGAAAGTGAGAGAAAACAGTACCTGACCACTCTCCTGCCTTTTCTATTCACATGAACATTCGATTGCAAGCTGTTTTGGACAACTTTCTTTCTCTTCTTGCAAAACACTCGGAAGACCTCCGTGCAGCCTCTAGAACACGATGGGAGATGTTTTTTGTGCTGGCACAGTTTCTCCTTGCCAGACAGAGTGGAAAAGCTTTTTGCTAAGATGTAGACGAGAAGAGAAGCTAAAGAAGCAGGTATGGTGCTCTGCAGAGCTAAGCACAGCCCCCGGGCCTCTTTCGGCAGAAGACACACACTGCAGAGCACTGTGAGCGGCAGAATCGTCTTTGCGCGAAGAAGCAGCTTCTTCGTCTCCGGGAGCCGGAGAGAGCGGCAACTTCGCAAAGGTGATGAAACAAGCTGTACAACACTGCGATTGTGTGCGCAGCTTGCCAACTGAGAGAAAACAGTACCTGACCATCTCCTGCCTTTTCTATTCAGATGAATATTCGATTGCAAGCTGTTTTGGACAACTTTCTTTCTCTTCTTGCAAAACACTCAGCAGACCACCGTGCAGCCTCTGGAACACGATGGGAGATGTTTTTTGTGCTGGCACAGTTTCTCCTTGCCAGACAGAGTGGAAAAGCTTTTTGCTAAGATGTAGACAAGAAGAGAGGCTAAAGACGAAGGTACGGTGCTCTGCAGAGCTAAGCACAGCTCCCGGGCCTCTTTCGGCAGAAGACGCACACCGCAGAGCACTGTGAGCGGCAGAATCGTCTTTGCGCGAAGAAGCAGCTTCTTCGTCTCCGGGAGCCGGAGAGAGCGGCAGCTTCGCAAAGGTGATGAAACAAGCTGTACAACACTGCGATTGTGTGCGCAGCTTGCCAACTGAGAGAAAACAGTACCTGACCACTCTCCTGCCTTTTCTATTCACATGAACATTCGATTGCAAGCTGTTTTGGACAACTTTCTTTCTCTTCTTGCAAAATACACGGCAGACCGGCCTTCAGCCTCTAGAACACGATGGGAGATGTTTTCTGTGCTGGCAAAGTTTCTCCTTGCCAGACAGAGTGGAAAAGCTTTTTGCTAAGATGTAGACGAGAAGAGAAGCTAAAGAAGCAGGTATGGTGCTCTGCAGAGCTAAGCACAGCTCCCGGGCCTCTTTCAGCAGAAGACACACACTGCAGAGCACTGTGAGCGGCAGAATCGTCTTTGCGCGAAGAAGCAGCTTCTTCGCCTCCGGGAGCCGGAGCGAGCGGCAACTTCGCAAAGGTGATGAAACAAGCTGTACAACACTGCGATTGTGTGCGCAGCTTGCCAACTGAGAGAAAACAGTACCTGACCACTCTCCTGCCTTTTCTATTCACATGAACATTCGATTGCAAGCTGTTTTGGACAACTTTCTTTCTCTTCTTGCAAAACACTCGGCAGACCTCCGTGCAGCCTCTAGAACACGATGGGAGATGTTTTCTGTGCTGGCACAGTTTCTCCTTGCCAGACAGAGTGGAAAAGCTTTTTGCTAAGATGTAGACGAGAAGAGAGGCTAAAGACGAAGGTACCGTGCTCTGCAGAGCTAAGCACCGCTCCCGGACCTCTTTCGGCAGAAGGCGCACACCGCAGAGCACTGTGAGCGGCATAATCGTCTTTGCGCGAAGAAGCAGCTTCTTCGTCTCCGGGAGCCGGAGAGAGCGGCAGCTTCGCAAAGGTGATGAAACAAGCTGTACAACACTGCCATTGTGTGCGCAGCTTGCCAACTGAGAGAAAACAGTACCTGACCACTCTCCTGCCCTTTCTATTCACATGAACATTCGATTGCAAGCTGTTTTGGACAACTTTCTTTCTCTTCTTGCAAAACACTCGGCAGACCTCCGTGCAGCCTCTAGAACACGATGGGAGATGTTTTCTGTGCTGGCACAGTTTCTCCTTGCCAGACAGAGTGGAAAAGCTTTTTGCTAAGATGTAGACGAGAAGAGAGGCTAAAGACGAAGGTACGGTGCTCTGCAGAGCTAAGCACAGCTCCCGGGCCTCTTTAGGCAGAAGACGCACACTGTAGAGCACTGTGAGCGGCAGAATCGTCTTTGCGCGAAGAAGCAGCTTCTTCGTCTCCGGGAGCCGGAGAGAGCGGCAGCTTCGCAAAGGTGATGAAACAAGCTGTACAACACTGCGATTGTGTGCGCAGCTTGCCAACTGAGAGAAAACAGTACCTGACCACTCTCCTGCCTTTTCTATTCACATGAACATTCGATTGCAAGCTGTTTTGGACAACTTTCTTTCTCTTCTTGCAAAACACTCGGCAGACCTCCGTGCAGCCTCTAGAACACGATGGGAGATGTTTTCTGTGCTGGCACAGTTTCTCCTTGCCAGAAAGAGGGGAAAAGCTTTTTGCTAAGATGTAGACGAGAAGAGAGGCTAAAGACGAAGGTACGGTGCTCTGCAGAGCTAAGCACCGCTCCCGGGCCTCTTTCGGCAGAAGGCGCACACCGCAGAGCACTGTGAGCGGCAGAATCGTCTTTGCGCGAAGAAGCAGCTTCTTCGTCTCCGGGAGCCGGAGAGAGCGGCAACTTCGCAAAGGTGATGAAACAAGCTGTACAACACTGCGATTGTGCGCGCAGCTTGCCAACTGAGAGAAAACAGTACCTGACCACTCTCCTGCCTTTTCTATTCACATGAACATTCGATTGCAAGCTGTTTTGGAAAACTTTCTTTCTCTTCTTGCAAAACACTCGGCAGACCTGCGTGCAGCCTCTAGAAGACGATGGGAGATGTTTTTTGTGCTGGCACAGTTTCTCCTTGCCAGACAGAGTGGAAAAGCTTTTTGCTAAGATGTAGACGAGAAGAGAGGCTAAAGACGAAGGTACGGTGCTCTGCAGAGCTAAGCACCGCTCCCGGGCCTCTTTCGGCAGAAGGCGCACACCGCAGAGCACTGTGAGCGGCAGAATCGTCTTTGCGCGAAGAAGCAGCTTCTTCGTCTCCGGGAGCCGGAGAGAGCGGCAGCTTCGCAAAGGTGATGAAACAAGCTGTACAACACTGCGATTGTGTGCGCCGCTTGCAGACTGAGAGAAAACAGTACCTGACCACTCTCCTGCCTTTTCTATTCACATGAACATTCGATTGCAAGCTGTTTTAGACAACTTTCTTTCTCTTCTTGCAAAACACTCGGCAGACCTCCGTGCAGCCTCTAGAACACGATGGGAGATGTTTTTTGTGCTGGCACAGTTTCTCCTTGCCAGACAGAGTGGAAAAGCTTTTTGCTAAGATGTAGACGAGAAGAGAGGCTAAAGACGAAGGTACGGTGCTCTGCAGACCTAAGCACAGCTCCCGGGCCTCTTTCGGCAGAAGGCGCACACCGCAGGGCACTGTGAGCGGCAGAACCGTCTTTGCGCGAAGAAGCAGCTTCTTCGTCTCCGGGAGCCGGAGAGAGCGGCAGCTTCGCAAAGGTGATGAAACAAGCTGTACAACACTGCGATTGTGTGCGCAGCTTGCCAACTGAGAGAAAACAGTACCTGACCACTCTCCTGCCTTTTCTATTCACATGAACATTCGATTGCAAGCTGTTTTGGACAACTTTCTTTCTCTTCTTGCAAAACACTCGGCAGACCTCCGTGCAGCTTCTAGAACACGATGGGAGATGTTTTCTGTGCTGGCAAAGTTTCTCCTTGCCAGACAGAGTGGAAAAGCTTTTTGCTAAGATGTAGACGAGAAGAGAGGCTAAAGACGAAGGTACGGTGCTCTGCAGAGCTAAGCACCGCTCCCGGGCCTCTTTCGGCTGAAGGCGCACACCGCAGAGGACTGTGAGCGGCAGAATCGTCTTTGCGCGAAGAAGCAGCTTCTTCGTCTCCGGGAGCCGGAGAGAGCGGCAGCTTCGCAAAGGTGATGAAACAAGCTGTACAACACTGCGATTGTGTGCGCAGTTTGCCAACTGAGAGAAAACAGTACCTGACCACTCTCCTGCCTTTTCTATTCACATGAACATTCGATTGCAAGCTGTTTTGGACAACTTTCTTTCTCATCTTGCAAAACACTCGGCAGACCTTCGTGCAGCTTCTAGAACACGATGGGAGATGTTTTCTGTGCTGGCAAAGTTTCTCCTTGCCAGACAGAGTGGAAAAGCTTTTTGCGAACATGTAGACGAGAAGAGAGGCTAAAGACGAAGGTACGGTGCTCTGCAGAGCTAAGCACCGCTCCCGGACCTCTTTCGGCAGAAGGCGCACACCGCAGAGCACTGTGAGCGGCAGAATCGTCTTTGCGCGAAGAAGCAGCTTCTTCGTCTCCGGGAGCCGGAGAGAGCGGCAACTTCGCAAAGGTGATGAAACAAGCTGTACAACACTGCGATTGTGTGCGCAGCTTGCCAACTGAGAGAAAACAGTACCTGACCACTCTCCTGCCTTTTCTATTCACATGAACATTCGATTGCAAGCTGTTTTGGACAACTTTCTTTCTCTTCTTGCAAAACACTCGGCAGACCTCCGTGCAGCCTCTAGAACACGATGGGAGATGTTTTCTGTGCTGGCAAAGTTTCTCCTTGCCAGACATAGTGGAAAAGCTTTTTACTAAGATGTAGACGAGAAGAGAGGCTAAAGACGAAGGTACGGTGCTCTGCAGAGCTAAGCACCGCTCCCGGACCTCTTTTGGCAGAAGGCGCACACCGCAGGGCATTGTGAGCGGCAGAATCGTCTTTGCGCGAAGAAGCAGCTTCTTCGTCTCCGGGAGCCGGAAAGAGCGGCAACTTCGCAAAGGTGATGAAACAAGCTGTACAACACTGCGATTGTGTGCGCAGCTTGCCAACTGAGAGAAAACAGTACCTGACCACTCTCCTGCCTTTTCTATTCACATGAACATTCGATTGCAAGCTGTTTTGGACAACTTTCTTTCTCTTCTTGCAAAACACTCGGCAGACCTCCGTGCAGCCTCTAGAACACGATGGGAGATGTTTTCTGTGCTGGCACAGTTTCTCCTTGCCAGACAGAGTGGAAAAGCTTTTTGCGAACATGTAGACGAGAAGAGAGGCTAAAGACGAAGGTACGGTGCCCTGCAGAGCTAAGCACAGCTCCCGGGCCTCTTTCGGTAGAAGACGCACACTGCAGAGCACTGTGAGCGGCAGAATCGTCTTTGCGCGAAGAAGCAGCTTCTTCGTCTCCGGGAGCCGGAGAGAGCGGCAGCTTCGCAAAGGTGATGAAACAAGCTGTACAACACTGCGATTGTGTGCGCAGCTTGCCAACTGAGAGAAAACAGTACCTGACCACTCTCCTGCCTTTTCTATTCACATGAACATTCGATTGCAAGCTGTTTTGGACAACTTTCTTTCTCTTCTTGCAAAACACTCGGCAGACCTCCGTGCAGCGTCTAGAACACGATGGGAGATGTTTTCTGTGCTGGCACAGTTTCTCATTGCCAGACAGAGTGGAAAAGCTTTTTGCTAAGATGTAGACGAGAAGAGAGGCTAAAGACGAAGGTACGGTGCTCTGCAGAGCTAAGCACCGCTCCCGGGCCTCTTTCGGCAGAAGGCGCACACCGCAGAGCACTGTGAGCGGCAGAATCGTCTTTGCACGAAGAAGCAGCTTCTTCGTCTCCGGGAGCCGGAGAGAGCGGCAACTTCGCAAAGGCGATGAAACAAGCTGTACAACACTGCGATTGTGTGCGCAGCATGACAACTGTGAGAAAACAGTACCTGACCACTCTCCTGCATTTTCTAACCACATGAACATTCGATTACAAGCTGTTTTGGACAACTTTCTTTCTCTTCTTGCAAAACACTTGACAGACCTCCTTGCAGCTTCTAGAACACGATGGGAGATGTTTTTTGTGCTGGCACAGTTTCTCCTTGCCAGACAGAGTGGAAAAGCTTTTTGCTAGAGATGTAGATGAGAAGAGAGGCTAAAGACGAAGGTACGGTGCTCTGCAGAGCTAAGCACCGCTCCCGGGCCTCTTTCGGCAGAAGGCGCACACCGCAGAGCACTGTGAGCGGCAGAATCGTCTTTGCGCGAAGAAGCAGCTTCTTCGTCTCCGGGAGCCGGAGAGAGCGGCAACTTCGCAAAGGTGATGAAACAAGCTGTACAACACTGCGATTGTGTGCGCAGTTTGCCAACTGAGAGAAAACAGTACCTGACCACTCTCCTGCCTTTTCTATTCACATGAACATTCGATTGCAAGCTGTTTTGGACAACTTTCTTTCTCTTCTTGCAAAACACTCGGCAGACCTCCGTGCAGGCTCTAGAACACGACGCGAGATGTTTTCTGTGCAGGCAAAGTTTCTCCTTGCCAGACAGAGTGGAAAAGCGTTTTGCTAAGATGTAGACGAGAAGAGAGGCTAAAGACGAAGGTACGGTGCTCTGCAGAGCTAAGCACCGCTCCCGGACCTCTTTCGGCAGAAGACACACACTGCAGAGCACTGTGAGCGGCAGAATCGTCTTTGCGCGAAGAAGCAGCTTCTTCGTCTCCGGGAGCCGGAAAGAGCGGCAACTTCGCAAAGGTGATGAAACAAGCTGTACAACACTGCGATTGTGAGCGCAGCTTGCCAACTGAGAGAAAACAGTACCTGACCACTCTCCTGCCTTTTCTATTCACATGAACATTCGATTGCAAGCTGTTTTGGACAACTTTCTTTCTCTTCTTGCAAAACACTCGGCAGACCTCCGTGCAGCCTCTAGAACACGATGGGAGATGTTTTCTGTGCTGGCACAGTTTCTCCTTGCCAGACAGAGTGGAAAAGCTTTTTGCGAACATGTAGACGAGAAGAGAGGCTAAAGACGAAGGTACGGTGCCCTGCAGAGCTAAGCACAGCTCCCGGGCCTCTTTCGGCAGAAGACGCACACTGCAGAGCACTGTGAGCGGCAGAATCGTCTTTGCGCGAAGAAGCAGCTTCTTCGTCTCCGGGAGCCGGAGAGAGCGGCAGCTTCGCAAAGGTGATGAAACAAGCTGTACAACACTGCGATTGTGTGCGCAGCTTGCCAACTGAGAGAAAACAGTACCTGACCACTCTCCTGCCTTTTCTATTCACATGAACATTCGATTGCAAGCTGTTTTGGACAACTTTCTTTCTCTTCTTGCAAAACACTCGGCAGACCTCCGTGCAGCCTCTAGAACACGATGGGAGTTGTTTTCTGTGCTGGCACAGTTTCTCATTGCCAGACAGAGTGGAAAAGCTTTTTGCTAAGATGTAGACGAGAAGAGAGGCTAAAGACGAAGGTACGGTGCTCTGCAGAGCTAAGCACCGCTCCCGGGCCTCTTTCGGCAGAAGGCGCACACCGCAGAGCACTGTGAGCGGCAGAATCGTCTTTGCACGAAGAAGCAGCTTCTTCGTCTCCGGGAGCCGGAGAGAGCGGCAACTTCGCAAAGGCGATGAAACAAGCTGTACAACACTGCGATTGTGTGCGCAGCATGACAACTGTGAGAAAACAGTACCTGACCACTCTCCTGCATTTTCTAACCACATGAACATTCGATTACAAGCTGTTTTGGACAACTTTCTTTCTCTTCTTGCAAAACACTTGACAGACCTCCTTGCAGCTTCTAGAACACGATGGGAGATGTTTTTTGTGCTGGCACAGTTTCTCCTTGCCAGACAGAGTGGAAAAGCTTTTTGCTAGAGATGTAGACGAGAAGAGAGGCTAAAGACGAAGGTACGGTGCTCTGCAGAGCTAAGCACCGCTCCCGGGCCTCTTTCGGCAGAAGGCGCACACCGCAGAGCACTGTGAGCGGCAGAATCGTCTTTGCGCGAAGAAGCAGCTTCTTCGTCTCCGGGGGCCGGAGAGAGCGGCAACTTCGCAAAGGTGATGAAACAAGCTGTACAACACTGCGATTGTGTGCGCAGTTTGCCAACTGAGAGAAAACAGTACCTGACCACTCTCCTGCCTTTTCTATTCACATGAACATTCGATTGCAAGCTGTTTTGGACAACTTTCTTTCTCTTCTTGCAAAACACTCGGCAGACCTCCGTGCAGCCTCTAGAACACGATGCGAGATGTTTTCTGTGCAGGCAAAGTTTCTCCTTGCCAGACAGAGTGGAAAAGCGTTTTGCTAAGATGTAGACGAGAAGAGAGGCTAAAGACGAAGGTACGGTGCTCTGCAGAGCTAAGCACCGCTCCCGGACCTCTTTCGGCAGAAGACACACACTGCAGAGCACTGTGAGCGGCAGAATCGTCTTTGCGCGAAGAAGCAGCTTCTTCGTCTCCGGGAGCCGGAGAGAGCGGCAACTTCGCAAAGGTGATGAAACAAGCTGTACAACACTGCGATTGTGTGCGCAGCTTGAAAGTGAGAGAAAACAGTACCTGACCACTCTCCTGCCTTTTCTATTCACATGAACATTCGATTGCAAGCTGTTTTGGACAACTTTCTTTCTCTTCTTGCAAAACACTCGGAAGACCTCCGTGCAGCCTCTAGAACACGATGGGAGATGTTTTTTGTGCTGGCACAGTTTCTCCTTGCCAGACAGAGTGGAAAAGCTTTTTGCTAAGATGTAGACGAGAAGAGAAGCTAAAGAAGCAGGTATGGTGCTCTGCAGAGCTAAGCACAGCCCCCGGGCCTCTTTCGGCAGAAGACACACACTGCAGAGCACTGTGAGCGGCAGAATCGTCTTTGCGCGAAGAAGCAGCTTCTTCGTCTCCGGGAGCCGGAGAGAGCGGCAACTTCGCAAAGGTGATGAAACAAGCTGTACAACACTGCGATTGTGTGCGCAGCTTGCCAACTGAGAGAAAACAGTACCTGACCATCTCCTGCCTTTTCTATTCAGATGAATATTCGATTGCAAGCTGTTTTGGACAACTTTCTTTCTCTTCTTGCAAAACACTCAGCAGACCACCGTGCAGCCTCTGGAACACGATGGGAGATGTTTTTTGTGCTGGCACAGTTTCTCCTTGCCAGACAGAGTGGAAAAGCTTTTTGCTAAGATGTAGACAAGAAGAGAGGCTAAAGACGAAGGTACGGTGCTCTGCAGAGCTAAGCACAGCTCCCGGGCCTCTTTCGGCAGAAGACGCACACCGCAGAGCACTGTGAGCGGCAGAATCGTCTTTGCGCGAAGAAGCAGCTTCTTCGTCTCCGGGAGCCGGAGAGAGCGGCAGCTTCGCAAAGGTGATGAAACAAGCTGTACAACACTGCGATTGTGTGCGCAGCTTGCCAACTGAGAGAAAACAGTACCTGACCACTCTCCTGCCTTTTCTATTCACATGAACATTCGATTGCAAGCTGTTTTGGACAACTTTCTTTCTCTTCTTGCAAAATACACGGCAGACCGGCCTTCAGCCTCTAGAACACGATGGGAGATGTTTTCTGTGCTGGCAAAGTTTCTCCTTGCCAGACAGAGTGGAAAAGCTTTTTGCTAAGATGTAGACGAGAAGAGAAGCTAAAGAAGCAGGTATGGTGCTCTGCAGAGCTAAGCACAGCTCCCGGGCCTCTTTCAGCAGAAGACACACACTGCAGAGCACTGTGAGCGGCAGAATCGTCTTTGCGCGAAGAAGCAGCTTCTTCGCCTCCGGGAGCCGGAGCGAGCGGCAACTTCGCAAAGGTGATGAAACAAGCTGTACAACACTGCGATTGTGTGCGCAGCTTGCCAACTGAGAGAAAACAGTACCTGACCACTCTCCTGCCTTTTCTATTCACATGAACATTCGATTGCAAGCTGTTTTGGACAACTTTCTTTCTCTTCTTGCAAAACACTCGGCAGACCTCCGTGCAGCCTCTAGAACACGATGGGAGATGTTTTCTGTGCTGGCACAGTTTCTCCTTGCCAGACAGAGTGGAAAAGCTTTTTGCTAAGATGTAGACGAGAAGAGAGGCTAAAGACGAAGGTACCGTGCTCTGCAGAGCTAAGCACCGCTCCCGGACCTCTTTCGGCAGAAGGCGCACACCGCAGAGCACTGTGAGCGGCATAATCGTCTTTGCGCGAAGAAGCAGCTTCTTCGTCTCCGGGAGCCGGAGAGAGCGGCAGCTTCGCAAAGGTGATGAAACAAGCTGTACAACACTGCCATTGTGTGCGCAGCTTGCCAACTGAGAGAAAACAGTACCTGACCACTCTCCTGCCCTTTCTATTCACATGAACATTCGATTGCAAGCTGTTTTGGACAACTTTCTTTCTCTTCTTGCAAAACACTCGGCAGACCTCCGTGCAGCCTCTAGAACACGATGGGAGATGTTTTCTGTGCTGGCACAGTTTCTCCTTGCCAGACAGAGTGGAAAAGCTTTTTGCTAAGATGTAGACGAGAAGAGAGGCTAAAGACGAAGGTACGGTGCTCTGCAGAGCTAAGCACAGCTCCCGGGCCTCTTTAGGCAGAAGACGCACACTGTAGAGCACTGTGAGCGGCAGAATCGTCTTTGCGCGAAGAAGCAGCTTCTTCGTCTCCGGGAGCCGGAGAGAGCGGCAGCTTCGCAAAGGTGATGAAACAAGCTGTACAACACTGCGATTGTGTGCGCAGCTTGCCAACTGAGAGAAAACAGTACCTGACCACTCTCCTGCCTTTTCTATTCACATGAACATTCGATTGCAAGCTGTTTTGGACAACTTTCTTTCTCTTCTTGCAAAACACTCGGCAGACCTCCGTGCAGCCTCTAGAACACGATGGGAGATGTTTTCTGTGCTGGCACAGTTTCTCCTTGCCAGAAAGAGGGGAAAAGCTTTTTGCTAAGATGTAGACGAGAAGAGAGGCTAAAGACGAAGGTACGGTGCTCTGCAGAGCTAAGCACCGCTCCCGGGCCTCTTTCGGCAGAAGGCGCACACCGCAGAGCACTGTGAGCGGCAGAATCGTCTTTGCGCGAAGAAGCAGCTTCTTCGTCTCCGGGAGCCGGAGAGAGCGGCAACTTCGCAAAGGTGATGAAACAAGCTGTACAACACTGCGATTGTGCGCGCAGCTTGCCAACTGAGAGAAAACAGTACCTGACCACTCTCCTGCCTTTTCTATTCACATGAACATTCGATTGCAAGCTGTTTTGGAAAACTTTCTTTCTCTTCTTGCAAAACACTCGGCAGACCTGCGTGCAGCCTCTAGAAGACGATGGGAGATGTTTTTTGTGCTGGCACAGTTTCTCCTTGCCAGACAGAGTGGAAAAGCTTTTTGCTAAGATGTAGACGAGAAGAGAGGCTAAAGACGAAGGTACGGTGCTCTGCAGAGCTAAGCACCGCTCCCGGGCCTCTTTCGGCAGAAGGCGCACACCGCAGAGCACTGTGAGCGGCAGAATCGTCTTTGCGCGAAGAAGCAGCTTCTTCGTCTCCGGGAGCCGGAGAGAGCGGCAGCTTCGCAAAGGTGATGAAACAAGCTGTACAACACTGCGATTGTGTGCGCCGCTTGCAGACTGAGAGAAAACAGTACCTGACCACTCTCCTGCCTTTTCTATTCACATGAACATTCGATTGCAAGCTGTTTTAGACAACTTTCTTTCTCTTCTTGCAAAACACTCGGCAGACCTCCGTGCAGCCTCTAGAACACGATGGGAGATGTTTTTTGTGCTGGCACAGTTTCTCCTTGCCAGACAGAGTGGAAAAGCTTTTTGCTAAGATGTAGACGAGAAGAGAGGCTAAAGACGAAGGTACGGTGCTCTGCAGACCTAAGCACAGCTCCCGGGCCTCTTTCGGCAGAAGGCGCACACCGCAGGGCACTGTGAGCGGCAGAACCGTCTTTGCGCGAAGAAGCAGCTTCTTCGTCTCCGGGAGCCGGAGAGAGCGGCAGCTTCGCAAAGGTGATGAAACAAGCTGTACAACACTGCGATTGTGTGCGCAGCTTGCCAACTGAGAGAAAACAGTACCTGACCACTCTCCTGCCTTTTCTATTCACATGAACATTCGATTGCAAGCTGTTTTGGACAACTTTCTTTCTCTTCTTGCAAAACACTCGGCAGACCTCCGTGCAGCTTCTAGAACACGATGGGAGATGTTTTCTGTGCTGGCAAAGTTTCTCCTTGCCAGACAGAGTGGAAAAGCTTTTTGCTAAGATGTAGACGAGAAGAGAGGCTAAAGACGAAGGTACGGTGCTCTGCAGAGCTAAGCACCGCTCCCGGGCCTCTTTCGGCTGAAGGCGCACACCGCAGAGGACTGTGAGCGGCAGAATCGTCTTTGCGCGAAGAAGCAGCTTCTTCGTCTCCGGGAGCCGGAGAGAGCGGCAGCTTCGCAAAGGTGATGAAACAAGCTGTACAACACTGCGATTGTGTGCGCAGTTTGCCAACTGAGAGAAAACAGTACCTGACCACTCTCCTGCCTTTTCTATTCACATGAACATTCGATTGCAAGCTGTTTTGGACAACTTTCTTTCTCATCTTGCAAAACACTCGGCAGACCTTCGTGCAGCTTCTAGAACACGATGGGAGATGTTTTCTGTGCTGGCAAAGTTTCTCCTTGCCAGACAGAGTGGAAAAGCTTTTTGCGAACATGTAGACGAGAAGAGAGGCTAAAGACGAAGGTACGGTGCTCTGCAGAGCTAAGCACCGCTCCCGGACCTCTTTCGGCAGAAGGCGCACACCGCAGAGCACTGTGAGCGGCAGAATCGTCTTTGCGCGAAGAAGCAGCTTCTTCGTCTCCGGGAGCCGGAGAGAGCGGCAACTTCGCAAAGGTGATGAAACAAGCTGTACAACACTGCGATTGTGTGCGCAGCTTGCCAACTGAGAGAAAACAGTACCTGACCACTCTCCTGCCTTTTCTATTCACATGAACATTCGATTGCAAGCTGTTTTGGACAACTTTCTTTCTCTTCTTGCAAAACACTCGGCAGACCTCCGTGCAGCCTCTAGAACACGATGGGAGATGTTTTCTGTGCTGGCAAAGTTTCTCCTTGCCAGACATAGTGGAAAAGCTTTTTACTAAGATGTAGACGAGAAGAGAGGCTAAAGACGAAGGTACGGTGCTCTGCAGAGCTAAGCACCGCTCCCGGACCTCTTTTGGCAGAAGGCGCACACCGCAGGGCATTGTGAGCGGCAGAATCGTCTTTGCGCGAAGAAGCAGCTTCTTCGTCTCCGGGAGCCGGAAAGAGCGGCAACTTCGCAAAGGTGATGAAACAAGCTGTACAACACTGCGATTGTGTGCGCAGCTTGCCAACTGAGAGAAAACAGTACCTGACCACTCTCCTGCCTTTTCTATTCACATGAACATTCGATTGCAAGCTGTTTTGGACAACTTTCTTTCTCTTCTTGCAAAACACTCGGCAGACCTCCGTGCAGCCTCTAGAACACGATGGGAGATGTTTTCTGTGCTGGCACAGTTTCTCCTTGCCAGACAGAGTGGAAAAGCTTTTTGCGAACATGTAGACGAGAAGAGAGGCTAAAGACGAAGGTACGGTGCCCTGCAGAGCTAAGCACAGCTCCCGGGCCTCTTTCGGTAGAAGACGCACACTGCAGAGCACTGTGAGCGGCAGAATCGTCTTTGCGCGAAGAAGCAGCTTCTTCGTCTCCGGGAGCCGGAGAGAGCGGCAGCTTCGCAAAGGTGATGAAACAAGCTGTACAACACTGCGATTGTGTGCGCAGCTTGCCAACTGAGAGAAAACAGTACCTGACCACTCTCCTGCCTTTTCTATTCACATGAACATTCGATTGCAAGCTGTTTTGGACAACTTTCTTTCTCTTCTTGCAAAACACTCGGCAGACCTCCGTGCAGCGTCTAGAACACGATGGGAGATGTTTTCTGTGCTGGCACAGTTTCTCATTGCCAGACAGAGTGGAAAAGCTTTTTGCTAAGATGTAGACGAGAAGAGAGGCTAAAGACGAAGGTACGGTGCTCTGCAGAGCTAAGCACCGCTCCCGGGCCTCTTTCGGCAGAAGGCGCACACCGCAGAGCACTGTGAGCGGCAGAATCGTCTTTGCACGAAGAAGCAGCTTCTTCGTCTCCGGGAGCCGGAGAGAGCGGCAACTTCGCAAAGGCGATGAAACAAGCTGTACAACACTGCGATTGTGTGCGCAGCATGACAACTGTGAGAAAACAGTACCTGACCACTCTCCTGCATTTTCTAACCACATGAACATTCGATTACAAGCTGTTTTGGACAACTTTCTTTCTCTTCTTGCAAAACACTTGACAGACCTCCTTGCAGCTTCTAGAACACGATGGGAGATGTTTTTTGTGCTGGCACAGTTTCTCCTTGCCAGACAGAGTGGAAAAGCTTTTTGCTAGAGATGTAGATGAGAAGAGAGGCTAAAGACGAAGGTACGGTGCTCTGCAGAGCTAAGCACCGCTCCCGGGCCTCTTTCGGCAGAAGGCGCACACCGCAGAGCACTGTGAGCGGCAGAATCGTCTTTGCGCGAAGAAGCAGCTTCTTCGTCTCCGGGAGCCGGAGAGAGCGGCAACTTCGCAAAGGTGATGAAACAAGCTGTACAACACTGCGATTGTGTGCGCAGTTTGCCAACTGAGAGAAAACAGTACCTGACCACTCTCCTGCCTTTTCTATTCACATGAACATTCGATTGCAAGCTGTTTTGGACAACTTTCTTTCTCTTCTTGCAAAACACTCGGCAGACCTCCGTGCAGGCTCTAGAACACGACGCGAGATGTTTTCTGTGCAGGCAAAGTTTCTCCTTGCCAGACAGAGTGGAAAAGCGTTTTGCTAAGATGTAGACGAGAAGAGAGGCTAAAGACGAAGGTACGGTGCTCTGCAGAGCTAAGCACCGCTCCCGGACCTCTTTCGGCAGAAGACACACACTGCAGAGCACTGTGAGCGGCAGAATCGTCTTTGCGCGAAGAAGCAGCTTCTTCGTCTCCGGGAGCCGGAAAGAGCGGCAACTTCGCAAAGGTGATGAAACAAGCTGTACAACACTGCGATTGTGAGCGCAGCTTGCCAACTGAGAGAAAACAGTACCTGACCACTCTCCTGCCTTTTCTATTCACATGAACATTCGATTGCAAGCTGTTTTGGACAACTTTCTTTCTCTTCTTGCAAAACACTCGGCAGACCTCCGTGCAGCCTCTAGAACACGATGGGAGATGTTTTCTGTGCTACACAATTTCTCCTTGCCAGACAGAGTGGAAAAGCTTTTTGCTAAGATGTAGACGAGAAGAGAGGCTAAAGACGAAGGTACGGTGCTCTGCAGAGCTAAGCACCGCTCCCGGGCCTCTTTCGGCAGAAGGCGCACACCGCAGAGCACTGTGAGCGGCAGAATCGTCTTTGCGCGAAGAAGCAGCTTCTTCGTCTCCGGGAGCCGGAGAGAGCGGCAGCTTCGCAAAGGTGATGAAACAAGCTGTACAACACTGCGATTGTGTGCGCAGCTTGCCAACTGAGAGAAAACAGTACCTGACCACTCTCCTGCCTTTTCTATTCACATGAACATTCGATTGCAAGCTGTTTTGGACAACTTTCTTTCTCTTCTTGCAAAACACTCGGCAGGCCTTCGTGCAGCCTCTAGAACACGATGGGAGATGTTTTCTGTGCTGGCAAAGTTTCTCCTTGCCAGACAGAGTGGAAAAGCTTTTTGCTAACATGTAGACGAGAAGAGAGGCTAAAGACGAAGGTACGGTGCTCTGCAGAGCTAAGCACCGCTCCCGGACCTCTTTCGGCAGAAGGCGCACACCGCAGAGCATTGTGGCGGCAGAATCGTCTTTGCGCGAAGAAGCAGCTTCTTCGTCTCCGGGAGCCGGAGAGAGCGGCAGCTTCGCAAAGGTGATGAAACAAGCTGTACAACACTGCGATTGTGTGCGCAGCTTGCCAACTGAGAGAAAACAGTACCTGACCACTCTCCTGCCTTTTCTATTCACATGAACATTCGATTGCAAGCTGTTTTGGACAACTTTCTTTCTCTTCTTGCAAAACACTCGGCAGACCTCCGTGCCGCTTCTAGAACACGATGGGAGATGTTTTCTGTGCTGGCACAGTTTCTCCTTGCCAGACAGAGTGGAAAAGCTTTTTGCTAAGATGTAGACGAGAAGAGAGGCTAAAGACGAAGGTACGGTGCTCTGCAGAGCTAAGCACAGCTCCCGGGCCTCTTTCGGCAGAAGACACACACTGCAGAGCACTGTGAGCGGCAGAATCGTCTTTGCGCGAAGAAGCAGCTTCTTCGTCTCCGGGAGCCGGAGAGAGCGGCAACTTCGCAAAGGTGATGAAACAAGCTGTACAACACTGCGATTGTGTGCGCAGCTTGCCAACTGAGAAAAAACAGTACCTGACCACTCTTCTGCCTTTTCCATTCACATGAACATTCGATTGCAAGCTGTTTTGGACAACTTTCTTTCTCTTCTTGCAAAACACTGGGCAGGCCTCCGTGCAGCCTCTAGAACACGATGGGAGATGTTTTTTGTACTGGCACAGTTTCTCCTTGCCAGACAGAGTGGAAAAGCTTTTTGCTAACATGTAGACGAGAAGAGAGGCTAAAGACGAAGGTACGGTGCTCTGCAGAGCTAAGCACAGCTCCCGGGCCTCTTTCGGGAGAAGACGCACACTGCAGAGCACTGTGAGCGGCAGAATCGTCTTTGCGCGAAGAAGCAGCTTCTTCGTCTCCGGGAGCCGGAGAGAGCGGCAGCTTCGCAAAGGTGATGAAACAAGCTGTACAACACTGCGATTGTGTGCGCAGCTTGCCAAGTGAGAGAAAACAGTACCTGACCACTCTCCTGCCTTTTCTATTCACATGAACATTCGATTGCAAGCTGTTTTGGACAACTTTCTTTCTCTTCTTGCAAAACACTCGGCAGACCTCCGTGCAGCCTCTAGAACACGATGGGAGATGTTTTTTGTGCTGGCACAGTTTCTCCTTGCCAGACAGAGTGGAAAATCTTTTTGCTAAGATGTAGATGAGAAGAGAGGCTAAAGACGAAGGTACGGTGCTCTGCAGAGCTAAGCACAGCTCCCGGGGCTCTTTCGGCAGAAGGCGCACACCGCAGAGCACTGTGAGCGGCAGAATCGTCTTTGCGCGAAGAAGCAGCTTCTTCGTCTCCGGGAGCCGGAGAGAGCGGCAGCTTCGCAAAGGTGATGAAACAAGCTGTACAACACTGCGATTGTGTGCGCAGCTTGCCAACTGAGAGAAAACAGTACCTGACCACTCTCCTGCCTTTTCTAATCACATGAACATTCGATTGGAAGCTGTTTTGGACAACTTTCTTTCACTTCTTGCAAAACACTCGGCAGACCTCTGTGCCGCTTCTAGAACACGATGGGGGATGTTTTCTGTGCTGGCACAGTTTCTCCTTGCCAGACAGAGTGGAAAAGCTTTTTGCTAAGATGTAGACGAGAAGAGAGGCTAAAGACGAAGGTACGGTGCTCTGCAGAGCTAAGCACAGCTCCCGGATCTCTTTCGGCAGAAGCCGCACACCGCAGAGCACTGTGAGCGGCAGAATCGTCTTTGTGCGAAGAAGCAGCTTCTTCATCTCCGGGAGCCGGAGAGAGCGGCAACTTCGCAAAGGTGATGAAACAAGCTGTACAACACTGCGATTGTGTGCGCAGCTTGCCAACTGAGAGAAAACAGTACCTGACCACTCTCCTGCCTTTTCTATTCACATGAACATTCGATTGCAAGCTGTTTTGGACAACTTTCTTTCTCTTCTTGCAAAACACTCGGCAGACCTGCGTACAGCCTCTAGAACACGATGGGAGGTGTTTTTTGTGCTGGCACAGTTTCTCCTTGCCAGACAGAGTGGAAAAGCTTTTTGCTAAGATGTAGACGAGAAGAGAGGCTAAAGACGAAGGTACGGTGCCCTGCAGAGCTAAGCACAGCTCCCGGGCCTCTTTCGGCAGAAGGCGCACACCGCAGAGCACTATGTGCGGCAGAATCGTCTTTGCGCGAAGAAGCAGCTTCTTCGTCTCCGGGAGCCGGAGAGAGCGGCAACTTTGCAAAGGTGATGAAACAAGCTGTACAACACTGCGATTGTGAGCGCAGCTTGCCAACTGAGAGAAAACAGTACCTGACCACTCTCCTGCCTTTTCTATTCACATGAACACCCGATTGCAAGCTGTTTTGGACAACTTTCTTTCTCTTCTTGCAAAACACTCGGCAGACCTCCATGCAGCCTCTAGAACACGATGGGAGATGTTTTCTGTGCTGGCACAGTTTCTCCTTGCCAGACAGAGTGGAAAAGCTTTTTCCTAACATGTAGACTAGAAGAGAGTGTTGCCTTCCGATGCAAGGCAGGCGACCTGGTTCAGACGAACAGCACGGCAGCCCTCTCACTAGGGCCTCTCGGGCCAATGACACACGCAGACATCAATGTGATGGACGGTCAAAAGGCGTTTATTATGTCGTCTCTTGGGTTTTTATAGTCTAAGGGGTCTCTACGTCAGCATGGGTCTGTCTTTACCTTCTATGGTTAGTAAGAGGTGGACTGTTACTGGGTAGGGGATGGAAAGTTACTGGAATTTGGTTAGGCGGGTTACATTCCTATGTAAGTTTCTTATCTATGGGAGGCAGATGGTCTTATCTAAGGGGATCTGAGGGTCCTGGCTTTCCGTGACATCGCGAGATCTTCCGCAGCGCCTTTCCCTGTCTACCACATCTCCCCCCCCCTTTTCACAAATGGATGAGGTAGTCATGCCTATAGGTACTTAAGTGAGGTATAAGGTCGTAGCTTGACAAGGGAAAAGGGTCTTGGGAGTCCTGAGTAAGCTTTTGTCAGACAAGCTCGGAGGATCTTGTGACTGACGGTGTTCCCTGGTTGAATTCCCTGGTTGAATTCTCTGGTTGATTTCACAGCAATTGTCGTCGGCCTAAGAACAGGATGTTGGTCCGTTCCAGGCGGGTCTGAACGAACGAGACCAGTTTGTTCAGCAGGCATGGTCCGAAGGTGACTGTTAGAAACAGCATGGCCAATGCACCTATCAGGACAGAAATCAGAGTGGTTAGCCAAGGTGATTGATTGAACCAGGACTCGTACCAGCCCTGTTGGGCCTCCCTGTCTTTCTGTCTCTGAGCCAGTCGGTTCCGGAGTTCTGCCATGGAGTCCCTCATGACTCCTGTGTGATCTGCGTAGAAACAGCACTCCTCCTTCAAGGCGGCGCACAGGCCCCCTTGCTGCATGAACAGGAGGTCTAGGCCTCGCCTGTTCTGCAAGACCACTTCTGAGAGTGAGGAGACCGACTTCTCTAGAAAGGAGATGGATTTCTCGATCCTTTGCAGGTCCTCGTCAATTGTTGCTTGCAGCTGTGACAGTCCTTGGTGCTGGGTCGCTAGGGCTGAGACTCCTGTGGCCGTTCCGGCTGCTCCCAGGCCGAGCAGCATCGCGATAGTTATACCTGTCAATATTTCTCTTTTGTGGATCCAGCCGGGTCCCTCAAGAAGATGGTACATTTCTTCGTCTGAGTGGTACTGGATCCTAGGAACAATCAGAACTTGGACACAGAAGTCGTTAGAGTCATTGAATTTGGGAAGGAACACACAAGGACTCACTCCGGATCGCTGGCAAACCCACATCCCAGATGCGGCTGGGACTGCCCATTTATTGTTTTTCCTGTTAGGCTTGACGATTTTGGTGCAGACGTTGCCTTTCCGCCTAGCTAGGGTTGCATTGCCAAAGCATCTGCCTCGGCCTGTGACTTGACTCAGGGTGATTCCCTTGCGAGGGGTGTCCCATCTGCACTGGTGAGGGGCGTCGGCTGAGGAGTAACTGAAGGGAGTGTTTAGAGCGACTCCTTCGAAAAAGGGGGGTTTGACATCGTAACAAAGCCAGCAGGATTCGGTTAGGTTAGGGTTGGATTCGTTCAGGGATACAAAGGTAGCTTCTAACATGCGAAGGATTGGGTCTGCGTCTGACTCGGTTAAGCGGCTCATCTGAAAGGTCTCCGCTTGACTGGTCGGGACTTTGCTGACCCCTGTGGGTAAGGTTTTGGGGTAGGTTACGTTTCTCCCTTTCGGCACGCTTTTAATCGCTTTGTTGGGTCCGACTGCTCGGGGTGCTGACGGTTGAAGCCTGATAATTTGCACATTCGCCCTCTCTTTTGACCCTTGAAGGACTACTGTCCACGTTCTGCCTGTGGCCCAGCTAGGGTGATCTGGCTGCAAGACCGTCATGTTGTACTCAGTGCATGCCCGAAATCTAGGGATTTTATGTTGGTTTCGATGGAAGTTCCCGTGAAAGAAGAGGGGTATTTTGCAACCGATGGGTGCCCAGGTGAACTGTAGGAATTTGTCTGGCTCTTGTGGATCCCACCCAGGCCCCGATGGCCTGGCATCTGTAACTATAGTTTCGCAACCCCAGTGCCCACAGTATCCCCACCCTGGGTGATTGCAGTAACTTTTCCCAGGGTTTGAAGCTGGGCACCAGTAGGATAGGTACGAGTGTGTGACGTGTGGGGAATAGGGGTGTACCTTTGGCTGTCCTGGAAACAGGTCGGTGATGCCGAGCACGAAGGATGGGGTGTTCGGTGTGGTGATTTGTCTGAGCGCTTTGCCCCTACTAAGGTGTCGCATTACCCACCTGAAGGGCTGATGGGGGTAGTGGTCTGGGCTGGCTTGCCCCCTGGCAACAAGCCCCAACAGCAAAATCGCACAGAAACACCCTTGGTGCTTGGGTCTCACCCGTGCGGGTCTCTCGGGTGCTGCTTGGCGGCTTGGTGGTCTGTCGCTTTCGTCCGGAACTGGAAAGTACGCGTCACGAGGACGTCCCACGAGCAGGTCCTGTAAACAGATACTCGCAATTCTCGTCAGTCTCATTCTGCTCGCCCTGAAGGTCCGGTTTAATCGACTTAAGTGGACACCACCTGATTTTGCCGTCCTTTTTGACCGCTGCGTACCCTCGCCCTGTGAGCACCAGCCTCCAACCCTGTTCCCACTCGCCTAGCTCGTTTCTGATTACCACCTGCGGGCCCTCTTCTAGCGTTCGAGTAACCCAGTGTTTTTGAACGGGACTGTTTGTTTCATCTCCCCTAGGGAATTGATTCAGTGCCAGCAAGGCGGTTGCCAGCATACGTGCCTGATCTCCTGGGGGAATGGCGTTGGCAAAGCCCTCTGCTTTTGCCAACACTTCTATCTTGGTTTTCAGGGTCTGGTTTGCTCTCTGTACTATGGCCTGTCCGGTACTGTTATGTGGGATGCCGTGCACTAGCGTGATACCCCATTTCGAGGCGAATTCCTGTACTTGTTTGGATTTGAAGTTGGAGCCGTTGTCCGTTTTGATCTGCTTGGGGATGCCAAGCCAGGCCATGGCTGTCAGCCAGTGCTGAATTGTGGCTTTGGAATTGGTTTTGGGGTGCTGTGTAGCTACGATCGCTCCGCTATAAGTGTCTACTGTCACTGCAAGCCAAGCTCGGGGCCTTAGTATTTCGCACCAGGTGAAGTCCGACTGCCAGATTTCTGAGGGCTTGAGGCCTCTCGGGTTGACTCCGTAGGACCAAAGGGGTGACTTCTGGCAATGAGGGCAAGTGGCTACCACATGTTTGGCATCCGCCATCGAGATTCCGCATCTCTTCGCCAGTGCTTTGACTCCGATGTGGAGCGACTCGTGCAGTTGACGAGCTCTTTGCAAGGTCCAAACGCCTTTCGCTGCGGCGTCTGCTTTGTCGTTGCCGATCTGAAAGTAACCTTTGACTGGGTCATGGCTGTTGATGTGGATGACTGACACGGTGCCCTGTCGCGAGGAGAGTGCTTCTTCCAGCATTAGGGCTGCTGCTGATGTTGACACTTCGATGAAGTCGAGGGAGCTCTTTGCTTGCTGTGTCAGCTCCTTGGGTTCCCAGGGGTGCTTTCCTTTCAGGAGGTCGTACAGAGGGTCCATGATCTCGGGAGGAATCAGGACGATGTTGCGAAGCCACTGCAGCGATCCCACCAGGCGTTGCACGTCGTGGAGCGTCTGGATGTCTCGGTTGATCTTCATCTCGGGGGGTGTCACGTAGGAGCTTGTGATGCCTACTCCCAGGAAGGTCACGCAGGGTCCTCTCTTGATCTTTGCGCTCGCGATCTCGAAGCCGTTGGCTTGAAGGGTTTCCGTGACTGTGGACACCAGGTGATCCACTTGGCTTGTCGATGGTGCTGCGACCAGGATGTCGTCCATGTACTGGATGATGGTTGCGGTGGGGTATGAGTGTCGGACTGGCGTCAGTGCTCTGTCCACGGTGATTTGGCATATGGTGGGACTGTCGACCAGGCCTTGCGGAAGTACTCTCCATTGGAAGCGAAGGTTGGGCCTCTCGCCGTTCCGAAATGCCACGGAAAAGGCGAATCGTTCTCTGTCCTCAGGGTGCAGGGGTATTGAAAAGAAGCAGTCCTTGATGTCCAGTACTGCACACGGCTGCCCTGTGGGGACGGCTGAGTTCGTGGGAAGCAGTGTCTGGACTGGACCCATGGGTCGAATCGTCTTGTTCACTTCTCTCAGGTCGTGGACGAGACGATAGCCTTGTCCGGACCTTTTGGGGACTACGAATACCGGGGTGTTCCATGGGCTGGTGGAGGGTTCTATGTGACCCTTTTCCAGTTCTCGATCGACCAGTTCCAGCAAGGCCGCCTGTCGGAGGAAGGAGACCCAGACACCAATTGGTTCATCCAAGTCCGATTTATTGATCGAATACGGCGGGTTAAATATGGTTCTTAATAAGCTTCATACATATTGCAAAAGTTGAGCTCAGGATTGGTTAGTTACATATCAGCAACTACACCTACTTCTACATTCTTGTGCTTATTCTTCTGTTACATTCTGCAGATATTCAGGACTAATCTCACCTCCCTTTCCTCATGTTGCAGCAAGGCCATCCGGCATTCTTGCCTGTCAGCAGTCACTGAATCAGAGACTGCTGACCTCCCTTTCAAGCTTAACCAGCGGCATTAAATCAGTATGGCCTTTCTCAATTAACCAACTCTTAATAAAATCCTCCACATTTCCCCCGCTTTCTTCTTGAGCAAGGAGATTAGTTTGCCAGGTTTTTGCTATCATACGGCTAACCATGTTTTGAATACAAGTAAAAATACAAGGCAAAATAAGCAAAAACATTAAGATCACACCCAGTAAGCCGATAGCATATGTCACAATGTTCCTTAGCCATGGTCCAAGCCCTAAGCCTTTAAGCCATTCGTCAATTCCTAAACCTTCTTCTTCTTTGAGATTGTGAAGTCCCTGTTGTAGTTCTTTTATCTTAGTATGAATGGACACAAATGATCAGACAAATTCATACAACACATTCCCTCAAATTCTTCACATCCATGCCCTTGTGCTAAGAGCAAAAAATCTACAGCAGCTCTATTTTGTAAAACAGCATGGTTAACACTTTGCACATCTGCAGTCATCATGTCCAGAATTTGGGATGTCTGGTTCAGCTCATTTCTTGTCCAGCACCCTAATTGTTTTGCTAAATTCATAGCCTTATTGGCAGATCCTCCTGGTAAGATAGTTGAAACTACTACTTGTCTGAATGTACCCCAAAACTTTGGATCTCCAATCTGGCTGCAGTCCAAGTCATGTATACTACGCCTTTTCCTGTTTGATGTTTGACTGAGCTGCATTAGCAAGGATACATTAGGGTGAAACAAGGACAATTTTCCCAAATAACAGGGTCCACCCTGTGGCTTAGCTGGTACACCATTCCACGCCCTGTCTCCACAAATTAGAAATATTCCTGTAGGTAATTTCATTGGTGCCGTAATGTTTGTGCCGTTACATTGACTGTAATGCTGTGGAGAGAATTCACTCAAATTCAGGGATGAATCCAAGGTGGCCCATGTGTCTTTAGGTTGATTTAAATTCTGGACATCCAAGGGTTTGAAACTAAACCATCCGCCAGCTGTGGTGTTAGACATACTGGCATTTGCACTTCCAAAAAGATCTAATTCTTCAGGAGGAGAACGCAAGGAAGTGTTAAGTGATTGGATTAGTAAACATTGGCGATAGCCATCACTCTGACCTGCAGTATATCCTTGCTGTGCTGGCAATGTGATGTTAGACATGTTACGCATGCATAAGGTTCGATTATTTATTAAACTGCAAAATTCTCCAGGAGACCACACTGGAAGTCCTACCAAGCATGTTCGAAATGGATTAGTAACCCCTCCAAGACTAAGACAAAGTGATGATTGATTAGTTTGATTAGCAAGTGTTACCCATAGATTTTCTCTTGGCTGACTGAAGTGTGTTATTCCTACTGCTTTAACTGCTACAGCGTTAAGCAGTATAATAAAAACAAACTTCATTTTTCTTTCCTTTTTGCCTGTTTTTTCTTCCTCTGCTGTCTTTTACTTGACTTGTTAGGCTGATTAAAATGGACCTGAGTCAGTCTTTGAATACACTGATCTAACCCCAAATCAGCATCCTTGCTCACAGGTATAGCATATGGCAAGTTTAAAGGCAAATCAGCTTTACAGCGAGCTGCTATAATGCGTGAGGCACTAGTAACTTCAAGCTCTCTAAGTGCTTGCTGCAACTTCCATCTAATATATGCTATAACCACTTGTTCTGCACTCTCAAAAAGCTCCAATCCTGCCCTTCCTGGCAGACCAGTATTTTGTTCAAGAGCTCTAACCCAGACAAAGTCTTGAATCCACTTCCCGAAACAAGGTCCACACCATAAATTTGCTATTGTCTTTTGTGAGTACCAATAAATCTTATTACAACCTGCACAAAGCAAAGCTATCCATGCATAGCACTTATCAGCATCCCTTTTGCAAACATAACAAGGAAGTGAATGTAAGTAGGGACCAGTATAAAAATCTGTCTCTTCGACCCAATGCAACCAATTTAATGGTGGTGATTGCAAAGCCTCTTCACCTTTCTTACTATATAAGGCTAATAGTTCAAGCTCTTTCTTTAGCGCAAGGCGTATTTTATTTCGTAATCGTTGTTCCTGCTCGTTATCTTCTTCAATAACTGTATCCTCCCGAGGGTCCCACAAATGTAAAATTGTCCTAATCATAGAAAACTAATTAGCCTTATTTAGAAGAGGTTGCTCCCTTTCTAGCCTTCTTTTTCTTATCAGTTTTCAGTTTTGCTGCTCCTAATTTCACTGGTCCCGTCACTTTCAAACTTAATTTTTGTAATTTTTCAATGCAATGATCTAATGCTCTTTCAGGATTCCCCCTGAAGGGCCCTACAATAGAACGTTGTGTTAAAGGTACTAATTTTCTACACCTTACAGAGATTATACGTGATTTACTTTGAACCTTAATTCTACTTACAACACATTGTACTTCCCAACGATAATAAGCAAGAATTTTTTGTTCAGGAGACTCATAAAGATTTAAAGCGACATACGCATTTAGTCCCGTTTGTCTCCTTAATTCATCTTGCCAGTTTTTACCCCACGTGTGCTCGTGCTCGCAAGTATGACACCATAAATCCCGTAATAATGATTGTTCTATCCAAAAAGTATTATCACAGCCCCCACAACGTAGAGCTATCCAGGCAGCACAATGTGGATCATAACAGTCAAGGCAATGTTCCTTTGCTGGATTTGTTAAACGAAAAGTTGATAATGAGTCAGTAAAACCAATCAACTCCTGGGCCGTCCGATAGTGACATGTCAGTGCTCTGTCCAACACTTTCGAGTGCCCCTTCAGCTGTAGCAGCAGCGGTTGTAGGACTAGAGGCAGTTTCTCCCTCAGTCGCTCCCTGTCCTCCTCTGTGAGGCGATCCACTAGAGGCTGCATCAAAAATAGGTTTAGTCCACTTAGCAGGCACCCACAAAGGTCCTGTAGGTGAAGAAACACAAAGATACCCCCGACCCCAATATAATACTTTCGCAGGTTTTTCCCATAATCCTGTACTCGGGTTCTTATACCTAACCCAGATCTCTGTCTCCTCAGTATTTTTCTGACCTGACCTTGGATGATGTTTAATCGCAGGAGGGGTATCATCTTCTCCAAAAATACATAAATGATTGATCACATACAGAACCTTGGCCAAACATGATTGTGGGTCTGTTAAGTCTTGATGCTTCTCAATATACCGTTTAAGGGTACCATTTGCTCTTTCCACTATTGCCTGTCCAGTAGAAGAGTGTGGAATACCTGTCACATGCTTAATGGACCACCGATTTAAGAATTTCTGGACCCTAGCACACACATAAGCTCGACCATTATCTGTTTTGATGCTTCTTGGAACTCCCATAACAGCAAAGCAACTTAACAGGTGCCTAATAACATGTGTAGCTTTTTGTCCTGCCTGAGCCGTAGCCCATATGTAGTGACTATATGTATCTACAGTGACATGCACGTACTTAACTTTACCAAATCTAGGTACCTGTGTAACATCCATTTGCCATTTTTCATTTATTTCCAAACCTCGAGGATTAACTCCCACGCCTAAACCTATTCCTTCATTATGATAACTACATATTGGACATGCTCTAACAATGGCTTTAGCTTCTGATAAACTCAGTTCAAAATGTTTTGCAAGCCCTCTTGCATTTTGATGATATCTGCTATGTGCTTCTCTGGCCAATGTATGCTTGTCAATAGGACAAGAGTTATCAATGGGTAAAGTAACCAATTTGTCTGCACGTTCATTCCCTTCTCCTAAACCTTCAGACCATTTATGGCTCCTAATATGAATCACAGAATACGCTGCACTTCTTTCTCGTAAAGCTTTCCTTAATTGTATCAATAGTTCATACAATCGTTTATTATTCACTTCCTTAATTGCTGCTTCCTCTATTCGTCTGGCTACTCCGGCAACATACATAGAGTCTGTGACCACATTTAAAGGCTCCTGTAAATTAGACACTGCCCATACTACTGCCAACAATTCCAAAGTTTGTAAACTATCTGCAGGATCTGCTGTAAGAAGTTGATGCTTCCATTGTCCTTTTTCTTGCCAGGTGACAGCAGCACGCCTTGATTTCTTTCCCGCATCTGTAAAAGCTGTAATAGCTCCTTCTATAGGGCGTTCTTCCCTCAATGGTCGAGTAATCCAGTTCCATTCTGTCATCCATTGCAAAACTTTAGGCACTAATTTGCTGGTTTCTACTTTAGCAGGTGATGCTAATAATGCTTCCTGCAAGTTCTTTGAATTAATCAAGTACCAGTCTAAAGTCTCTTTCTCCATAGGCAATCTAATGGTAGCAGGTTCTCGACCATCCACTTCAATAATTCTGAGACGCCCTTTTTTGACTAACACAGCCAATTGTTCAATTTTTGAGAATATTGTTCTCTTATGTTGTAGTGATGGTGACAACCATTCCAGAACTCGTATCTCCCCCGTTTTCTCCTGTTGTTGAGAGAGAGCACCAAGCAAATGGCAAGGACTATTCCAAATAGTAAGGTCAATAGGGCAGTCGAGTTGTCGACGAGACACATATCCCTGTTGTACACAATTACTAATTTGTTGCAAGGCAAGATAGTGCTCCTTTGTCAGGTGTACAGGAGTAGTAGGATCAATACCCTTTAACAAAGGCCGCAGGGTTTCTAATAAATGATTTGGTATTCCCACAATAGGTTTTAACCACTGTAAATCTCCCAGCAACTTCTGTGCATCATGCAAAGTTTTAATGTCCAATTGTAATTCCAATTTTTGAGGTATTACTTTTTGATCTGTTAAAGTCCATCCCAGATATTTCCACGGTGTGGTGGTCTGAATTTTCTCAGCAGCAATAACAAGCGAATATGCTGAAAGAGTATCTCTAATACTGTCAATCTGCAGAGAGGAGAATGGTTGTTGCTGGGCAAACAAAATGTCGTCCATGTAATGATATATTATAGTTGCTGGCCACTTACGACGTAGTGGCTGTAATGCAGCATCAACATAAAGCTGACACAACATCGGGGAATTACGCATGCCTTGCAGAAGAGTCGTCCATTCAAATCTTTTATCTGGCTCTCCACGATTTATTGCCGGTAAAGTAAAAGCAAATCTCTTCATATCATCAGGATGCAGCCCAATAGTGAAAAAACAATCCTTTAGATCAATAATTAAAAGTGGCCAGTGTTCTGGGATCATAGCTGGATTTGGAAGACCAGGCTGTAAGGCCCCCATTGATTCCATCTGTTCATTTACAGCCCGTAAATCATGTATCAAACGATATTTCCCTGATTTCTTCTTGATAACAAAAATAGGTGTATTCCAAGGGCTCGTAGAAAGTCGTAAGTGTCCCTGTGAATATTGTTCCTTTACCAATTCATGGGCATGCATAAGACTCTCCCCTTTTAATGGCCATTGCTTAGCCATCACCGGTGTATCCGTTTTCCAGGTGAGTGGAATGGGGAAAGTCCAAGCAATGGCAATTACCCCAAAGGGTGATGATTAGTTAACACCACTCCCAATTGTGTTAAAATATCCCTTCCAATTAAACAAGAAACTGTAGATGGTAATTGAACAACTGAAAACACAGCAGATACTTGTTGATCATCAATACACACTAACAAAAGTGGTGATCTACTTGCTAATGTAAATCCTCCTACTCCGGTGAGCATATTTGATGATGGGAACAGAGGCCAATGTTGTGGCCATGCTTCTGGAGAAATAATGCTGGTATCTGCTCCTGTATCCAATAATCCATAAAGGGTTATGCTTTGATGTCCATGGGTAATTTCCACCTTTTGTTTTGGTCTATTTTGTAAATCCACAGTTAAAAGTGTAACACCAGTAGAGCCAAAACCCTTTTCATCCCGCGTTTGTCCAGTAAATGATGGTATACCAGATGTCATTTGACATAGTGGTATTAATTGTGCAATGCGTTGTCCTTTTGTTATTTTAATAGGAGGATAAAGGGTGTAAACCATAATTTGTATTTCCCCTGTATAATCCGCATCGATAACACCAGGCAATACAAATAATCCCAGCATAGTTATTGAAGAACGTCCTAATAACAATGCTCCACATTTTTGTTCATTCAAAATGAGAGGACCCTTTACTCCAGTTGGTATCCTCTCAGGCCGATTCGTCATTAATGTGACGTCTACTGCTGCTGATAAGTCCAAGCCGAGGCTGCCTTCTGTGGCTGGTTGCAGACAGGGGGTGGCAGCGATGTTGCGTCGGCAGCTGGTGTTTCCGATGTCACGGCGGCTACTTGTGTCTGGGCGCGGCTCGCCTGCTGCGCGCTCCTGGGATAGTTTCCCGACCGGCGCCTACAAGCTGTAGAGTTGTGGGAACTGGATCGGCAGTTGTGACACCATATCCCGGTTGCTTGACATGTTCGTTGCGTGTGTCCCTCACTGCCGCATCTGTAGCACTTGAGGAAAGGTCTCGAGCTCTGCGTGACCGCCAGTGAGCCATTTCGGAGAGGAGCAAGAGCAGCTAACACCTGACTTTGAGTAGACTCTGCTTGCTTTTGTAATCCTAACCCTAGCTCCTTTATTGCATCTACTATAAATGCCTGTGAAGCTGTTGGCATTAATGCCATTCGCTCTAATGCTTCCTCAATGGTCCAATTTGCCCCCAAAGTAGCTAACACTCTTTGTGTTGCTGGATTGCTATTTTGAAGAGCACACTGCTTCAATAGCGCCCCCTTCATGTAGTCTGCGACACCAGCCCGATCTATAGCAGTAGCTGCCCTGTCTATAAAATTCCCAAATGATTCTTCTCTACCTTGTTTAATGCCCATATAAGCCGGTAACCCTCCTGGTTCTTTAACCATATCTATTGCAGCACGCACTAACCGCATAGACTCTCTAAGCTTATCTGCTCCCGATATCATCTGTGCCTCTGTACGCAAAAATGCCCCTAAGCCCATAAGCTCAGCTACTGTCACTCCATGTAATGGATCTCCTTGAGCTCGCTGTACAGCAACTGACTCATTTACCAAAGCGTGCCAATGTGCATTAAACAGTAACTGCTGATGCTGAGTAAATATCAACCGAACTATTCCTCTTAAATCATTTGGGCATAAAATCTGAGTATTAAAAAGATAATCTAACATTTGCCTAACAGGTTCACTTTTTACTCCAAACTGACTAACTGTAGAACATAACTGAGCTAGCAGCTTCCAGTCTAAGGGCTCATAGGCTGCTATATTATGCGTAAGGTTCCCCTGTGCATCATATTGTGGTGTATATGTAACCGGACATGCAAGACTAGAGACTACTTCCATCGCCTCGCCATCCCCCATTTGCATTACTTCTTTTGCCACAGCAGCCCAAGCTTCCCTTCTCTGCTTAGCCATCTCCCCCCATAGGTCACTGTGTGCCCCCGGGATAGGATCTGACTCTTTAAGGGTGCTATGCTGCTGGCATTTCGGTACCGAGACCGAGGTTTCCGGCGGGGGATTCAGCCCCCCCGCCGGAGCTGACTCATACTGGGGAAGCGGCGGAGGCAAAGCCGGTGAAACCGGAGCTGGCTCGCGCGGGGGAAGCGGCCCCCCCCCTACCGAAGTCGAGGGTGAAACCGGAGCCGGCTCACGCGGGGGAAGCGGCCCCCCCCCCACCGAAGCCGAGGGTGAAGCCGGAGCTGGCTCGCGCGGGGGAAGCGGCCCCCCCCCCCACCGAAGCCGACTCTCGCGGGGGAAGTGGCGGAGGCAAAGCTGGAGACGGAGGTGAAGCTGGCTTGCTCCCACCCCCACCATCCAACCTGCCTGAAGCTGGCGGCGGAGGCGAGCTCTTACCTCCACCATCCAGCCTGCCCTCCTCCCCCAACAGTAAAGGTGCAGACGGTTCCACACTATTTATAGGAAAATCCTGCACACCACTCTGCTGGGGACTCTTAGGCATAAGTATCTGAGTTACAGAAGGTGCCAGGGGATCATCCTCACGACCATACCCTATATTCTTCTTATAAGCTTCTGTTGCCCTTTCTGCTGCCTTTCTCTCAGAAACCTGCTGAAGCAACGTATTATACACCACCCGCCATAACTTGCCAAATTTCTTTGCTGACTTATCATCATCTAACACTGCATCCCACAGGATATCCCCAAACTTTTTCCACTCTGCTATCTCATGAACTGTATGTGGGTTAGCAAAAATCCCTTTAGAATGACCATAAGCTAATAACCCTGGTAACTCCTTTTTTAAATCTACCCCTTTTACTCCTCGCTTTTCTAAATATGAGGAGAATAGGTCGTATGTCGCTTGCCTATCCATATCTATATATCAGCGCGCGCTGTTGCAGCTCTTCCAGGCTCCTGCGACATGTAGAGACTTGAGATACCATTGTAATCCTCAAGGGTGCTATTAAAATCCGGCACCGTCCCGGCTGCAAGGACTCTCACCCAACTTCCTCGACCGTGGCGAATTTATAATCCAAAAGAGCGAACGTTCAGAATGCTGCCTTTGCCCGCATTCTCCACCATTTGTCGGAGGAAGGAGACCCAGACACCAATTGGTTCATCCAAGTCCGATTTATTGATCGAATACGGCGGGTTAAATATGGTTCTTAATAAGCTTCATACATATTGCAAAAGTTGAGCTCAGGATTGGTTAGTTACATATCAGCAACTACACCTACTTCTACATTCTTATGCTTATTCTTCTGTTACATTCTGCAGATATTCAGGACTAATCTCACCTCCCTTTCCTCATGTTGCAGCAAGGCCATCCGGCATTCTTGCCTGTCAGCAGTCACTGAATCGGAGACTGCTGACCTCCCTTTCAAGCTTAACCAGCGGCATTAAGTCAGTATGGCCTTTCTCAGCTAACCAACTCTTAATAAAATCCTCCACAGAACTCAGGTAAACCAGTTTTGTGCCTCTCTGTCTCTTGGAATAGACTTAACACTGAATGATAGGAAACATTCAGGTATGGGTGAAGGGAAAAATAAGAATATTGATGCCTGCAAAAAGAGACTTGGAAGTGGCAGAGACATTATAAACAGGGTTTTAATACGATGTGAATTACAAGCACTTGATACAGAGGGGATGATATATTGATTTTCCTCATTCTGAACTATGCCTGTCACTAAGATCAATGGAAGTCACAAACCTATATCAAGGAAATTATAATATGTGGAATTATTTATAGAATGGCTGCTCCAGGTACACATCAATTGCAGCATCATAATGGCCCGACTTATGACTGAGGACAAAGCCATCTATTACATATTGTAAATGAGAAAGTGTGCATTGCCATCATTGCTTCATTTTCCACATTTTTCATAAGTGAAAGGAAGAACTAATAGAAGCATTCTTGTACAGCCTTTTTTTATAAAGAAGCAACAAACATTGTAGAGTTTATCACTAAATGACAACAATTCCACTTACAAACTAAGTCATTAAAAGAACAGCTACAGGCAGTATTTTCCAAAACAGAGTTATGCAATGTACACCAAGGCAAATACGCTGAAACTTTGGGAATCACTTCTGGATTGCTCAAAATTCTGGGCACCCTGAAGAAGCTGAAAAGCAGCAGCACACAGGAGGGCAGCATCTCCAAGCTGCTGGTGGCAAGGAAGCATGAACCTGTAAACGCATGCTTCCCTTTTCCACTGCAAAAGCTCTGTCACCACTGGCAGACAAAGAAAAAGTCTAATGGCTACACAGGCAGGCACCTTTATAATTTTCATATCTCAAAATTATGGCATTTCCAATAAAGTCTGCTTTTGAATCACCATTTACTTCTACAGTTCACTTAGTTTCACAGCAGTCTCTACCTCCCACTGTTAACTCTTAAAAGAAGCCTTTCAAAGGTCAACCCAAACTGTTAGGATTCTAGATGGTAAAACTGAATTTTTCATGTCTACTTGTTCTTCTGAAAGGCTTAAAAGCAATTTGTGACAATCAGCACAAAGGGATTTGATTGACAAACTTTAACAAAGTGATCTAGAGAAGATTCATTGGGAAAAAAACTGCTAAAATTGCAAATTAAATGGCAAATAGTTTTTCTCTGTCTGCCCTTGAAGGAAAATAGGTTCTCTTCTTAGACGTGAAAATTTTGAATTCGGGAGGGAAAAAGAGGAATTTGGCTGGGGTTTTTTTGTATTTTATTTTTAAACCTCTAGTATTGTGTTAGACTGATAGCAACCAGCATAGTTAGAAGATTTATTTCTTTACTATCCTGATGGTGCAAATTATTTTGTATGCTACTGCCACTACTGCAAAGCCTTTGCTTTAGTCCTCAGACAATCCTATTACCCAAGTCAAAGTAACTCATTTTTCACCTACTTTAAGTCAGTTCTGAAATTCATATACAGGGCAAGAGCAGGATAAAGCTTTTGTCTGTTTGAAAGTACAGCATAACTGATAGATTTTACATTTTTGTAATGGTGCTTCAACCTCATATACCCATTTGCTTGTTTAATTTTTAAGTATTATTCTGATTTTTTTGCCTTTACAACATTCTTCTGTGACTTCAAATTACTGTTGCCTGCAAATATAACTAATGTGTTAATCTTCTCAACTTTCAAATCACTCACATGACATAAACCCACTCAAAACCATTTATATTTTGATCTACAAAAACCTACTACATTTTTTTACTAACAAGTTCAGGTTTTTTAAAATTATATTTATGTCTGTGAAAATTTTCCAATCTCCTACTCTACTCAAAGCTATTCTAACATTATGGCGATTTTATGTAATTAAATTATTTTCCTGTCTGGTAACTTACTGTAGTTTACATACTTTTGTATTTATTGGAGACATACCAGAAAAAAAAAAAAAGCATTTGAAATGCCAACAAACAAAATTTAACACAGAAAACTCAGAATTCATTAATGATAAAATATGTAGTTATGAAAGACTGCACAAAACTCATTCACTCACTGAATCACTACAGAGACTGAGGGATTTATGCAAGGTGCAATACATCCAAAACAATACAGCTCAGTTCAACACACCACATCTCACTGCATTAGTAGCACTTGTAAACTAAACCTACAGCTAAGCCATCTCAGCTCATTTACTCTTTATAAAATTACCTTTTCTCTTCAGAGCAGCTATCTTTGCCAAAGGACAAAGGGTTTATGTGGGCAAACCTACAGTATTAATCTACACATTAAGCACCTATTCTGGCAATAATAAATATGAAGGTCCAGAATTACCCATTACAGACTGTAAACATGCTTGTTTACTTATTAGGATCTTTATAAAGCCACCATACAAACAATTTGTGTTTAAGAAAAGTCCAAGATATGATTCAGTTACTTCTTTGCAGGCTGACCAAAATATTTTCTATTAGTTTTGCAGTGACCTTTGTTATATGTTATTCTAGTGTCAGGGATACACATTTTAAAACTCCTCTTGACAATGTGATTAGAACTGTTACTATATGATTAAAACTATATGATTAAGCTCATTAAAACCAATGATGAAAGTTTCTTTAGATAATCTAGCATGTGGATTAATTTTATGATTGACATTTGTTTGCTCAAGAAGGTTTTTTTATTCATCAAAGACTCAGGTAATGAAAAATCTTTACATCTTTTAATTACACATTCCTGATAATATCAGCCTCAATTTCTGCATAGTTGCAATTTAGAATAAAACATGTTTTAATTCACTTCTTCTAAAGCGCAGTAAAGATTTCATCAGGTATTAGTGGCAAACACCACCAGTCCAAACCTACTTGGATGTTTCTTTTCAATAACGTGACTAGTAAGAATTGCCATGCGTAACAAATTTTTCTTTTGCTTTCTCAGTGTTTGTGTAGATGTCGAACAAAAAATTTAATGACTGCGCAAATGGTTTTTAAAATACCCTCAAAATTGAAAGATAACTTTTTTTAAAAGCAACTGCTGCTCAGACTACTGCTCATATTCTACACTCGGTGAGCTGACCCTTGCAAGATTTCACATATCTGTCTCACAAACTGTTAATGACAGATAAAACACACCGCTGCAAAGAGCCTGCCCTGAGGTGACCCAGCAGCAGTCAGGCTGCTGCTCAGGCAGGCCTGGGCTCTGCTGGGCACTCAGAACCAGCCTCAGACCCTGTGCAGGCAGGCCTGGGCTCTGCTGGGCACTCAGAACCAGCCTCAGACCCTGTGCAGGCAGGCCTGGGCTCTGCTGGGCACTCAGAACCAGCCTGGGCTCTGCTGGGCACTCAGAACCAGCCTCAGACCCTGTGCAGGCAGGCCTGGGCTCTGCTGGGCACTCAGAACCAGCCTCAGATCCTGTGCAGGCAGGCCTGGGCTCTGCTGGGCACTCAGAACCAGCCTGGGCTCTGCTGGGCACTCAGAACCAGCCTCAGACCCTGTGCAGGCAGGCCTGGGCTCTGCTGGGCACTCAGAACCAGCCTCAGACCCTGTGTGCCCGTGGCCCTGGGCTCTGCTGGGCACTCAGCACCAGCCTGGGCTCTGCTGGGCACTCAGAACCAGCCTCAGACCCTGTGTGCCCGTGGCCCTGGGCACTCAGAACCAGCCTGGGCTCTGCTGGGCACTCAGCACCAGCCTGGGCTCTGCTGGGCCCTCAGAACCAGCCTCAGACCCTGTGTGCCCGTGGCCCTGGGCTCTGCTGGGCACTCAGCACCAGCCTGGGCTCTGCTGGGCACTCAGAACCAGCCTCAGACCCTGTGTGCCCGTGGCCCTGGGCACTCAGAACCAGCCTGGGCTCTGCTGGGCACTCAGCACCAGCCTGGGCTCTGCTGGGCACTCAGAACCAGCCTCAGACCCTGTGTGCCCGTGGCCCTGGGCTCTGCTGGGCACTCAGCACCAGTCTGGGCTCTGCTGGGCACTCAGAACCAGCCTCAGACCCTGTGTGCCCGTGGCCCTGGGCACTCAGAACCAGCCTGGGCTCTGCTGGGCACTCAGCACCAGCCTGGGCTCTGCTGGGCCCTCAGAACCAGCCTCAGACCCTGTGTGCCCGTGGCCCTGGGCTCTGCTGGGCACTCAGAACCAGCCTGGGCTCTGCTGGGCACTCAGAACCAGCCTCAGACCCTGTGCAGGCAGGCCTGGGCTCTGCTGGGCACTCAGAACCAGCCTCAGACCCTGTGTGCCCGTGGCCCTGGGCTCTGCTGGGCACTCAGAACCAGCCTGGGCTCTGCTGGGCACTCAAAACCAGCCTGGGCTCTGCTGGGCACTCAGAACCAGCCTCAGACCCTGTGTGCCCGTGGCCCTGGGCTCTGCTGGGCACTCAGAACCAGCCTCAGGCTCTGCTGGGCACTCAGAACCAGCCTCAGACCCTGTGTGCCCGTGGCCCTGGGCTCTGCTGGGCACTCAGAACCTGCCTCAGGCTCTGCTGGGCCCTCAGAACCAGCCTCAGGCCCTGTTCGCTGGCAGCCCTGGCCTGGCTCAGAGTTCCATGGAGCCCCACGTACCTCCTCATGCAATCCAGCGCCCGGATGAAGAAGTCTTTGTGCAGCTGGTGCCTGTCCCTCAGGATGGAGCACTGCTCCAGCGTCACTGACATGGATGTCCTGCCTTTGGCACTCTTGCAGCAGGTGAAGCGAACTCCGTTCAGCTTGCGGCAAATCTGAAACACGGGCAGGCCCCACAGGTCAGCCCTTCCTTCCTACCAGGCTGCGCAGCCCTACAGCTCTGCAAGCCCAGCGAGGGCTTCCAGACAGCTACAGCACTTCTCAAGAAGAAAACACCTTCTGGAAGTTAGTACCAGTACACTGAATTCCTGAATTTGACATGGGACTTTCATAACTATAAAAGAAACAGTTCCTTCACCATTTCCTCACTGAATGCAGCAGCTGCCCTGTTCAATGAAAGCTAAATTGTCTGAATATCTGATGAATGAAGATATGGTGAGTCTTAACTCACAAACATGAATGTAGCAGACTAACTTCTTGTGAAGGTATGGAGTCAGACACATCTAACTTACATAGTTTTTATTTTCAACAGGTGAACTGTTCAATGTATGGCTCACAATTAATAAAGTTTAACAAATTGCTGCCATGGATTGTCTACTTTCACTTATACTTTGAAAAAGTTATAACACATAAAGGAAACATGACATTTTGGAGGATGATTCTTCCTCTTAGGAATCAATCTGTGGTTGTATCATTCCATTAGTTTATACTATGGTTTCAAATGATATTTTACTAGAAAAAGAAAAATTGAAGGAGAGCTTCTGTGCCCAAATCTACCATTTCCCAGATATAACCTGTCCTGAGAAAAGGTAATACTTTGCTTACACCTATCCCTGGGGAATCACAGGTGTAATGGTACAAAACCTCAAAATGTTTGTGAGAATGCAGCAAGGCAATAAACTACAGCAGGAATCACAAAAAGAAACTTCCCGCATTGGCTATCATGGGAGAGCTCGCAGGATGAACTGGAACATGAACTGAAACATGACCAGTGTCAGTCCAGCAAATAAGTGTTTCTTCATCTAATGCTAATTGCATTCTTAGAAATTCTATTAAACAATAAATACTATTAAATTCTATAAAAATCAAAAAATACTTAGAGCCTTTAAGTTCTTTGTGATACCATGGTGAGGACAATCTCAAAAGTTTAATTTAGGGAACCAATTAAGGGAATCTTACTTAGAATCCAAAGAGGTACAGGATAGTGAAGGAGAACCTATGAGTGTTTCTTCCATCATATAATTGAAAATTTTAAAAGTTAAATCTGTTTAAAAATTTGAACAGTTGCACTGGGATTTAAAACAAGTACTATATGATAATCTGCTTAAATAATTATGTGAAAGAACTGTTTCATTGAAGAGATTAATTCTCTTTGCACTAGTATCTTTGGAAGCCCCCGATTCATTGGGGCTATTCGATGTGAATGAGTCCTAAAAAAATTTTAAAATATTAAAAAATCATTTATAAAATAAAGTAAAAAAATCCCAGGTAATTATTCTGGATGAGTGATGGGCTCATATGTGGAATCTTGTACTTCCACTGCAATAAAAAAGTGATATTGCACAGCTACTGCACTGACAAAGTTTTCTTCTTACATCTTTTTCAATAAATAAATGGAATATAGAATAACAGTGTGTAGATCACTAGGACCAGAAATACACATTTCAGAAAGTTAAAGTAAGGGAACCAAGCAATCATGTCCCACATCATACCTCAAGGACACTAAAAAATTATTTTGAGTAATTTTATATTATCAAAGAATGGATATCAAACAAATCACTCAAATTCTAGCAGGTTCTACCAGTTTAAAAAGTGAGAAAAAGAAATTGTCTGCAAAAAACTATTACAGCACATCTGCCTCCTTTAACCAGTGAGTTTTCCAGTCATTTCCTTAAAATCCATTGCAGTTACAAAGTCAGCAAGCTTATGAAAATGAGTTTATGGTTAGTTCATCAATTTCTTTGAAACAAGAGAGCTCACCGTTGCAGCCAGCCACATGATTTCTACATTCTTTCTCTTTTTGGCCTGGATATTTTGATGAAGACTTTCTAGCAATCCCTTTAAATCATTTTGTTCTTGAAAATGTGGTAAACCTGGGAAAAAAGGACGAAAAAAGTTGCTCATTTTGATAAGGTTGGTCATATGATTGTCCCGACTAAAGAATGCTCATGGTAAAGAACAGGTCTATTATTTACAGCCTTGTTTTGGAACACAGGATAGAAATTACCAGCTAAATATTTAAGGAATAAGCAAACCTTATGTCTTTTGAGTATTGCCTTGTCCTCCCTAAGATCTTCACGTGGAAATTTGAAGTATCTTCAACCTTTATCTTATAAATGGATGGTGAAAAACAAAACCAAATCTCTGCTGTAGTTCTGTTCATCAGCTATTACAGACATTCAAAAGAAATCAGAAAAATAAAAAAAAAACTGAGTGTATTACAACCTGCTTTGATGGGATGATTATTTTTTAAAATTAAAGTAAAAAATTAGGGTTTTGTTTTCAAATTGAAACATCTAGTTTTTGTTTTAAAATATGCCTTAGATTTTTCCATAATGTAAGATAAGGGTTAAACAGCACTTAGTATCCCCTCTAAAAAGTAACAAAGTATATTTCTCCTGAAATTAAGTGGGGCTTTATTTTGAAGTAGAAAATAATTTCAAGTTTGCTTAAAATCCAAAAATTTACCTGCTTGTTCTGGGTATGGAATTTAAGTTGAAGTTTAATTTATCCTACATCTCCAGCAAAAATTCAAGAGTAGGCAATTTAATTTCCCCCTCTGTTTCATATGTATATAGAGGAGGGATTTTTCTAATGTTGCATTTATCCTTGCTAGTTCTGAAAATCAATAAAAACATGCAGAATCTGTTTTTTGAAATTATTTCTTCTCATGGTGGCAAAGTAAAAAGAATTTAAATCATAGTTATCACCAAATAAAGGGGCCAGAATCAAGTGGAACAAAGTGAAACTAAATTGATCAATGGATTTCTTCAAGCAGAGAAAGTAAATTATCCATCCAGTGAGGGGAAAAAACCCCACAACCCAAGCCCCAAACCCAAGCCCAAAAACTTATACTCAATTGGAAGAAAAAAAATGAGGGAAGTATTAATGAAGGTCAATATCCATTCTCCTAACGTGATCCAAGTTGGAATGATCCCTCTCATCAACAGGCTTTTACCTTTTACATCTAATAAATTCTGTAGTTTCCCTTATCCATGATTCATAGTAAGAAGTACTTTAAATCTATTCAAAAAGAACTAAGTTGCTCCAGTCATACTGTGCTGTCTAAAAAAACTCACAAACAAACAAGAAAAAAAGAAAAAGGGAGGAAAACATACATCCAGAATCTGTTTTGCAATAATTTTAATGTGGATTGTTTTACCTCTGTATCACAAGCTCTGATTGTACATTAGATAATGTAGAGCACATAAAACCACATCACACTCTGCTAGACTATTACACTTATGGGTGCATCTGTTTCTTTAAAACAGAGAGCACAAAATGGCAAAGATGCTTTGAGATGATGCAAATGTATCACTAAACATTCTATTGCTCCCAGTAGCTTTCCTTTGGGTCACAGCAGAAAACGTGACATCTCAGAGGGATGACTTCAGCACAGGTACAGCAAGAGTCTCCTAATTCACAGTACTGCCAAAGGGGTTGCACCTTGACTGGAAATGATCAATGGCCTAAACTCCTTGGGTCCCCCACAGTACCAAACCACCAAATCAGGCTGATAAGGGGGAGAAGCCTGGAAATACCAAACAGCCTTTTTGTTTTCAGGTACTTACGTACTACTAAACAACTATCTTACGTTTTTGGACCCTTACTGTCTTAGTATTTCTATAAAAGCAGTACCATTTTGAGCTATATTTGGTCAGCATTTTTGGTAGGAACCTTGCTGGAAACATGCTCTTATTTTCAGTTTCTGCTAAAAGAATTTAAGAAGTTAACAAATGGGTAAATGACGAAGTGTATGTTCATCCTAAAGACAGAAAGTCAGTGGATGCTTAGTTACAAGCAAGACTATTATTGCCAAGGAGAAATACAGACACAAGAGGAAAACTAACAGCGAAGGTGGCAATACCTTTCAGGGAGTGGGAAATTGAATTCTTTGAAAGGGAATATATGAATGAGGCAGCAGGCCAGGGAGGCTGCCAAGGGTGGATCCAACAGCCTGGCAAATAGGGCTGCAAATGCTCAAATTCTGTTGGGCTTTTTGAGCACTGTTTGGAACTGACAGCTTTGGGAACACAGTCCTGCATTGATTTTGTAGCACAGATTTGGCATTATAGGAAATTATCTGGATAGGTGGGACAAAACCATCAAAAAGCCATCAATATTGAATGCCTCTCACGTGGCCCCAGCACCAGGGTTGCTGCCAGCCTTGTATGGAGGTTTGTCTTCCAGACGAGGGGGAACAGGAGTGGGATTAAGTCCTGCCACAAATGAACAAGTTTGAGAGCTTCCCTTTTTTCCCAGGGGGCTGGTTTAAAAGGCACATTTCTCCAAGGCAAAAGACTGACTCTGTATACTGGCAGGGAGCTACTGGGAAGGGCAGTGGAACCAAAAGATGCTTTATGTTCCACAAAAAATTGTATAAAGAAGAGACTGAGTTCTTAAAGGTAAAGAAAAAAAGCAAGAAAGTTATAATAACCAGAAAATACACGATGAACTAGACACAATTAGTTCTCAAAAGCCTTCACAGTCTGAAAGAAGTCCAGGAACTGTGTGGCTCACTAATAATCCTTCAGGAAGGCAGTACAAGTTTAAATTGTGTTAATGAAAAGTAGCCAATACTGTCTGCATGCAAATTTTTGCTTTTATAAAATAAAATCCATTTATGAGGTAGCAGATCTACCTTAGTCCTAACCTGCATGAGGTTAGTTTTTCGAGGATGTTTTCTTAGCAAGATTCCCCTCAATTAATCACCCAACTTATTGTATGAGTTTCTCTGTAGACATCCTGGAAATAAATACTAGGTCTGTGGGGGGATGGATGGGCATCCTGCCCATCATTTAGGAAGGGCTTTTGTTTCTGTCAAAATGATTAACAAATTAAAATCATCCTGATATAAGAGATAAACATGTATACATACGCATGTGATTTATTAAAGTTTTACATAGCATTTAAACATCAGGCAGTTAAATCTCCCACATTTGGGACTATAGTTTGGGCATTAAAACTAACAGGATTCGATTGATGCAGATGTTTTCTTCAGTCCTTGCTTCTGGCAATCAGAGTAACAGCATAGTAATGCTTATGTTTATAATACAGAAGTTCTATAGAAGTGGAATACAGGGCCTATTCCAATGAAACCTTGTCGTTCATATAATGATGATGTGGCTCATTGCTTGTATTTGATCTGCAGATTTCTCCATGGTTCACCAAACCTCAACATATTTTCAGAATAAGAACAGAGGGTATGACTGAAGCTGATGAAATTGCCCACCAAGTATTTATGTAAAAATACAGTAGGTACAGACTGTCCTCTACATGAAATATTAACAAACTTATTATTTTAATAACTTAAAATAGCTGTTCAGTTCATCATTCCTCTGTTTCATTTTCTCTGTAGTTTCTGCTGTGGCACAAGGCCTGAAATCACTCCTGAGACCAGCAGGGTCATGTACAGGTACAAAATGTTTAAATTTATGGAACAAGTTATGGGATTCTGCTAATATTACTGTCTTATAACCTTCTACCTACTCAAAGCTTTTCAAACCGATTTGGACATTGCATTATTTTGTACTCACAATCAGGAGGCATTTTTTCTGTAAATAACTTGTAATATTCTTTGAGAAGCTCTAAGTTTTCCTGGTTAATGTTTTCCTGCAAAGTGGTATCTCCAAACCTATGAAAATACACAATAAATTATGAAAAAAACCCAAAACCCACAAACAACAACAAAAGATAAATTATCCTTCATAGTTATTTCTTTGCATAAAGAAATAACTTTGGTGCTAAATGCATTAGATTTTGTCAAACATGCAGTAGTTAAGTTCTTGTATGCTTTGGAATTAATTTTTGGAAATGAGATCATCGCTGATGCATACTTCTTCCAAAACTTTATTAACAAAGCAATCTATTTACAAACATGCAATAAGGCACTTATTCTTTTCCCCTCACAAATCGTGAATAAATGGAAAGGCACTTTGGGGGAATTCCAATTCCAAAAATTGGGTACCACAGGCAGAGAACACCAACTCTCCATCTCTTAGTGCTGCTACTGGTTAAGCATACCAATTTCTGTAAGAGCTGGATAATATGGAAGTGACACAAGATGGAAGAGAAGCTTATCTACAAAATAACTGTAGCTATAAAAACAAATATCTTTCTCTCTGAGACCAAGATTTCTACAACAGCCACATTTCACATGCCAAGAAACTAAATCTCACGGTACTACAGGAGATATGATTGTAAAGACACGAATGTCCCCATGACAATTAGGGCCAAAGTTTTGAAATTCATTTTCAGAATAGATTTGAAAAGGGAATGGAGGAGTACAGGAAGAGAGGCATGGGCAGATAAGTGAGAAACTCAGAGAGAAGGGGACACAGATCAGAAGATACCAAATATGCTGCTAAATTGGGAACAAGGGAAGCAAATATTTCAACAGGCCACAGGGAGAAGATGTAACTACTTCCTTAGTAGCCATTGCTGCACTGTCACATGAGAACATTTCTTTTAAATCGGAAACATTCTCAAGTGTATTCTATCAAAAAACAAATTAAAAGATTTTTTTTCTAATACAGTAACATTTCCTAGAAATTTGCCACGAAAGTGTTTTTATATTCTCAGGTTCTTTATCCCACAAACCCCTCCATGTTTTTAGCCATAAATCGTGTGTGGTGTTTTCAGTCTCAAAAACAAATGTACAACTTTAGGAGTTAAGCAGCATTTTGAATTAAGACAAAAGCAGACTGTAACTGCATGCATTAAAGCTGCTTCTGCATTGAACTTATTTTCTTGGCAGATATTAGTACATATCCATATTTATAAATATGCAGTTATTTTGTTTTCTCCTATGGCTTTCTTTGCACACAATGTAAAATGACCACTGGGAACAACACTTCCTGCCACTTCACTTGCAAGCCAGGCATCTTTTCATACCAACTCCTCTACAAGCCCCCAGGTAATCAGGCTATTTCTAAATGTTGTCAAATTTTTCCTCAGACTATTCATAACTCAGTCCTTCCTGCCTATCTCACTCGTGTAAGCTCCCACCAGCCTGCTTCTTGCTTACCACATCATGTCTTACCTCTTATTTTTTGAGTGTCCCACTCAGAACTGTCATGACTGATTTTGTTGGTTTTGCACATTATGAGTTTGGCCACGTCACTCCTCTCAGCACTTTTCTCTTTATGTCATCAGAATAACCTATTTTCACTTTCAAGAAGTTTCCAAGTTCTCTAACCAGCTATCCAGCTCTTTCACAGTAAAATGCCAGATTTTACTGTCTTTAGATTCAGTCTATGTCTCCCATTTCAACTTTCTGCCTAAATTTTCTCACATACCACCACTCAACTTGGAGAAGTGTCCCATAAACATTCACAAAGCTACCTGATGACATTCTTTAGTAGACTTCTTTAAAAGACTGGGTTTACTTGGCTGTCTACAGTGAACAGGAGATAAAATCCTGTGGTGTTTAACTTCTTGCCTATTACCCAGGTTAAGGATTTTCACTGTCTCCCTCCATTACTCCAGCTACAGCTTTGCTATAAGCTTTTGGCTTAGAGCAAATGCAACCTCAAGATAAGCATTAGGTATTTTGGATGCTCTGTTAATAAAAGCAGCTAAAAGAAAAGAAGTTTTAACAAAGTAGCTGTCTGTATTGACATCTTGACTTCTACTTTGCCGTTTTAGCCCTGCACAAATGTGGTAATTTAACATGACTGACAGATACCCTTCTCTTGGAAGAGAAAATTAATACGTTGGTGAATCCATGACTATTATTATACTAATTAATTAGTTTCCAGCAATCTGTTGCAGAGGAGTACTAATTTCTCTAGCTTATCACTTGTTTGGTCTCTTCAAACCCATCTTCAAGATGTAAGAATTTTGAATTTTCAAACTTGTGTGAGAATTTCAGAGTACTGCATACAACCAAAATTCTGCATCTGAAATAGAAATCCATTTTGCACCTGTATCCAAGAGAAACATGGCACCAACTCTGTGAAACGGAGCCCTGCTTATGATCTTATCTTCATCTGGACTTTTTCACTGTTCTACATTGCTTCATAGCTTGTGTTTATTTCCTTTAATACCTTTGAAAATACACACTGAGTCAATGTGAGATTGTCTAAGAGCAAATAACAAAGAAGATTTGTTTCTAATCCTGAGAGATAGCCTGTACCAGCATGGAGTACTTGGACAGAAAATGCAACGTGACTTTTCCTTACCTCTCTGCCAGTGTTTGCTGCTCATTGATTCCAACATTAAAGAGCACTGGATACATGCGAAGCAGCTTTCCCTCTTTAATCTCTTGTGGCAGCAGCTCAAACATCTTTGCTGGGAGCTGGACCTCTATAATGTAATGTTCACTAGGAACAATGAAAACAAGAGTGAGGATGGGGTTCTTGAATGTCAGGAAAAGTTTCTTCAGCCAGAGAATGGTTGAGCAGGTTGAACTGGCTCCCCTGGGAAGTGTCACAGCACCAAGCCTCACAGAGTTCAAGAAGCATCTGAACTCTCAGGCACGGGGTGTGATTCTTGGGAAGCCCTGTGCAAGGCCAGGAGTTGCACTTGATGATGCATATGGGTCCCTTCTAACTCAAAATATTCTGTGATTCTGTAAAGAATGTTCCAAAAGCGCCTCTAATAAAAGAATGGCCTCTAATAAAAGCATGTGAGCTCCTGAACAGAATTTCACCTCCCCTGGGTGGCTGGTGTCTACCACCCACACCAGATGATCAGTGCACTGCTAGACAGTGCCACACACTTTGGATTGATTTGTTTGTGCACACAGAATGTCAGGTTTAAGCACTTTCCTAGAAAAAACAATTACAAGTAAATATGCTGACTCTTCAAGATAAGAATTTGTAGTTTGATTTTTCTGTCTTGCATTTCTACAGTCTTTCACTCTCATTTATTGAGCCATACCATATAACAACCAAAATAAAAATGGAGGGTTTCTAAAAAAATTATTAGAAAATAACTAGATTTTCACCTTTTCATCTTTTCTTTTTATGGTTCACTTCCAATGCTGTTTGATAGGAGCAGTCTTATCACAGCTCTAAGAGGAATGGCACTCCTCCACATAAACCTTGTAGATTTTATTTTTAAAATTTTTTTAATTTTAATTATTCCCAATGTATTGCCTATCATATTCCAGCCTTCCTGTTATTTATTCAATCCCTTCTCAGAAAGCCCATATGATGAGAGTGAATCATCCAGATTAATTAAGTAAATCAGTGGTGAAAGCCCCCTTCAGAGGAAACATATATTTTCTAAAAGTTCCTGCTTTTAGCTGAATTTAATTTACAGTCATCTTAAGAGCAATGATACTATTAAGGAAGTGATTTTTGCAAAATAAAACTATTTGGAGCTTCAGACTAGAATAATAATAAAGATGAAAAATCCATTCCAATCTTGTTAACCCTCAAATAGCCAAAATAAACGGACTATTGCAGTTTATGTCCTGACATTCAGCAGTACTCACGTGAGATTCATAAAGGATAAGTGATTTTGTGCAAGGATTTCTGAGACTGCCTATGTCCTGTGTGATTTTCAGCAGCTAAAAAAGGCTTCCATTTTTAAAAGTGACTACTAAGTTTTTAATACTAAGTGGCATCAGAGTTTTTTGGTTTCCATCTTAAAAACAATCAAGGCCTAACTCTTGGAACTGCAGTTTCATTTCTCATGCTGAAATACAAATTCAGGACATTCAAAAGCAAAGTTTCTCAGTTAGAGACCACATTTGTAAACAATGGCCTTGTCACTTGTCCAGGGTTCAGTATCCATGTGTGAATAATGCACCAGCAGCTCTGCACAACACAGACGCTGCTCAGATTAATCTGTATTAGTAACTGGAACTTCAGCTTTTTATCAGGAGAGTAACCCAGAGCCTACTGGCTTTTAGAATCCCTACTAACTCACCTTCTAAAAAGTAAAACAATGCACTTGCAATAAAACAGAACTCAGCAACAAGAAAACCATTAGACGGGTTTCATGGGCTACAGATTAAAACTGCAGCTCAGTTTCCTGGGCTCCAAGAAACAAAGTTCTTACCGCCTTCCACTTATAATAGGCAAAAAATCTTCTGACTTGGCTTCAATTACTCTAAACATTACTTTCTGCAAATCTGAAATGCCCACAGCCATGTCTTCGAGCATCCCTGCTTCTTCACCTACATGAAAAGATTAAAGAGACTATTAACAGAGTTGGCAGATCAGTCACTGTATAGGTCAGGGCAAAGCAATATATTTTCCAGTCTGTGCATCTAAAAATCACAGTTCTAAATCCACATTACAGTAACCTACATAAAACCAGACTCATTTCTTGAACTGCTGACAATTCTGTGCCCTAAATGGTAACCATGAGTATTAAGCAATTCTGAAAATCAGCCTGCTCTATATAGACATAAAATAACCTCAGAAAAGCCATTTTTGTCTATTCTGAAAGTTTTCAAAAGGCTTTCCTGCTGATGGAGGACAAAGGTTTTGAGAATAAAAACAAGCATCATGTAAAATGGAGAAGACAGCTATCTCCAAATGAGCAACTGCATAATAAAGCTGCACAAATGCTAAATTCCTCTACTTTAGTCAAAATCTCTGATTCAGGGAATGATTCCAATAGATCTAGTTCAAAGTTTGAAACATAAGGCAATTTCTCCCTCCAAATTTCCTTTTTAATGCATATCAAATAATGGCATGTGTAACAAACTATGAAACTGTTTTCAGGCTATCTTCACATTATCAGCACTGGGGATCAGGGCCGAGGCTGATAAAAGCAGTAAGTGTTTAAATCTTCCGTTTGCATTAGTTTTATAAACCTGCTATTTTGGGTCAGGTCTGCATGGAACAATAAGCAGGCCGTGTTCTCTGAGGAACTCAGAATGAAACAGATTAATAACTTTTGCTGCAGAATTAACAACACAGTGTCAATGACTTCAGCTGTGCTATTATGTGCAAGTCTACTGTCTTGTAAGGACAAGATTTGATTCAGCAAGCCAAATAAGAGGCTTGCTGAGGTTAAAATAAGAACTTCCTGGGTAACTTCTGGGCAGGGAACATAAGGAACTTTGTCCAAGAGCAATACTTACTGTATGTGCTAAGGAGTCCTTCATACTGCACCAGCAATCCAACAGTGTGAAGCTGTTGTAAAAATCCTTGATCATGTAAACCTGTGTGCAATTTGATTGCAAAACCACAGACCAATCCAGCGAGTTGTAAAGATAATTAAAACATGTGCAAGAGTGTTACAAGACAAACAGATACAAGACATTTCAACTGTTACAAGACAAACAGTTAAAATGAGGATTGCCATCATTATACACAACAGAGGTAGCACCTACATATTTGAGAAATCAGCATAGGTATTTCTGTTTAGTGACTAAGTACATGATTTCATAATAATGTATTTTGATGGGTTTTTTGGGGGTGTATAAAGTAGTGAAATATTCTGTTAAGGTATATTAGATAAGCTTAATTTGTTTTGTATCGTTGTGTGTTATTTACACTGACATAAATAAGACCAGAACCTCACTTGTCAGGCTTCAAACATGCAAGACTGTGAATTAAACATGTGAATTCTGATGGATTTGAAAGTGGTTCAACATCTAATGTAACTGAATCTCCTAGGCAGCTGCCAACTTAAGAGAGAAATTAAGTGAAATGTTTAGAAAAAAATCTATCTGAGAAAAACATGATATACAGGAGAAGACATAAAGAGCTTCAGTTATTTGCCAAGAAAAAACAGTTCTAAGGAAAGACATGCTAATAGTATTTAAACACTTAAAACACTGCCACAAACTGAAAACAAATTATCTTCTCCCTATTTCCAAGGTGACCAGGAGAAAAAAATCTCCCTGGCTTGGATGCTGCCTAGCCAGTACCATGGATTTCTACTTCCTATTTAATTTCTTACCACATTATAAATTATTTAGGTGAATATAATGGAAAATAAATGAAAAAGCTGTATCAAATTGTAAGGGAAAAAAAAAAAAACCAATGAGAAAGAAACCCACAAACACTGGCATGAAGAGTATGCTTATAATTAGAGCAAGAGAAGGAAGTGAGCGACACAAGACAACCTACTGCTTGGCTGAAGACGATGTCTCTCCTCAGGGTCAGCATCAGGCACTGGGGCAAGCCACAGGCAAGTTCCTGGAGCAGGACAAAGGCCATGGACTGCTTGGCCCTGGTCACCACCTCTGCCATGCAGGCCTTCAGCGTGACCACCTGCGGGTACAGCTGCTCGTACCAGTCACCTACAACACGACAGGTCATCTGCTCCAGACTGGAAAACTCGCAGTGAAAAACCCTTCTTCACTAGGAAGGATGGCAGGAGCAGCTGTGCACATCACCCTTCCCTTTAAAACAACCCCTGCAGCTCTCCCCAGACCACTGTGGGACCACAAATGCCACTGGAGAACATACTTATAAGCAGGATTCCATCTTACCACTGGGAATGGGGTTAAATCCCTGGCCTGAATCCAACTGCACTCTGAAACAATGGCCTTTTCCAACAGTCCCAGCATCCCTGTAAAACTGGTATTCAAGTGTCACAAACAGAGTACACAGGGAAACACATAAAACCTCATTTAGCACACAGAGATTAATACAGTGGCGATGGAGTCTCCTTTCAGGACTCAGAACTGGCTATGTAAGAAATGAAATAGCATCAAAAATGCAAAACCAGAGAGAATAACCAAATATTTAAGAAAAGGTGGGTGCTGGAGGGTAAAACACAATAACAAATAGGTATCTGGAAGGGTATCACCTACTTAATCTACAGGCTGGAAATATAAAAAGCTTCAGACCATATTCCTTTTTTTTTAGATTCTATGTTGTTCTCTTTAAACATTTAGACATTTTGAACTCATTTTAGCTATTTCTATCAGAGAGATGCAGAGTATTTTGAAACATGTTTTTCTCTATGAAAATACACGCTAGGCATATTAAAAAAAACACTCATGAAATGATTGAAAAATGTGATTCCTTAATACATTACAAATGAAACAGTGATAACTAGGAATGGAGGAGAATTGGAACACCTTACACAAACTTGCCCAATAATCCCAGCTACTCCTGAATTTTATATGATTTAATAAAATCAGACCTGCCTTGTAGTTGCATATGGCTTTGCCTACCCCTAAGTTGAGCAAATAATAAAAACAAATAAATAAATCCCCCTCCTTCAGAATCTACATCTCAGTTTGATTGTACAGTTTGAAATGAGGGAAATCAACACTCTAGAAGAATCTGTATAAAAGTTGGGAATGCAACTGACAATGCAACAGTCTATAATTGGCTCATATTTTCTGTAGGTCAGTGTAATTAAGAATCAATGATAATTAAAATCTGTTGTAATTAGGTGCAAGACAGCAGCGTGTTGTTTCAGGTAACATTCTGAGTCAGGCCAGTAAAACCTCATTAGAACTGAGGAAGTTCTTGAGGCAGAAGACAGCTGCCTGTTGCCAGTCAATTTGGCTGAGCTCCAGAAAAACACACAAATTAATAAAACTGCAGCCAAGAAGACTGCAGAGAGCTTTGAAAGCTGGGAGAAATTAGAGAAAGCAAGGAGCAGGAAAGGGGAACAAGGACAGAGCATGCACAGAGAATCGGATGAGCTCTGTTAACTTTGTGGTCAGACAACATGAGTTTTACCACAGTCATACATATTTAACCATGAGTAAGTAACACAGACGGAGGAAGCATTCCCTGGAAAAAAGCAGTTCTGAAGCGAGTGTCATCCTGACAAAACAGACCATGAGCCACCCCCAGGCACAAGCTCCAGGTGATTTTATACATGTCATTGGCTAACAGAGTGATGACACGCTGTGTGCCAAACGCTGGTGTACACGTTTTAGAGAGGCTGCTGGAAAAATGGAGAGCTTGCAGCGCAGAGCTACCAAGATTTAATCTCCTTAAGCTGATGAAAAAGACTGAGCAGCAACTTGATTTCCCCTCTTCCTGAGGAGAAAATAACAAGAACTAACTGTGGTGTTTATTCCAGGGAATAAAAGCAAAAGAACAACCAGAGGCTGCTGCAAAACACAGACGAGTTTAGAAATAAGGTAGACAATAAAGTGTAATGTACTGGAAGCCAGTGTAGACAGATCAGGCAATCTAAAGTCTCAGTCAAATTACAATCCTTTATTAATTTAAGCAATATACATATGCCAATAAAAGCATCAGCAGCAAAGTAAGCTCAAAGTCTAAAGTCTAAGAGTTCTCTTAGAGTGACTCAGTAAATCATATTGTATACATTTTAGAATAAGATATTTTTCAGAATACCTTTGTAGAATCACTTCAGGAAAGGAATAATACAAATTATTGCTTTTAACACATTCATGGACTCACACACATTGAGCCTTCGGATCTCAACTTTCTTTTAAATTAAAATCACAGCGGAAAATTGTTTGAAGAAGGGGTGAAGAATTAACTGAATGAGTGACCATCTAAAAAAAGGAGATTAGAAGCAAGAACAGAAGCGACAAGGAGACTCCGGGATGACTGTCAGGTTGCTAAAATGACATGGGCAGCCTGTCAGTTTGGAACACTTAGCATCCAGAAGAACTGTCAGAGTCTCCGGATAAAGCAAAGAAACTCAGCACAAAAATAGAGCTAGTCAGCCACGGGAAACTAAAACAAGGCATGAAAACCAAACATATTAAATTAAAAAATTAAAGGATGAAACTAAAAGGACAGTACCACCGCTATGCAGTTAGAATGAGATTAAAACAAAAGTGCATGTTCCACAAAGCACTGAGTAAATATTCCATGTTCATTGCCAAGAGAGTGATGGCAGCTCAGTCTGTGACAGGATTTGCCCTTTGGTTACTGGAAAACGCCCTTCAGCCCCATGTTCCTGTAATCAACAGGCTGTGCAGGCAAATGACCTGCTTAGCACCCAGCTAGTCAGTTCTGCGTGCTCATATCCAAGTTACAATATGTCAAACCACATGTTAAATTTTATAAACTTTGGCAGAAAAGCAAGCTTCTGGTCTTTTCAAAGTCAGGCCCACTGAAATGCTCATTAAAATATGCTGGTAACCAAAAAGGATGCTTCAGCATAGTACTCCTATCTCCTTTAGCCCTAGCAACAGATTAAAAAAGCCAATTTTGTCACTGCTATTTGTGCCACCTAAAATCCATAAATTGCTTTAAGTCACTTCAAAACTTGAATGGTATGAAGTTAAAAAACCAAACCTTAAAGAAAAAGCAGAAGAATGCATAATGTTGTGCCCTTAAAGCAAAGGGGGGCACTACAGCCACACAAATGTAAGAAATACAAATATAAATGTGACGTATATATGTAACAGCAGATACCCACGAGGTAACGTTTCACTTAAATTAATCACTCGCTACCTGATCATAAAAATATTCCATGACAGAATTGAAATAATTAGAGGTAAAAAAACATAAATGAGTTGTCTTTATGTCACAAAGTGATCATTAGACAAACTCTGTTTTAATGAAAAAGGCAGGCAAATCAAACCAACCAACCAACACAGCAGCAGTAAATCCCTAAAATCAGCATGAAATAATTAACCCAGAATTTGATTTTACTGACTTAGGAAAGGAACAGTCTTTGAATTAATGTTTTTTTTTTTTTAAAGGGAGGTTTAAAAAGACAGAAGATTGCACATATTCAACTTTGCACCATAAAAAGGTCAGTGCCTTATTTCTTTATTTTGCCACGCAGCTCTTGGAGCTCAGCTGAACTGCAGCTGAGGGCTAAGCTCTTTGAAAAAGGAGGAGGCTTTGTACTCATAATGCTGCAGCAGTTCTTGCAGGAACAATAAAAACCTGAATAAGATTTCCTGGTGTTCCTGCACTTGAAGGTAGCAGTTTGCTTTGCACAGTTTGGGTGTCCAGAAATTTGGAATTCTTGGGATTTATTATTCCACTGCAACCATCCAAGATTTTCTCCACTGTCACATGGATTAATAGCTAAACCCAAAACCATCCAATAATACCTACATGAGCATCTCAGCATGCTTAGTCAGAGTGAAAACAGAAAGAGAGGACAAAGGTAATAAAAGACAAAGCTAAGAAAATCTAATACACTTTAAGCATAGGAAGGTTCTGTGAATGCTGTGCAACTAAATATTCTTATATCTTGTTTTAGTTTGTTGATTCAGTTAAACAGTCTTTCCCTTACATATTTTTCAGCTTCTGTTTTTAGCCAAAGTACTTAGAGAAAGTACTGCTGAAAGGGATTGTCTTGTATTCCTGGGCTACATTCAGCCCAGATAAGGATCCTATCAAAAAGAAAAGGATGACACAGAAGAGAGGGGAAAAGGGGAAAAAAAAGCATAAGTAAAACTTTTGTAAATACAAGCTTCAAAGAAAAGGAAGGAAAAATGTGAGGAAGAGGAAGGAAAGAGAAAGCTTTTCACATGTGACTGCTCTAAATAAATTATGTCTGCTGCTCAAGGACACAGACCACAGAAAAATTTTTCATCTTCATGACTAAACAATATTTTATAATAAAAGCTTTTCTGAAGATTCCAATAAAACTAGAGCACGGCTTTATTTCCCACAGAACATAGCTTTATTTCCCACTTCTACCAGCCTGCATTGGAAGGGATGCAACGAAAGATGTAGTCCCCATCCCCAGGGCAATGAAAGTCCGAAATTTTGAATCTAAACTTATATAGTCCCCAACAGGTATGAGATAATACAAGAAAAATAAACCCACATATGTCTGTAGCAATGTGAGTATGAACAGAGGTCTCCTGTAATTCCAGCTAGGAAATGTGGCAATGTTCCCCAGGTGCTCTTTGCAAACCTATGCTGAAGGTTATCAAGGGCCAGTTCACGGAGCTCATGATTCCATAATTCACTTAAAGGCAAAATCCAGGTGCAATCACACTGGCAACTCAAATTGTTTGTGATGCTAGGTGGATCCTGTGTGTATCAAATGGGGGAGTCCTCACGCAGAGGCAGCGAGGGAACGGCTGGGTGGGAGCTCTGACAGGAGGCACGAGCAGCAGACAGAAACAGCAGCCACATGCAGCAGCCAAGCACAGACATCTGTCGGGGCTGTGCCAGCACCAGAGCCAACGCTGTGTTCCACTGGCACCTCTAATGCTGCAGGACAGGCTTTCACATCACAACTCTCACGGAAAACGAAAAGGCAAAAGTGAAAAGAATTTAATGTTGTCACATATTTCTCCAAGGCAAACCAGACTAGAGTCAGAAGAACAACAAAAAAGCCCTCTCCTTAAAAATCCTTCTACTCTTCCTGATTTATCCTGCAGAGGATTCATAATCCTGCGACTGATGAAACCATAGCATGTTACCTTGGTAACTGTAACTCAAATTCAGTCTTTAGAATACACTCAAAGGTCAGACTGCATGAAAAGTTAAGGCTAAGGAAGGTATAATTCACATTGAAAGGCAGAGTACAGCAAAAAAAAGTGCTCCAGTATCTCCAATTACAAAGATTCCAAACAACAAATATAAACATGTTTGAAAAAAGAGAGTAAGACCACACAATGCCATAGTCACTGAGACTGCAAATATCAACCTACTTTAGGAAACTCTGAATATATGTTACAACAATATCTAAATTTATATGAAAATGCTATTGCATCAAAATATTGTCATAATATTTTCTATCATCTAAAATGAACAGATGTGCATTTTTTGAAAGGTCTTTCTTTGCTATATGCTACAAAAAACCAGTCAGGTTCACTAAATAAGCAAAAATTTAATCTCATACTTCAAGGCTTATTTGTTATTATTTTGTTCAAAACTCTGCATTCTTTTTCTTACAAAAGCAGCCCAATTTCTCTGAGTATCAACTAAAGCAGTTTCAGACTTAAAGATCAACCTGTGCCATATATTTGCAGTATTAATGAAATACATTATGCTCAAATATGCTCAAATTATGTATAATATATAAGCAAGATGTGGCAAGCTTTTCATTTATGTCACGTTTGTGAATTTTAAGTAGTGCAAAAGTCTGTTATTTTAGAAATGTATCTATGGGCGTACACAGTGTGATTTTGTATCTAGGAAAATGCTGTGAACTCATAATCAGGCTTCAAGTTTAAAATGAAGCAGAATTAAAGCCAAATTTGTAACTGTAAACTTGGAATCTCAACCTCTGTGTAGTTGCTTCACAGTGCAGCCTTAGGGTTTCACGTTAAATTTCAGAGAGGGAGATGCAGAGAAAAACAAACATCTACACCCACACTCTCATAGAGAAGTCAAGCATGAAAAATTCTGGCCCCAAAGTTTTGAAAATCATTAGGGAGCCAACTTTGGCACACACCTGGAAAGCTCTTCGGAAAGCTCCATCTTTCAAGTTAGTCCTATAAAAGAAAGCAATTTTAAAACGTTTCCATCTCTATGTGACCTTGAAAGTCCTATAAACTGTCCAAGGCATTCCTAAAACGATGTCTTACTCAAAAAGGACATGAAAACACAGCAGTTTGCCCCACAGATCTCTGCAGCTCTCATGCGAGGGAGTGTTAGAGAACTTTCAGGACAGCTCAACAAAAGCACTGCTCTCACTGAAGGACACCTGTACTTATTCAAGAGAAATAGGGATGGCTCTGAAATGAAGAAAAAAGCAAGGATTTATTCCAGCATCATAGCAGTTGGATATTTTTTGTGTCTTTGGCCCACCAGCTCCAGAAGACAACCTCTCAGCTGGATGAAGCTCATCTAAAATTTTCTAACCATCACTATTATCATTATTGCTAAGCAAGAGCTACCTTTCATTCTACTTGATGACTTGATGGCTGCCTTATTACAGTACTTTAAATGATGCAACTTTGCTTTTTCCTTTTTTGTTTTTGGCTTGTGACCTAAAAGTTGTAACCAATATTTCATTTGCCTGTGCTGGTTAAATCCATAACACGGCGTATAGCAGAGGAGATACTCAGGGGGTTGAAGAGAGTGAAGGAAATTAGGGAAAAGTCTGTAAAAGTCTGTAAAAGGCCCACCATCTAAGGATTCTCCCAAGTTCAAAACTACACCTACCTAGCTGTTGAATATTTGTACTTTCTCTGAGGAAGGCGGGAAAGGTGTAGAAAGCTGTGTTGATATTTTTCACCTGCAAGCCTTCACTAGAGAGCAGAGATTATATCACCCTCCTGTCTAACATTACATGCCTGGTAGACAGAAACTTAGAGAACCAAACAGATAAGGAATAAGCTGCTCTCTGAACAAATCACACAAAATCAAGTCCAACACATCTTGCACTGAAAACAAGGATGCCAGGACTCCAGCATAAACCTCTCACACTGGTAAAATGCAGATGTTACAGCTGCATTAAAAATCAATACTACAACCAGAATTCACAGATCTCACCAGTACTACACAAATGACATAAAACTTTAAAAGTGATTTTAATTCTTGTTGTGTAAGAAATAAATTACAAGTGAGTACTGATAACTTTAAAAGTCTTTATATAAAATGATGTAATTAAATTCCGTGGAGAACATGTAAGGGAAGACACAGGATAAAATGCACAATGAAAAAAAAGAAAATTGAAACTATACAAAACTGTACAAAATAAAGCAGTTGTGTTGGTTTGTTGTTTTGTATGGGGAGTTGATTTATTTAGCCAAAGAGTGGCACAAAGGTTGGCTCTGATGTCCTTCCATTAGGACTACTACCACCATCACTAAGGATCTGTTTCATTTATTGCAACACACTTTCAGACTAGAAAATCCCATTAGACTTATTAAGCAGATATAATCTATGCATCAAGAATGCAAACATGAATCATAGGAGAAGATCAGAAGAAGATCAGAAGATGAGAAGGAGAAGATCAGAAGGTGACAAGGACCCTTGTCACAAAATTTTCTTTACATCATCCCACTGAATTATTCCATTTGACCTTTTGACACAGGCTGACAGGTATATCCAGGTAAACATGAATTTTATCAAATCAGAAAATAAAAATCAGTATATCACCTCAGAAAAGCAGAAGCATTTGCAGGAGAATGACACTGATTCAGAATGTTCACCTTTCCTTACAAATTTTCTATGGGGTAAGACACAGTCCAATTTTTTTTTTCCTCAAAATACTACACGCAAGTAAAATCTAGAGTAAATTAAATTACATCAGCCTACAAAAAGAAAAGACTGTAGTTTCAAAAGGTTTACACTCTAGCACAAACAACTGCACATGGCAAGCAGTCTGAGCACACATTAAAGCTGTACTTTGATAAATAACCTCCCACAAATGTGTAAACCTTGCCATTAGCACTCTCATCAAAGATACTATGGAGTCTTCTCTAGATGACTTTTCTGTAGCTGTGCAAATTTTTCTTTACTCTTGTCAATGACTAAAAAAAAAAAAATTAGGGGAGGTTGCTTACCGCCTGTATGCAACACCTTGCAATCTTCTGCTGAAGGCTCATTTTCACCCTCTTTGATGTTGCAGATGTTGTCCTTTTCAAGCAGCCTGTCCACTATGGCAATAAGGCACTTCAAACTCTTTGCCACTTTGGCCCAGACCCTGTCCTGAAAAGACCAGAATTATCACTGCATGTTACTGCAGAAAAAAAAACAAAAAGGGACAATAGTAAGTTATTCATGATGTTAGCATACGACTGCTCTTCTCATCCTTCAGCCTATTACCAACCTGAGCCTTTTTCATGGAGATTCTCTTGCAGCGTAAATGAACCTAAACTTTTATGGTTTTAGACACTGTGCACAAGCGCTTCAAACTCGACATAATGCAGACAAAGTTTCAGGTCTAATAGCAAGGAACTGAGCAGCTTGTCTATTTAAATGATACCTTAAGAGTACAGACACACTCAAAGCTTGACAAATGAAACCTTGTGTGGGCCAGTTTTGTCACAGTGTTTAATAACCTCTTTTTGATAATTTAACATATCCTGTATTTTATCACATCAGTTACTCTGCTGAAGAAAATGTTAATTCAAGGACTAAAATGAGAAACTTGCTGTCATGGCATATTTATTAGCTAACACAATTTCAGTTTTGTTCCTCACCTCTCACACAAACTGCAACCGTCACACTTAACTGAGTTTACAATAGGAGAATTAGGGAAGTAATAGAGAGGTACAAAAAGTTCTGTACAAGCAGAGAGGAAAAGAAATCATGTGGAGCATAAGAAAGAGCTGTTATGGATCAGAGATATAGGGAGGGTCCTTCAGGTGCTGGATGCTGCAGAAATCAAAGCTTTTGCACCTACTTTTGCAGCACTGAATAAGAAGGAAGAAACCAAGCCATACAAGTAATGAGGCTGTTCACAAGACAAGCAATCAGACTGAAACCAAACCATAACAAACCCACAGAAACCACCCTTCCCTCTCCAAGTATATGTTTCAATGCTGAGTCATTCTGAAAGTATTGCAGAGCAACCAGAGTTTGCTTGAGGGTTAAAAATGGGAATTTAACATCACTGCTTTGTTTTGTATTTTACAGAGCCAGAAGCATTATGTATTTGTCAGGTCTTCAGGCAGAAAAATGAAGTTGCAAAAATACCAAGAGAGAAGGTTAAAGAAAACTGAGAACTCAGAGAAATAGCATAGTTCCATTTAAATGGCAACCCTTGGATTTTGAGTGGAGGCAAATCTAGAGCCACTGCTAAGGCAAACATTTAAATCTAATGTCGCTTTTCAACTATATGCCTCGCTTCAGCCTGACTAGAGGGATCTTATCTTATGCCCTGCTCCCTCCTCCTGAGGACACAAAAGACTGAGGGCAGGTATAGATTCCTTCAAAAGTTTCCTCCTCTATGCACTTCAAGCAATCCTGAAAAAACATTTACAATATGTGTGAAACGACTGATTTTTACCGCCCACAAGCATAATTCTGGGGAGAAGGATTCTATGAAGAATCCTCCAGAGTATAAGGGAGCTTCAGAGCTTTCAGTCACTGAAGTTGCTGAGGAATATGCAAGTGAGGTTGCTCAGAGAAGTTGGAGCAATCTAATTTCCCTTTTCTTTTGTGTGATGGGGGAACTTAATTCCTGCACAAAAAAAGCATTAAGCTCTTAAAGAGCATCTGGAGTTATTGCACAAGCAACACAAATATGAGCCCTTGTTTCACATTGGAAAGAGCACTTTTTTCAAACCAACTATTAACCCAGCATTGAGATGATTTCTATACAATATTCCCACAAACGTTCCCTGAGGGTTTAGAAGCGAAATTCATAAACATCTGTTGACAGAAAGCTCACTCTTATTATCATGTATCTGGCTTTTTTATATACAAGCAACTGAGAGGGAGCAAGGGCCTGTTTCACAGCCCCTTTTCTCCACACAGGAGGCTCCTGGGATTGTGGGCAGATAGAAAATGTAGAGGCATCTATTTATCATTCATTGAGATGTTATTCTGTCTGCACCAAAGGCAGTCACATTTATCTAAGAAGGCTGTTGAAATTCTGCAGTTTGGCAGGAACAATTTTCAAGTAAAACTGCAGTTTCCCATCACTGAAAATCAAGTGGCTTCTATGATTCTCCATGAGAAGAAATTAATCCGTTTCTTTGTTGGAGAATTTTGCTCAGACATGGCTTGAAGGAAAAAAGGCCATGAAAATATACAGCTGATTGAAAAGTAAAAGGCAGCTGTAAACAGCAAAGTTCTCAGGCTTGTTTTTAATAACAAGTAAATACCTTGTCCTTGGGTAGTGATGGGAAAGCAGTGACAAACATGGAGGCCTTAAGAACAGTTAATAACAGGATGAGAAACACAAGTTTTGGTCTCAATAACAAACCACAGGTATTGAAAACAAGAGGAGGGGTTGCTGTGTAATCTGTAGCCAATGATGAGCTCGGGTTTTGCAATATGTATGAACTTAATTAACACGGTTATAAAAATGTGCATGTTGGATCAATAAATTGGAGTTCGATGCTGATCAATTAAGATGGGCCGTCTCCCTTCACTTCGTCACTTCTTATTGTCATCTTTTACTACTTCCAGAATATTTTCCTGTAGCCTAGCACTGACCTTTCATCTTCTTAAGCAGATGAAAAGATGGAAAGGCAGGCCTTGGCATCAGTGAAAGCTGGGCACCTCTCCTAGGACAATTAAAAATGAGCCTGTAAAATAATTCTCTTTCATTCATCCAACTGAAAAAATTGTAATTAAGTTCCATCTGATCAGAAAGTATCATTAAAAACTAAGACACCTTCCTCATTTCAGAGAGCAGGAATGGACACTCCTTTCTGTCACTGCACCTGACTGGATGTCTTCCTTCTAAACACTGCCAGCCAGTGGAGTCCCAGAGGCTGTTTCTGTTTTTAAAGGATTCTCAGCCTTTCCGAATTCACCACAGAGCTCCTCAGTCACTTCTTGTCCCTCCATACACACCACTTCAGCTGTGTGCTTTGCTTGTGCCATGTATGGCACAGCATCTGCACGTCCAAGCACTCTGAAGATGCTGTGTCGCCTTCATTTCAGTGGATATTCAGATAATTCCTTAAGGCCTTTTTGAGCTCTGCTCAGAGATTAACACCCTCGTGGGCTGCTTCAAGGGTCAGCTTAAAGAGTTGTTTAAGGATGTAGATTTCAGGCAAAACTAAAGTTCCAACTGCAAAATGTAACACTAGTACTTATAATAGTACTTATAACACTTAGTACTGATAATAGTGAGGAAAAAACCTACAACAGCAAAGGAGGATAGAGCATTGTGCATACAAAGCAACATATATTAAAGTTTTTCCCTTTATAGTTGTGTTTCACAGTGGATTAAGTGTTTTTTCAAATTTTACATGCCTTTATTCTTTCTCTTTCCATCGTGCTAATCACAATTTGATTATTAAAACTCATATCACCTCTACTGACAGAAATAATTGAAAAGTTTAACCATTCAAATCCAGAAAAAATCACAAAATTTCTCCAAAATTTATACTGTCTCAAGTTTGACAATGACTCTGACTCAGCTCAATTCAGAAAACAGTGAAAGATACATTTAATTTGAATCAAGATTACTAATTCAGCAGAAAAAAATGAATGCTGTTTAAAATGACCCACTTATGCAGTTTAATAGGTGAGGACCAAGCACCTGGCGGCTTTTAGTTATGAATTACAGCAAAGCTATCTTCTCTTCAGAGATGCTGAACTGCAGTACTAAATTAAAATGCAGCTTTCACAAATGCCACTTTTTCCAGTGCAAAATTTATCTCTTTTACAAAAACTATTGTGTTATTTATATCTCTAAATGTTTCAACAGCTAAAAACAAACATTTTGGCTTTAGTTCAAGCAAAGAGCACCATTCCAGCCCCTCAGGTTGTTGACAAAACAAGAAAAAGTGAATTAAAGGCTCTAAAACTGGAGGACAAATGAAATAATGAGTTATTTATTGTTTAAATCTCACGAATACTTAATGCATGGGGCTGGAAATAATTGCCTTTCTTCTAGAAGAAATATATTCTTCTTCCTTTATTTTTGGTGTGGAAAAAATTACAGGTTAGGTGGAATACCATAGCTCACACAAGTTATTAATTATTTACAATAGAGATGAATATGCTGACATCCTTTACGTCTATGAGAATACAGTGATGAACTCAAAGCATGAGCCTGGACTGAATAAAAATAGCTTGAGTACGTATGAAATAAAGTAACAGACCTATTAAAGAAGACATCCACCAAAATAATTGATTTATAACATTTCAGCCATATAAATAATACATATCTTTGAAAGATATGCTAAGAATGTTAAAATCCAAACACTGTATTTAATTCTTTTACAGAACCTCAGTTTCTAAGAACAGAGTCTAGGGGCAATGGGCTGAGGGTTAATTCAGTGTATTTAAAATGATTACAGCCTGAGGGCTGGAGAGGGGTGTTGCAGGGGGTGGGGAACAAAAAAACCATTTCCCTGTGAACAGCATATACTGTTCCAGTCCTTAAATCTGCCCAACTAGCAAAACCAACCCAAGTAAGAACAAAGACTATTCTTGTGTCTGGGCAAGAATACACTCAACACCTTCACTGTTCTATGCACAACTAGGCAGTCTCAGAGCAGCACACTGTACTTAGGCAAAGCCTTGCAATTTAGCTTCAAAATCTGCATATCTGCGATGCATCTGAGAAGCACAATTTTACAGTTTTGCACCCCTTTGCCCCCTGCAACAGCATGTGACAAGGACACTGAGGGCTTGAGGTGGCTTATGCTAATTTGTAGGGTTTCACTGGCCAAGGGTTTCTGTCCACTTACCCACTCCTCCTCATCATACTCAGAATGATGGGGTATGGAGTCCTGCCTTTTGACGTGAGCAGGATGGTCCTGGTGCTGTGCATCAGCCCCTTCCTCTGCACTGCTCCTGGGCACAGCTGGTTTCTTGAGCACACAGCCAGGCCGGGCCGTGTACAGCGCTAGAAGGGCACTTCTCACCAGCTGGTCCTTGAACGTGTGCACAAATAACTCCGTCTAGGGAAAAAAACAAACCAATGGAAAGGTTAGAGCAAAGAATGTGGTATGGCAGCAAAGCTGTGTAACACTGAATTATCCTTAGGCAGAGCGGCTATTTGTTTCAGGCCTGCCTGGGAGGCAGAAAACAAAGTAGGCCAACAAATAATGAGGAAAATTTCAAGAGTTTTAGAGATCACATTCTACAATCCCAGTGTTCTAAGCATTAACACAGGAGCACATTATCTGTCAGAGATCACAATCTTTTCACATTTTATTTGAATTCCAAATTTCACCTCAGAGGCAAGCCTCAACAAGAACCACTTCCAAGAGTAACCAACCACAGCACAATGATTTCTGAATAAGTGTAAGATAAAACACAATTAACCAGTTCAATAATCTCTCTAAATAAAACCCACCACTCTACAATGCTGAAATAGCAGTATCTGCAAAAGCAGTATTTCCACAGATAAATTTTACTACTGGTAGGTGTCAACCCAGATATCATGGTAGGTGACACCTGATTTCAAGCTTGATTTTTTTGTATATTTTAAAGAAAGGAAACTCTGAAGTTGTCTTCTCGGGTCTTCTGAAGATGCTATTTAATCTCTGCATCATTTTTCTATGTTGACTGTTACAGCTGGCATTTTACCGTATTTTTTAAATCCTTCAACCTCCCTGCATTATTCATCTCCCTTCCACCTCAACAAGGAAAGTATGCCTTTGTGCAGACAATCTTAATTAAACAGGGATGTGGGAAGGTATGTAGATAAGAGTCAGAGGATCCAGCCTCAACCAGCAGGAAATGCCAAAAATGAGGGCTGCCCAGCCAAGCTCTCTTCAGCCCTTATGTGCTGCTTATGCAAAAACTGGAGGGAAAAGTAGCCAAAAAAACCCCAAAACAAACAAGTGCCAAGTGCCAGCACCTCCCTGGAACTCCTGAGAAGATTCCTGGAAGTCTTTTCTCCCAGTTTCTGCATTTCTTATCCTATCCCTTTCTTCATACTACCTGTTCCTCTTTTGCACCCACTCCTACTCAACTTCTTTTTCTTGCCTTCCTGTCTCAAGACCCTCTCAAAAGTTTACAGATATTTAAGACAGAAAGGCTCTAAAAAATTAATGGTTTTCTTAAGGCTCCAGCTGCTAGGTGAGGTACTTAAATGAGAAGTTTCTGTCTTTCCCATTTTCATTATGTTTACCAAAAAAATGCTTTCTGAATTGTTTCACATGGACGGGCTGAAAATTTTACTCCAAATAAATCTCTACAGTTCTAAAAATAAGAACTGCAGGCACATCTAAGAAAAATTATTGATTTTTTAAAACCAAAATCAGACCTGACTTGGGATTCTTTAGACTTGGCAACGCTACTCATCTCCCTGGCGATATTACCAGACCCATTCCTTCTCCTCATTACCAACTTGGTGCCTGAGGGAAAGGCCATTTTTTAACAGTTTTCTCAGGACTGTCTCCTCGTTGTCCTGAATTGCTCTGCAGGACAATTGCAGTTTTCTACATTTCCAACCCAGATGGTGCATGCCTGGAGAATGACTTAGTCTCTGGGGAATAGTGCTATCACACCCCACCATTCTTTGCCTTACCATGGCACAATGAGATTTGAGGGGTTGTGTGGTAACAGCAAAGCTCCTCTTCAACACTTCTACAGTTCCATAGCAAGAGAGTTGAAACTCCATTACTTGTCTACCCTTAAAAACAGCAATATCATGGTTTTGCTGAGGTTTAATATCTACCTTCCCCACAATGTCTGTTTGAGAAAATTTCACGTTTCTGGTTCAGAATAACGCTCAAAAAAACTTTACATTTCAAAAAATTAGGAGAATTGGATAGCTTGATGTAAATAATGCCCACTAGGACTGCAAAGTTTAAGTAATATAATTGAATAGAAATATTTTATAGGGAAATTTAGTTTTTAAAAGAAAATCAGTACAGAAGTGCGACTCCATTTTTCATGCAGCAACTCAAATAATTCTGTAATTAAATTCCATTCAGAGATCCCATTGGTTTTACAGCAGTCTATGTTTTAACTTCACTTTCTAACAGCTCAGTACAGCTAAATTTGCAGAACATCACTATTTATGAAACTGCACTGAAATCACAAAACCAGTCTATACAAAGAAATAAAAACTCTGCAAATTCTTTCAGATACTCTACTAAAGAGTATTTCTGCAAACAAAGATAGGCATAGCTGGAAAATTAATTTATCAAGCCTGCTGCAAGCTGCAAATGCTGATACACTTGTCCATAGCTAAAGGCTTCCTTAATCAACTAACAAAAAGGGATGATAAAAGGTTAGTCTCAGGAAAACACTACAGGAAACTGTAAATTATATATGGAGATGCTTAACAGGAGAAAATAAGCTCCTTTTAAGAAGCAGCAGTGGAATTATTTGATTTAATTTTCCACTTTCAATCCATGCAGCCAGTCCTTCCATTTCCAACATGAACACTTTAATGTAATTCACATTATTGATAATTCAGATTTACTCACTGCTACCTAATAATTATAGAAAGAATTCTTATATATACCAAGTGATATGTTTTTTAATAAACTTGCAGAATTTAATCACCAGGCAAATAATTTTTATGGCTTCAAACAGATGTTTACTTTCTAAATATCTATCCAGTTAAAACATCAGAGCATTTATTTTTTACATACAAAAAGTGCAGGAAAGATGGAATAGCAAAGCACTACATATGCCTCAGGAGCACAAGCAGATATCATGTCATTATACTCAGCAGAGCATGTGCTACTCTGTGTTAAATGCAAGCAGGAACACTCTGGTAGTCTTGGTTCTCCAGTACTGTACCAGACTATACAGACAGAATATTTCAAGACAGCAATATAAGGCTTTGAATTAACCATGAGGGATCTAATTTCAGTATTGTGTGGGTTCACTGAGTTTAGGGCTTTGAAATTGTATTTCTCTTTCCTGAAGCTGTTTCTTGGTCTCTCTTCCCCATCTCTCCTCCCCTCTTTACAAGCAGCTGTCCCAGCACACTTGCTTCCTCAGCAATCCACCCTATTTCTCTATTGTCCACCTTTTCCTAGGAGTGCATTTGGTAATAGACAGGGAAGCAGGTATTGAACCACTCCTGCTGCAGTTGTTCAGACAACTGGATTTGTCTCTTCCAAGCAAAAGGTGGAGGCTAGACAGACATCCAAGGAGTACATGGGGTGAGACTCCTTCTTCTGGGAACCTGAGCTCATGCACTAACAGCAATTTAATCCTGGTCCTGAAAAGCTGATATGAACACACTCAACTAAGCCACCAGCTATAAATGTAAAATACCTAAGGCTTTAGCAAACTGAATGAATTGTCTTTTTTGTCCCCTTTTTATAGCCAGAGTCTCTAGCGAGCCATGGTTCAAGCAGTACTTTAGTACCATGGCTCCTGCCTCTGAAATCATCCCCTCCTCCTGTCCAGAGGCCAATGGCAGAGAAAATGCACATTGCTCAGCAACCACCCCTTGGATCTTCAGAACAAACCCTTCTTTGCCTGATTGGCTTTGCCTGTGCATACAGATTTCTTTGAACTAACCTCTAACAGAGCAGCTTCACTCTTCTATGCACAGCTAAAAATGCCCTCCTGCATCCAGAGGTACACCATAATCACTACAGTCCCCCTCCTTAAATTCCTCTGTTTCATTTCCAGGCTGAATTCTGCCTTCTTCCATCACCCCTGACGCTCAGAGCGACTCCACATTCTCAGAGCGAGTGTGGATTCACACATCTGCCGCTGAGAGCGATGTTCCTCTCCCTAGTGCTCTTCTGGAATGCCTTCCCAGCAAGTGGCCAAGCTCAATATCAATATTTGAAACCCTCCTATGGCACGAGGAGCTGCTGGGGTAATGGTGCTCAACAGACCAACAGGGCTGTCACTTCCCAATAGCTGAAGATGCATGGAAATGGTTACTGATCGTGTTATTGAGCCATACTGGGATCATACTGCTGAAGGGATGGCCCGTGGAGAAATGGGAAACTCTTCACAAGCTCTCGGGTCACAGGGTTCATATTGTTATTCATATAAGGGCTCATATTTTTATAGGGTAACATATGCTGGGAAGCACTACAGGCTTCAGCTAATCTCCATTATCAGTCTGTGAGACCAGCGGCGAACATTATCTTCTCTAATTTAGAACTAAAGGAACTAAAATGAGGAAGAGGTTACAGCTACAGACAGATATAATAGGAAAAAGAGAAATAAACTTTGAGATCTCCTAGAGCAAATTTCCCAGCTTCTCCTTCCAGGCTGCATCACCATTTCTGATCATGCTGTTATTCTAAACCTTATACACCAACCTGGCTTGAACTACCTCCCATAACCAGCAGCTTGAAATATAATAGAAAGAGAATGAAAAAAAAAGACTTCTCATACTACAAAATTATTTATAATTGTTGATATTTTCATAAACTCCAGTATGTAGCCACTAGAGGATGAAGAAGCTACATGAAATTAAATTAATTACACTTTTTAATAAAGCAATCTTTATAGATTTCATTAATTTTCTATACGGAAGGCCTACAGAAATGCTAAATAACATTATTTTTCTAATAACAACATTTTGATGCTTATTTTAGCTGAGTTTATTTAACATTTCCTGATGCTGTGAAAGTCAAATGATGCAGAAACCCCCCCCCCCCTTCCTCCCCAGCAGTTAGAGAGACTTGGTTACTCCATTTTCCATTGCAGTGAGGATTTGAATCTTACTTTTTCTGAAAGCATCTTTAAAGAGTTCTTCAAGCTGTCTGGAGAATGCTGGCTTGCAGAACTGAGCAGCAGGTCTGCATGGCTTGATATGAGAGGCTGCAGATGACTGATGTTGCTGAGAACTTCTTTTGCCTTGGCTGTGTTTTCAGGTGAATAGTAAATACACTGATATCCAGTGCTGTGATAACAGAGAGTCACATCATGTCAAATTCATTTCTGCCATTAACAGCAATGCTTATGGTGCTAAAAATCTTACCACTACTTTTGCAAAAAAAAAAAAAAGCCAGATGCCTGAACTTCACAGACACCACTGATCCTGCATTTAAGGGTAAAAACAAACCTTTCCTTGAACAGTAAAAGCATAAACGGCATGAAACAGCCCACCACCACATGCTCCAAGTAATACAGTGCAAAATTCCTTTGAGTGGGTGATCTGAACATAAACCCCCATGTTTTTATGTGTTTCTTTTAAACACTGTAATTCTAGAGACAGAAAATATTTGACAAAGTCAGGTAATAATATCAAAGAGCATAAGGCTCCTTATTCTTCCAACTGAGCTCCCCAAAAGAGAATTGACTGCTTCACCGAGTCTTTCCAAGTGGGCCATTAATGTTGAATTGATCAGTGGCCCACACTGTGTTTTGATTGGCCTCAATGATGTCCAGGAAGAGACGATAAACAGAGTTATCTCCAATAAAGAACAGGCATCTGATTTGCAAGAAGAGACCCAGCAATGGGTGCGGAAGTGAATTACTTCAAAACCACACAAATGCACACTGCAAACTTCCTACTGTCCACTGTTCAAACTACTGCAATTATTTTGCAGGACTTCTCCTATCCCTCTTTCTTCTTTTCCTCCCTACAAATTATGCAATATCCTCTTACACCACTGTTCTCAAACACCACTTCAGACAGCATGCACACACCCACTGGCTCTTGCCTGCAGCCCACAGCTCCTCACCTGAACCTCTGGTACGTAACCCTTCCTTTTATAAAGCCCTGGTTTAGTCTTTCAGAGAAACTAACCAAAATCTTCTGCAGCTTCAGATTAAAACAGGAAAAAAAGAACCCAAGCCCCTCCTGGCACATCACCAATGCCAGAGGAATGTACATGCTACTCCCAGCTGGTACTGTTTGTATCTCCCTTCTCTCCTTTTTGTCTGAAGTATTTCAGTCCCTTCAGCCATTTCACCACTTTCTTTCTTTCTTAATTTGGCATACCAAGACCAAATACTGACACTTGTTCAATCCTCTGAACTTTATGCATTCGCTTTCATTTCAGTCTTTGTCCAGATCTCTTCCCTACCCCCAGTTCCCCTTTGTGCCTTTTATTGAGTGAATTCTAGTTCCTTCTCTTTAGTTTTCTACAAATTAGAAACTAAATCTTGATCAGTCCCTTCCAATTCAGCATTTTCTATGATTCTGGCAAATAAGGATAGCTTCAAGCAGTTTTAAAATGAAGGCTCTTGCTTACATATTTTGCTGAGGTATACTCTCAATACCCAATTCTAATTTTCTATTCCCCAATATCCATTCTATTTTTCTGTCTTTCACCAATGTCTTCATTCCTAGATACAATTCTTTGTAGAAGCAATCAGGATTAATGGCATATAGCTGCCATTACTACCAGCCACATCTAAATTACGACGCATCTCCAACTTACATGAGCTACTCATGTCTACTAGACCCATGTCTAGTAGAAGTCATAATTCTGAGTATTTCAGCAAAGTGAATAATATAAACTGTCCCTCCTAATGAATTAGGAAAAACAAGCAAACCTCTGTCCCTCTGAGTAATCAAGAAACTGCCACAGTTCTGCCTTTGAGGTGGAGAGCCTGTTAGTGAGATGACTTCCAGAGTCAGATCTGGCACTACATCCACTGGAACCCTCAAGCAGCAGGCTCAGTGGATAGGGCAGGGACAAAGAGCAACAGTCTATGTTAATTGCAGTGAAGACATAGTCTTAAAAGTCTTGACACTTCTCTAATTCCCCATCAGGCTTTTCCCTCCCTTTATCAAAAAGTCCTTTTTGCAGGCTGAATCTGGCTAATGCTGTTATCAAGTTCACTCCTTTCTGGGATTTCCCTCAGTCTTTAAATCCTAGATAGTTTTCACTGATCTCCCACAGCTCTAGGCTTCACTGAATATTGCAGCAGAAAAGCTACAGACACCACTTGTAAGAAAGAGGGCAGTGACACCAAAGGTGTGGGCAGTTCTCATTGCAATTAAGTAAATCATAGCTTTTAAGTAAAGGAATTAGTGAAGAGAGAATGACTCTTCAGAATGAAGTGCACTACCAGACTGGTAATTATTTGGACAATTTAAACATTTTCAGAACCCTAGAAAGCACGACACAACTTCAAATATTTAGTTCCTCTCATAATTTGAGAGCAACTTTCTCAATCCCCCTAGAAGAATGTGTAATTATTTTTCAGAAACAACACGTTTGAAGTTTCTAACTGTTGTGTTCACACTGCTGCATGTATGACTAGCTGAGGTTTTCTGTGGCCTTAGCCTTCACAAACAGATATTCCCACTCACAAGTAAGCGACATTCCCTCCTCTGCAGCTACTTTTAAAGCTTAGTGCTGCATGCAGCTCTGGTATGTAAGCACTGTTAGGCAGAAGAGAAACTTTTCACAGGTGTCCTAAGGCACAAACTGCATGAAACTTCTGCATTAGGGTAAAGGCCGCATGGGTAGGTCCAGTGCAGAATAGCAGCAGCATAATGAAAACATACCTCTCATATGTAAATTATGACTCAGGTACCTTTTGAAAACTGTATTATAATGCTTTCTGGGAAAAGTTTGAAAGCTTTCACTAAGCATATAAAACCACACTTGACCATTTCCATATATTGGCGCCATCATTAACCATAACCACATGACTGTCAGCGGTCATTTCAGTCCTAAACTTGCTTTATGGACATTCTTCAGATCACATACCAGAAACTTTTCACTTGAAAGAAAAGCCTTTCTTGCTCTCATTTCAGGTCCTATTTTTTTTTTATAATGTGCCTTTTATAAAAATTGGATATGACATTCCTGATGGTAATAAATGAGAGAAGAATTGCAAAGCCACTGCATTTTTGTAAATATTATTATACAGGACTTTCCCTTTGTGTCTGCACAAAGATTGATATTCTGTGTAATAGAAAAGACGCCAGAACTATCTTCACATACACATTTTCCACATTCTTCTGCTTGATAAACTTTCACAAAACATATGTCTCAGTCTTGTTTTTGTTTTGCAACTGCAAATGCTACCAGATAACTGTTTCTCTTTGTCTGCAAATTCCACAAGTCTAAGACTGCGCAAGAAATATATTGCAATATGCTGACACTGTTGAATATTTTGATAAACTGCTCTAATAATCAGACTGAAGGTCAAAAACACGCAAGGCAATTCTGTCACATCTTGACAGCTGCTAGGATTGGCTGAGAACTAGTCTCTTCCCAAGTCCTGCATTAGGTCTTCAGCTCAGTTAGCCTAGAGAAAACGGCTGCTGAATCTGCATTTTTCCTGTTCGTTCTGTATTCTGACTGATATCGCAAGGTGTCACTTCTTCCTTCAACAAAATCTTCAGAAAATCTAGCCCCATCATAAAACAGGAAATTCAAATTGCAGAAGGTGCCCCGGGGGACACAAGGTGTCCTCAAAACACCTTTATCCAGCAAAATAAACAGGTGCATGCAAAGTAGCACTGTTGTCGCCAGAGTGAAATAAATTTGTCCATTATAAGATTGAGAATGTAGTAAGAAATGGTTCATTTTCTGAAAGGTGAGCACTGTGAGAACTGTAATGCTACTTTATATCATATAACTTTAAAGGATTATGTCTATTATATTATTTATATCTAGCGGCTTCAGTTATAAATTTTTATGATAAAAACCCACAAATCACTATTGCAACTGCATTAATCAGATAGTAAAGGAGAAGATACTTTAAGAAGTGTCTTCAGACATTTTCTTCAACAGAAAACATGTACTTTGTAGGCCCTCATATGATGGGGATGAGGCTGCCCATACCAGTTTGCTGACAGCAGAATATTAACACCGAGTTTCTCGATGCGTCTTATGTGATCAACATGATGTACGTGTTTCATTGGCAGGTTTCAGCATCAGAGGTGGTCAGGGAAATGAAAGCTTTTTGAAGATTTAACAGGGTTTTTATACTGTGTAGGGCAAGCAAGACCCCCTCAATAATACAGCTTTCAAAGCAACTAGATCTGCTGGGTTTTGTTTGATGTTAATATTAATGCCAGCTCCTATTCAACCTAGAAGTCAACAGAAGAATTGAATAATTTCCCTTTTATTCTCTATGATATTTTATCCATGAAACTTTTTTGAGCATTGACTATAATGGAATTAATTTGCTGTGGACTGTCATGGTAATTTAGATCAGAGCACTCCCTCCCTGCTTTCCCTTTGGAATGCTGTAACACTGCAGTTGGCACCATCAGCTGGAGCACTGAGCAGTCACAACTACTGAAAAAATCTGAACAGCCACAGCAACAAACACAAATACATCCAATTCTTAGGAAAAGATGTGACTAACACTTTGGCGCATGTTCAACAGTGAACAAAGCATTTGAGCTCCACAATAAACTGAAACCTTTATTTTTGATTAGTCTTATTTTGGCTTTCTGAAGAATAAGAGTAGTTTGTTTTTTCACAGCGTACTAAAAATACTTCTACCTTAGCATACACCCAGGCCTGTCAGAAATAAAGCTGCTACCTTAAGTTACAATTTCTGTATTTAAAAATTGTCTACAGATACATTCCTCTTAGCACAAGAATTGCCAAAGAGATCGCTCATTCTGAACAGCAGGTTTTCAAGTACTGATATACCTCCAGCTTCCTAAAATACAAGGAAAAAAAATCATAATTTTGAACCATTAAGGTTGCAGAGGACCTCCAAGATCATCGAGTCCAACCTTTGACAGAACAACCCCCATATCAACTAAACCGCAGCACCGAGTGCCGAGTCCTGCCTTTTCTTGAGCACTTCCAGGGATGATGACTCCACCACAAGTCCCAATGCACAAAAACCCTTTACATGAAGAAATCCTCCCAACCTGAACACGCTGCAGCACAGCTTGAGGTAATTTCCTGTGTTTACTCAAAATTGGTCTTAACACAAGAAGTAGAGCGTGTTTCAATTTTCATCAAAGCAGGGGAAAAAAGGGGAATATTTTATGAATGCAGTGTTCAATCCTACCAGATTTTAATCTTCCATTCATTCAGCAGGATAAACTGTTTTGTTATTCAGTGAGCTTATAGCATTTTAATGCAACCTTAATGGTATTTTCCCAGCTGCTGGAAAGAATACTTACTTTCGTCTTTCAGCCTCAAATTTACTCAGCAGTTTCCGGAGACCACCATTCTTAAATCCTTGGAAATGTGCTGCTGGGGCTCCCACAGTGATAACATCATACAGAGCATCTGGAATGGGAACAGAGGAACACAGACATCTGAATGCTTCTATCCCTAAATCATGGAAACACTATGACATCTATTCCACAAAAAGTAAGGACAAGTCTATATAATTTCCAGGGAATAATTGATAATCCATGTCCCAAGAAGGCCCAAGAGCTAATCAATCTTTCTATACAGCCACTGCACACTTTAAAAAGTTCATTTGATTTATGGCTATATGTAAATTATGTGCCACTGAGTAGAAGAATATTCCAGCTCTGCAGTTTACAAAGCTGACAAGTAAATTGGCCCATTGCGTATTCCACTCTATTGCCCCTTTCATTATTTAACTTGTAGTCATGTTCAAGCATTTTAGAGTCAAAAGAGACCATTTTGATGGAATAGTCTGACTGAATAATAGAGACTACTGAATCACAGCTAATAATTCCTGCATCAAGCTTGTCTCTTGGTTGAGTGAAGGCATCTCTTTGTTTAGGCATCTAATCTTGATTAAAAGATTTCAAATGACAACAAACTCACTGCATTCCCAGAGAAGTCAATTAGGCTAGTAAAAATCCCTATTCCTTTTCTAGCTTCAATTTGTTCGGATGTAATGCTACTGTACTTTCAGATATAATGGTGTTTAATGCTGAATTGGTGAGCCCTGCTCTAGGATATACACTTCTTATATATGTTTATAAACACAAAGTCAGTTGAGAAGCTACCAGAATAGGAAATAAATCATACTAATGAAATGCTTGCTGAGAAAACAATCTGTTGTCTCTTTCTGTATATACCTGGTGCCTTATGACATAGGGGATGAATTCTTTTTGTGGATATATGCTTACAGAACTGGAGGTGAAACATCATTTTTCAAAGAGCTCCTGATTGATTCTCAGGGTGGAGATGAAGATTTAATTACATCCCACACCACATAACTATTTTTTCTAAGTTTAAAAATTTACATTTACAGTAAGTACCTGTTTTGTACCTGAACTTACTGGAGGTACAAAAGTGCAGTTCCAAATGCCTCATCTTTAAAATGCATTTCTAAAGGAAACGTTACAGGATGTTTTTTGAGAACTGTTTTATTCCTCAAAGAAGTTTCCCATGTAAATTAAAATCTAGACCTCTCCTAAAATAGAACTTGCATTGTGATGATAAATATGCCCAGAAGCATGAGCACTGTACAAATGATTCACAGTTAATGAACTATGCCTTACTTCCTGAGCTGAATCTCAGAACACATTTGCTCAAATTGATTTGAGCTCTAATGAGTTGGTGACTCTTCAATATCCACTTAAAAGGAGAAGTGACATAATTTCATTTGCCTAAGGTGAGCCTCAAGGTTCTTAAATAGCCCATTCTTTTAGGTCTTTATACAGATTATCACTAATACATATTCTTCAGCTATTAGGACTCCACTGATACTTGACAATAAGGAGGAGGAGGAGGCAGTCAGTGTCTTAAACTGGCCAGATGCAAAACAAAAACCACTTCAGTTCACCAAATCTATTTAAAACAAGCACATATTGCAAACAGAAACAAAAGCAAAGCTATGTCAATATACAGATTTAAGTTCTCTAGTATGATGAACAGAGCACAATGTGGGGTTTATCAAATGGATAAGGATACCATTGACCCATAGGAAAACAGTATTTTTCCTCAAAGCTACTCCTACTGAAAGCTTAAGCACACTTTCTCTTCCATTTCAGTACTCAATGACAACCCAAACAAAAGTTCAGGAAAAGCAAATCTATTATTATACATGTCAAACACAAAAAAACCCACATACCAATGTGTATATACAATAGATGGGATAAAAACCTATCTTGCATTCCCAAAATTAAGATATCTGATAGTGTAAGGGCTAATGACACCTCCATGGATCATTAGCTTGTTTAAATGCCACCTCCATGAATTTTTATTCTTCCCCTTCCAGTATCATTCTCCTGGTTATATTCCAGGTGTCCTTTGATATATGCCAAGCAAAGCATGAGCTGAGAAAGACCAGCTTCATATCGAAGTGCTGCCTATTCCAGATCAATTAGCAATTGCTGCAAACTGCTTAGCCTGCATATATCTAATACAAGACACAGGGAAGAACATCAGTTAACTAACAGAGGCAGAGTTTTATAATTTGAAGATCCAAATTTGGAAGACAACTAGAACAATTCTAACATTTATCTCTTCCTGTACTCTTTTTGATTATCAATTAATGATGTGTGCAAAGCAAAATGGTTTTGGAGAAGAAGGGAGAAAATTCATTAAAAAGCAAAACAAAACTCCAGTACTGTAAAAGTTGTGGGTGCTTAAGTAAGTCACAGATTTCACTCAAATTCTCTTTTTATTTAGCAAATAGAACAGTGTCCTGTTCACAAAGAGGTTTTGTTGAAAAGACAACGTTAAGCTTCTGGCCCCCATTACAAACCTAAAAATCCTTTTCAGTTAATTAATTAACTTGAAAACATTAAATTAAAATCTGTGTTATCACATTATGTCACTATAAATCCCCATCTTGTTGAAATATTTGGAGGCACAGTTTTTTAGTAAAACAAATAACAAAATATTGAACCAACAAGTATCTAACAGATAATTGGAAGCCCCTGTGTCCCAATTTAGAAGTGGATGTATACTCACACAGTACAAAACAGGAAATTTACCACTGTTTTTATTTCCTGTTTTACAATCTTAGATGCAGAGTGTATTAATAAGGCAAAAACCATATCAGAATGTAATTTCTGTGTTTGTAGTTACAGCAAATTTATCAGATCTCAATTGATCAACAAATTATTCACTGTGCCATTTGGTCATATATATGTATCAATATGATCTTTGATCTGTAAAGGAAGCTGCTAAAATCATATGCAAGTGGCAACAACAGAATTCTGTGTTAAAAAGAACCACAGACCATGTTAGAGAAAGTTATCCCCCTTTCCAGGAGATGTTGGAAGCTTGCAGTATTTTCACTCAACACTGAGCCAAAATAGCACATATTCTCCATTTACTTATTTGCTTGAAGTGTCATAGGAACAACATGAGCACATTCTTGGAATCTGTTTTTAGAAAAGAACTTGGAAGAAATTTAGTTAACCAGCCCCTAGTTTTCCAAGATGTGCAGTAATTGTCCACAACTTGTGGCATCAGAAGACGAGGCAGGGAAATTCCTTGCAGAGCTTTGACTTTGGATGTGATTTCTAGATTTCAGTGAAACTGTGTTTCAAAGCACACTTAGTCATACTTGGGGAATTTCTTTACCTTTCAATCGAGGACTATGCACATGCATTCTTTGCAGATGAAGATTTATTGGGATGAATTCTAGTGTTTTTTCTCCTTTGCTACAGCTTGATTTAAAGGAAGAACCTGAAAAACAAAAGTTTAAAGAATCATTGTCTTAACTACCCAGATGTTTTTGTATTCCTTTTAAAGGGAGACAATACTTGTATGTGAGGAGTTGTCTTTAATTTACCTTCAATGGATAATTATATATTAGGAGATGAAATGTTCACTGAGTCTCAGCATGTATCCATACTGGAAGCAGCAAAGCAGCATTTAATTCACAGAGCAATCTAACTGTTTTATTCTGGGAGACAGATACTCTTCCCTGCTGTCTGAAATCAGTCTGTAGTCTGCTGGAGACAACACAGCAGTTAATGTGCATTGTGTATATTCTGTGCTAAAACTGCGAGGTTACAGAGCTATGATGGCACTGCATTTTTCCAAGTAAGATTATTTTCTTTGAAGAAAAGTATTGTATTGAATAGGCTATGCGTTCTTCCTAGAAAGGTCAAATAAAGAAACACAAACTATCTTAAGAAAAGCTATATATTTGTTCAGAGGAGGCATGATGCCTTGGAAAAACAAAACAAAACAAATTAATATGGCTGTATATTTCCAAAACATTAGAATTTGAGTAGTTTTTTGGTAGCGTAAAGAAAAATAATTAAAGTCCGACAGCATTAAAATATAATTTACCTGAACACATTTAATACAGAATCTGTATAAAATAAAAGGGTGTAGATTAGGAAAGAGAGGTGGCCTTGTCTTCTAACTCAGGCAGCCCAACGTTCACCTAGGCCACTTTTCCAACATTCTATCATTTCGCCAACTATTAATTACTAGAACTAAAATTCCTCTCACTCAGATGGAATTTTTAAATAAGTTTTGCCAAGGTTCAGCCTTTTTTTGAAGCAAACACATAAAAAGATAAAGAAAATATTTTAAATTGTTTTTTGCTTGCCCAATCAAGACTTGCTAGTGTTTATCTGTTGAAACTGCCACAGGACTGAGCACTGAGCCTCCCAATATAAACCACTCTGCCAGAGGGCACCAACGATGCTCCAGACCAGCCAAGCATGCTCAGGCTGCTCCCTAAGTTAGGAACTTTAAATTATAATTTAATACAGATGAAGAGCACAGCCAGGAGTCAAAATTTTAGATTAGACAGGAAATCCCATGATGCAGATTGAAACAAACAAATAATTTTCAAAGTTCCACTCCCTCCCAATATCACCAAATCTGTGCTTTAGAGTTACCTGAAATTACTGGGCTTTTTGTTTCCTAACACTTATATCTTCCTGGTATATTTCCTTACAATAAAATGCTTTACATTCTCTCAAATTCTCCCATAACTGAAGATAAAAGTGTTTGCCAAAACAACTCAAATCTGAAATAGTTTTAACTTTCTTAAACATCCATTTTCAATAAATATGCTGGTAAACCAAAATTGCTGTCTAACACTAATGTGGCTTCCTCATACTTCCACAGCAATCTCTCAACTTCAAAAAGAAATTAGGTGGTCTCCTAACAGCCTTCTCCACTAAATTCCCAAATAGTTTGGTTGAGTTCAAGTGGGTATCACTCAAAAAGCCCAACGTGAGATTATTGTGCTGGGGAAGCATGAGCATATTTTGGAGAAATTTTATTTGCAGGTGCCATCTGCCCTTCTGAACAATTCAACACAAACTCAGGCGATGTTTTAGGATGAAGAAAGACACCTGCACTGGCTACACTGAAGAGCAAAATGGTTTTTGGCATGCCTTGAAATATGTTGACCTGAAAAGTCTGAATTAAAATTGTACTCACATCCCTAATCTTAGCAATTTCTACTTCATAAGTACTTGAATTTCAACGTGCTCCCAACGTAACTATTTGTTCAACTACAGTATTAAATCAAATCTATGTCTGGCTCGCTTTTCTGATCTTGTATACAATCTTGTATTAGACTGCTTTGTTTTCTGATTAATGTCCCTTTCTCTTTTACATGTGCTGATTTGCTCCTCCCGGATGACCTCAGTTTCCCAGGACCACATTATTTCTCTCAAGACCCAATTAAGATGGGTCCTTTAACATTATAAACCCTTTAGAAAGCCACTTTGCACAACACAGGTCTTGCAGGGTTTATGTTTAAGAGATTATATTGTCTGTTTTTTAAAATCTCAAAATGTCCCCTCAATATCTTCCTGAATGTTATAATTATTACATTGGATCTGTCATTATCTGTATTTATTGGCTTGTTTACGACACTTTATGGAGCGCTTTCAAGATTAATTAGGCAAAGATTGAAAATACATGTAGATACTATTTAAAACAGAATCAGGAAGTGCCATACTGGGCTAGACAGTAGATGCCAAAATTGGAACTGGGATATTCTGATGATGGCAAACAATCATAAATACAAGAAACGTCACTTCTGCCAACAAAATGGAAATAATTATACAACATTTAGTGCAACACAAGAGCTTTTTCCCCCACCAAATATTTAAGCAGCTGACCGACTGCTTTCAAAAAGGTGACTTTCAGTTAGAGACTGGTTTTTTTTAATACACTCAAATCGGATTTCTCCTTTTCTGTGACCAAGATCTCTGCATCCAGCTCTGGGCTCCCAGCGCAGGAGGGACACAGACCTGCTGGAGTGAGTCCAGAGGAGGCCACAGAGATGCTGATTGGAACAGTTCAGCTTGGGAAAGAGATTTCAGGCTGATGCAATTGCAACCTTACTGCCTCAGTACCTGGAGGGAGCTTACAATAAAAGCTGGAGCGGGACTTTCTACAAGATCATGTGATGACAGGACAAGGGGATTCAAACTTAAATGAGGAGATCTGGATTAGACATAAGGAAGAAATTCTTTAATGTGGAGGGAGGTGAGACACTGGAACAGGCTGCCCAGAGGAGCTGGGGATGCCCCATTGCTGGAAGTATTCAAGGCCAGGCTGGATGGGAGTTTGAGTAACCTGGTCCAGGTGGGCTAGAACTTGATAATCTTTAAGGTCCCTTCCAATCCAAACCATCCTTTGATTCTAAGATTTTTATGTATTTTATTCCCACTGAATATGCCAGTATTTTATAGCTAACAATCTAGTAAGCTCTGAAAGGTTCCAGATAAAATCACAGATTCCCACCTGTATGCTTCCCAAGCTCTGCCAGAGTGTCCTGGTACATGCTCAGCAACTGATCACAGCGAGCAATTACACTTTTGCGCATGTTGTCCCAGTGAGGAGCAAGCTCTCCCAGGTCTTTAAGCTCCTGATTCCTGTACCAAAAAGCAAAAAGGGAAGGCGCTAATTAACTCATTAATCTATCAAGGTTCATCCAAATTAATCTAAAACAAGTTTGCTACAAAACATCAGAAAGATTTCTAATTGAAATAAAATCCGTTTTCGGACTGCTTGTGAGATCTGCTTTTCATCTCTCTTTTACAAGTAAACAATAAATTATGTCAGTAGATAATGCAGTAACTTTTGTGCTCAAAACTCATCTGGTATAAATGCAGTAACCTTCAAAATGAAATACCACTTCTTTCATGAAGGAAAGAAGGCTTCCAGGCTCCAGAGAGTTGTGCTCAGAGCAAGTAACTTTATCTCAAGAGATATTAAACAACATTGGAAAGAATATAAAGTTTCTTTTTCCTGCAAAACTTTCAGTATGGTTGTTTTGATGCACTACTCTTTGTATACTTTCATAAACATTTCATAAACACATATTTCTAGCAGTGTTTCTACAAATTCAGTTTAATCAACACATCAGCTCTCACCACATTTCTTCAGGATTCAAAACAAAATATACACAAAAAATCCCAACACCTGCTCCCTAAAATGTCATGTCCAGTGTTCATCAGGTCAAAAAAGTACTGCTGTGGTAACCAAACAGGTCACTGGAAATCCAAAAGGAAATCCTTTAGTAAATTATCAGTTTTCCTGTACACTCCTGAGAGCTGACCTGAGTGAAATAGAGATCATCTGAATTTCCTGCACAAACAAGCTTAGTATTTTGGGCTTTCTGTTTGGTTTTTCCTCTTGCAGAGGAAGTTTCTCCTGTATCTCTCCCAAAGCCATTTTGTGGGACCTGCTTTTAAGGAAAATAAAAGATCTTCAGTCAGTCTTCAAACATCTGGAATTTAACAGGAGAAAATGTTTGCAACACAACCAGTTTTCATTATTTTCCTTGGAGCATCAAGAAGAGTGTTCCACTGTAATTCTTGGAAGTCTCCAAAAAGTCTTCCAGAAGACAGTTCTTGCATACAGAAAAATTATGTAAGAAAAAGCAAAAATAGGGTAGAAGAGGTGGAAAGAGGGAGGAAAGGACCAGTGAGCTTGCAGCGCAGGAACACAGAGCTCACTTATGTGAGCAGCAGATCTGACCATTAGTCAAAAAAGCCTTAAAATGACTTCTTAAATGGAACAGCAACACACTGGTGGTGCTTTCCCCATCATTATTAGCTTTGCATTAGTGTGAGCAGTGCAGTCAGAACAAGCTCCATAGGCAGACCTCTGCTCCTGGTGTAGGTGACAATCAAAACCAGAGAGACTGCACTGGAAGCGGAATTAAAGCATTGCATTTGTACATGTTCTTGAAAATATCAACATGGAAACAAAGACACAACACGTGGACTTGCTGACAGTCTATGTTAACGATATTATTACTTTCTGCCATTTAATTGCTCCTGAAGCTGAACCAATTAAACTTTCCTCCAGCAATACAAACTGGTAATGCTGTAGCATAAGAACAATCTGTCACGAAGGGATTTGAGAGGATAAACCAAACATTCTCAGGGACCATTTTCTTTGCCAGTTTTTAGCAGTATAACATGAGGTTCCCTTTCAATTAAAATCTTAGGGCTTCCTTCTCAGCAAAATGTGTAAAATTTGTCAGGGTATGCAATTTTGTTTATGTGCAGCGATAATGTTTTGGCCCTTAATATTTATGGTGTCTGATTTAATAGTTTTAGCAACAATGTTTGGACCTGGCTGGCTTCCAAAACTTTACTACTCCTTCTGTATAGGAATAGAGTATTCTATCCAAGAACTACATCCCTGCCTCCATCTAAGCTCATGCCTGGAGCTGCTGGTCTCAAACTGAAGTTTGAGAGTTAACTCCACTGACATCAATAGCAATGGGAATATTAATTTTAATAGGTCTTCAAGAAATATCAAATCCTGTCCCCATTACTGGTGACAAGGTTGGTATTTGTTTCTCCTCAGAAACATGTACAAATCAATGAAGTAAAAATTCAGTCTTCAATATGTGGCAAAAAAAGACACATCAACAATGCTTAAAGTGAGAGTACAGCGCTATAGCAATCTAGAGCATACACAGCGTGGAAATTTTAAAGACTACGATTTCTGAATTTATTTGCATTTTAAACTCCAGCAAAATCAAAACCATTAGAAAACAGGATTATATGGCAGACACTTCCATAGAAAACAGTCTCATAGCCTCACTTTATATCTATTTCTTTTTCTAATGAAATTATAGAAGACAGAGCATTTAAATTGGATTTATGTCTCGTGGTCTTTTTACAGTTTATCACGGCTGTTGTTGACTCCATAAAATTCTGAGTTATGAATGAAAAAAGAGTTGTCTTTTCTATATCTAAACTCCATCAACAATACTCCACAGTACCAAGCTTTATTATTATTACATGAAAGGCCTTTTCTAAAAGTACACAGAGTGGAAAAACCATAATATTTTCCATTTTTGAAAAAGTTTACAGTTCACACTAATACAATTGTTGAAATTTTTAATAATATTTTAATACTTTAATGTTAACTTATTTCATTGAATAACTTTAAAAATCCACTTCAACCAGTAACTGTGTCAAACAACAATTGTGCTATTAAAAAGCACATAAGCTGAAAATGCTGTATGAAGGCCAAGTAGCAATTTTTTATACATACAGCTTCAAAAATCTAATGATGTGTTTCCTAGTAAAGCAAACATGACAAATTCAAAACCTAGAAGACTAAGTGATTTTGGCCTCCGCTAAGCAAAATGAGCTTCTGAAATCTACTTTTGCAAAACATCAGTGCGCGAGGGCGTACACGGCCCTAAGTCCGGCTAGCTGAAGGGGTAAAGCGGCCGACGCCCCTGCGCATCTGAGGCCAGCCCCCCTTGGCATCCTGGCCGCGGGCTGGGCTGGATTGCGGACTTGGGTTCGCGCTGGACGAGACGAGAGAGGAGGCGACCACTTGCTGGGGGTAAAACGTCGGTTTATTGAAGAGCCCACAGGCAGCACAGGGCAAACCAACAGGTGGAAAAACCCACAGCAAAAATGGCCCCGAACACGGGGGGAGACAGAGTTTTACAGGGAAGGGGTGGAGACGGGAGGGGAAGCCCAGCTAACCAATAGGGGAACATGTGGGGAGGTACATAAGAAAACTGACACAAGAACTTATCCAATAAACATAGAACAAAGGAGGGGCCCTGGGACGCCAGCCAACTATGACCCCCAGAGAGAAGAATGTTCTCGAAAGCAGGGAGGAGTGGGGGGTGATTGACTGGGCCCAGGGAGGAGGAAAACTTTACTTATATGGTGGGATAAGGGAGGAGCAGTTATGTAACTTGAGAGATTGACAAATAAGGGGGGCAGGGGTAACCGTGGTAACATAACTGCCAAAGACTCTGTGGCGGGAAAACTGGAGGGGGAAGAACCATCTTACAAAGAACAGGGAGAGAATAATACCTAAAATGGGGGAACAAAACAAGAAACTTAAAAACACACTACAACATCTCCCCGTTTCTTAACAAATAAAATAAAAAGAACGGGAAGTCCACAGAAACTTAAAATTCAGGATCTCGCGGCTGGTCCGGCCAGGCCTCGCTTTCTTCGAGCTGGAATCCACCCGCCCCTGGGTGGTCGAAGGACGGTGCGGTCGCCCCTTCCTCATCTGTAGCTTCTTCGGCCTCCGAGGAGAGGTCTTCCAGCTCGATGGGCTTGTCCGACGGGACTGCGGCATGGTTGACAGATGCTAAGGTATCTCTGACCATTAGTCTCTGGACCAAACCACGGATCAAAATAATGAAAACTAAAAGTACTAATTAACTCAGAACAACCTTGCAAACAGATTCTATTATGGAACCGGCCCACCCGCTGAGGCCCCAACCCTTGAAAATGTCCCCCAGCCAGTCAGAGGTTTCTTGCTTGACCTGATGGACAAGGTCTTGCAGCCTCTTGATGGAATGTCTGGCGTCCTCGGCTCGAGAGGATAGGTTCAGGCAGCAGAGGCCCTCAAACTCCTCACAGTGATGATGATGGAGCAGCAATAGAAAATCTATTGCTGCTCTGTTTTGGAGTGTCGCCTTCCTTGTTATTTCCTCGTCTGTGAGGAGGTCGTAGAGCGCGGCCGAAGTAAAATTTGCTTGTTTAGCCACCCAACACTCTAGACAGCCCAATTCACCTAGAGCCTTCGCCACCGATACCCAAGGCAACAAGATGGTAAAGGCGACGGATTTTGAGTGTGACCAATGAGTAATTTCATCATCACAATCCTCAGTGAGATCCTTGAGATCTCTTTTAGGTCTAGCCAATTTAGATGTGATGTTTGTCTTCTTCCAATTGATAATTTGAGTGACGTTGGGGGTAAACAGTGTCAGCCGGCCAAAAGTGCACGGCCCTTCCGACCAGGCCAGAGGGGATGCCTGCCCACGCCCGGTCGCCACAATTAAAAACACGCCTCGGGGAAGGGAGTAAGGGGTCCGTCTGGTAGTGGTGGGGCCGAGGATCTTTAGGACAGCCTTACACCACTGCTTAGCTTGGTATTCTAACTTGGACTGTAGCACTACCTCACTACCCCTCTCGACGGGGGTGATTGTATAATCAAACTGAAAGCAAATTGATGCATTGGTCGAGCCGAGGAGATGTAACTCTGTGGGCTCGGAGGGTGCAGGATCTAGCCTGCTCACTCTGTCTCTCCAGGCGTTGGAGGAATCAAAACTGGGGAGGATAGTGAGGCTCTGGGCTAGGATAGCATTAAAGGCACTTTAGAAGGCAGGAAGAAACTCGCCTGGAGAGAAAGGGATCCCCACAAGGCGACATCGGGTCCTCTGCTGCGCCGGTGTCTAGGCATATACTGTCCTGTCCTAACGATTGAGCCAAGGCACGCCAGACGTTGACTTTCGGCTGGGGGATGACCCACGGCTCCGAAGGTGGCAAAAGGAGTCCGCAGGTCGTCATGATCGCCATTAGCAGGCAGCAGCATTCAGCGATGTTGAAACGGGGGCCATGGGGGAGATGTAACTGAAATGAGATAAGATAGTAAAAGTATGACGAATTCACAAAAATGGTTCTTCTCCAAACAACCAGTTTAAGTAAAACATACAGGGGGTAAGAGCTGGAGCAGGGGGTGAATGGGAGGAAACATGACATAGGAGGTCAAGGGGTGGAGGAGAAGCTGGAGGAGAGGGCTCTTCTGTAACTGGGGGAAGATCCGGAAAGAAAGACAAAGATTGATGGTGTGGTTTCCTCCGCCAACGCCAACAAGCTTGCCGGACTTGTGGTACTGCCTCCTTCTTAGTCCTCTGTTTCGGGACGAAGGGCCTGACCCACTTAGATGGAATCCACCTGGGGCCTGAGGGAGTGGACACGCAGGCATATCCCCTCCCCCAGGTCACCAGGTCAAAGGGGCCCTCCGTCCGCCAGGTCTCCGGATCTTTTACAAGAACCGGTGGCCTGGCTTTAGGCTGCAGCTGCTGGTGACTGCCAAAGTGCCGGACCACTGGAGGATTTTGGCTGTCAAAAGAGCAATTTAGAAAGTTAAGCGTGTACAATGCCCTTGACAGCCGGACGTGGGGGGTCTCCACCTTCATCGCCGGTTGTTGCCGGCATAAGATCTTCTTAAAGCTCTGGTGGGCCCTCTCCACCATGGCTTGGCCTGTTGGGGAATAGGGGATGCCAGTCGTATGGACTATTCCCCATTGCTGCAGGAAGTTCCGCAGCTCCTTGGAGGTATACGCAGGGCCATTATCTGTTTTTAGGGCCCTAGGGATGCCCAAGACAGCGAATGCCTGAAGCAGATGCTTCTGCACATCCGCTGCCTTTTCACCTGTGTGGGCAGAAGCATAGATAGCCCCAGAGAAGGTATCAACTGAGACATGGACGTAACACAATCGACCAAAAGATGGGACATGCGTCACGTCCATCTGCCACACTTCGCAGCTCGCCAAACCTCGGGGATTGGCCCCTGAGGCCACAGTAGGCATCTGATCTTGTTGGCATTGGGGACATGTGGCCACTATCGCCTTGGCCTGATCCTGTGTCAGATTGAACTGCCAGACCAGGCCAGGCGCATTCTGATGGAAAAGTTGGTGACTGATCTTAGCCTGGCCGAACACGTCTGGGAGAGGGGCCTGCGTAACAGCAGCCGTGGCCAGAGAGTCGGCACAACGGTTGCCTTCCGCAATAAACCCGGGCAGATCAGTATGTGATCTCACATGCATAACATAAAAAGGGTGCTCGCGGTGGAAGACTAGCTCGACGAGCCTGTTAAGCAACTCAAATAATCTTTTGCTGGTGACCTCTTGAAGAACCGCAGACTCAGCTTGAGACACTACACCTGCGACATATGCAGAATCTGCAACCAAATTAGAAGGCCCAGGGAACCTCTGGAATGCCCTGACGACTGCGTCCAACTCAGCAACTTGTGGAGAGCCCTCCACAACAACATCAGTCTCCCACTGCTGAGTCTGAGGATCTTTCCAAGTCATTACTGACTTGTGGGATGCTCCAGACGCATCTGTGAAAACTGTCAAGGCATCCAGCAGCTTCCTGCTCTGAACCTTTTTCAGCGATAATTTAAACTCCGAATTGAATAATTTGTGGGCCGGCCGATCTACTGCGATGCGCCCGGTGTAGCTGTCGAATGCAAACTGAAGATATTCATTAGTTTGCAGCAGTTCTTCAAAGGTCTTTAATTTGAGTTGTCCTGATTCTAATTTAATTGGGATATGTATGCATGCGAAATCACACCCCGCCAGCTCCCTGATCCTCGATCTTGCTTTGAGGATCAGTTCGGCTACCAACTCCTGTGGCCGTGTCATTCTTTTGGACCGATGGTGGCTGAGAAACACCCACTCTATAATTAAGAGGGGGTCACCCAGCCCCTGGTCCTTTACACTGGTGTCCCACTGGTGTATCACGCCATGGAGATGTGGCAATTTTCTCAGTATAATAAATTTGAAGGGCAGGCCCGGATGGTAACGGTGGGCCTGCCTGGCCAAAATAACTTTCTGTATCTTCTCCAAAGCCACCCCTGCCTCTGGGGTGAGAGCCCTAGGGGAACTCAGCCCCTCTCCCCCTTTCAACAAATTGAAAAGGGGGGCTAGGTCTTCAGTTGAAATGCCTAGCCAGGGTCTCACCCAATTTAAAGACCCACACAGCTGATGGACATCCGCTAGGGTCTGGACTTTTGTCCTAATAGCCAATTCCTGCGGAACAATGGTCCGCTTTGTGATTTCGAGGCCCAGGTATTTCCAAGGTGGCATCCGCTGAATTTTGTCCTGCTGGAGCTCGAACCCTGCAGCAACCAACGCATTGGTTGTCAGGTCAAGCGCATGGGCAAGCAGACTGTGGTCGGGTGCACACACGAGGATGTCGTCCATGTAATGGTGAATGATGACGGCATCCCCGAGGGCTGTACGTATGGGTGACAGCAGCAAAGCGACATACCATTGGCAGATCACAGGGCTGTTCTTTAGGCCTTGCGGAAGCATTCGCCAATGATAGCGCTTGGCTGGGGACTCACGGTTGATGGATGGAACCGTGAACGCAAAGCGCGGGGCATCGTCTGGGTGCAGGGGAATCTGGAAAAAACCATCTTTTATATCTATAACTGCCAAATTCCAGTTTTGGGGGAGCATTGCTGGGGAAGGCATCCCTGGCTGAAGAGGACCCATGTCCATTATTTGTTCGTTAATTTGGCGGAGGTCGGTCAGGAGCCGCCACTTGTCCTTATTAGGCTTCTTAATGACAAACACTGGAGAGTTCCAAGGTGACATGGTCTCCACCAGGTGGCCTTTCAGTAACTGCTCCTGAACGAGCTCATTGAGCGCTTTTAATTTTTGCTTGTTGAGTGGCCACTGCAAGACCTGTACTGGTTTATCTGACAGCCAATTCAGCTTCCAGGTCTGGCGCTCCTCAGTGGCCACTGCCCGAAAAACCTGGGGAGCCTTTGGGAGGTCAATTCTGGCTCCCCACTGGGCTAGTAGGTCCCTTCCCCAGAGAGGCTCGGTGTAATCTAAAACGAACGGGCGTATAGAGGCCAATTGCCCGTCGGGCCCCTTAATTTGCACAATGCTCTTAGATTGATTGGCCAATTGAAGGCCCCCAACACCTGAGATTGTGCCCGCAGCGCTTTGCAAGTCCCAATGTGACGGCCACTCCCGAGAGGGAATGATCGTCACATCCGCACCTGTGTCCAAAAGACCCCTCACGATCTTTCTGTCCCCTCCCAACGAGAGTTGACAAGTCAGGCGGGGCTTCTCCCTCCCCACCAGCTGTGCCCAGGCTACTGTCGGAGGCGATGTCCTCTCCACGGAGTTCTTCCAATTATCTTTATCTGGAACCGGAATAGCCTGGGCAATGATCTGTCCCTTAGGGAGGAAGAGTGGGGGTCGGACACAGTACAGCCCTACCGCGAAACGGTCCCGGTCGGTAGTTACTAGACCAGGGACGATGTGAATGTCTCGCAGTGTGTGCTTTGTGTCCCCGACGACTGTCCACCTGCAACGTCCAAGTTTCCTCCAGCGACCCGGGTGTTGCAGGTCGACAGACACCAGCTGGATGTCACTACTAGGGAGATAGAAGTCCCTAGTTAGCTGCAGCCTGTAGGGACAGAGGACATGGTGTCAAGCGCAGGTGTAGGCTGAATACCACAGGTATGTGTCAAGTCTGGTACTAAGTAAGACAAATCCGGCAGTGTGTACGGCAGCTCTCTGTCGTCTCCTCCCTCCCCGCTTGTTGTTAAGTGGCCTGCCGCATTTTTGTCTTCGCGCAGGGAGGGGCTGCGCTTCAGGCCTAGTTTTTTGTGCCCTTACTCTCCTCCTTTTCCCGCTTCCTTCTATACTCCAAATAATCTAATCGCATCTGGCATTGAGGCATCCAATGCCCTGTCTTGCCACAGAGGTGGCAGGGGTGGGTGGCTGTTGATCTTCTGCCGGACCCGGGTGTTGGGGGCCCGGCAACGGGGGCAGCTTCTATATCAAAGAAGTCCGGTTCGGGGTCCTCCGCAAAAGCCACTGAGGCTCTTTTAGGCCGCGATGGTAAGGATACCTGGCCTACCACGGCCTCTATCATGGCCTCCACCGTGGGCCGGGGACTTCGAGGGAGCCTCCTGATGGCCTTCCGACACTCTAGGTTGGCGTTGCTATACGCCATCCTCCAGAGCATCTTCTCCCTGCCGTCGTCCCCGGTCGCCTGCGCCTCCACGTATCTGTAGAGGCGCTCGATAAAAACCATGTAAGGCTCTTGCGGCCCCTGCCGGACTTCATCGTCCTCCCATTGGGAGGTCATCACCTCTAGCTTATAAAAGGCCCGCTCTGCTGCCTTAGCGGTCTCTACAAGCTGAGACGAGAACAAGGCCTTTGCTTGAGCTATCCCCTCTGCCCACTGTCCCTCGCCTAAAAGATATTCTTGGGAAATTGCCAAACCGTCCGCGTCATGAGACACTGAAGGATTCCCCCAAAGAATCGGGAGAACCTCCACTATCTCCCTCCTCCATTCCCCCACCCAGACCCTAAACTCCATGGGTCTTGTTAAACTAGAGAAAAGGGCCCTCAGGTCCGCCGGCACCAGATCTCCCTGTGCAAGGGCATTCCGGAGCATACCCCGGAAGTATTCAGACCCGCGGGAGTAGTCCTTCTGCGCCTTGCACAGTTTCTTAATCCGGGCCTGTGCTAAAGGCACCCACTGGGCCTGAGAGCTCCCCTCCCCGCTGAGGTGGTACGTAACCGGAGCGGCTTCCAATAAAGGCGCCTGCCCCGGCTTCCAGTCATCCATCCCCCCCCACCCCGAACACAAGGCGTGAGAACCGGAAGGGGGAGCGTGGGAACCGGAGTTGGAGGAGGTTGAGGCGGAGTCTGGCAATGGGGCAGGGCGAGGGAGTGGGCGCGGCACACCGCCCCTCTCCGCCCCCTGGGTGGAGTTCGGAGGCGGAGCAGAGTATGAAGGTGGAGCAGGGGAGGAGTAAACAGGGGGCTGAACTGGGGGAGGAACCTGGGGAGGAGCCGACGGAGGATCGGAGGGCGGAGAAATGGAAGGAGCAGAGGAAAGAGATGGGGGAGGGACAACCGAAAAAGAGGTTCGGTCCAGGGGAAGGAAAGGGTTAGCATTAGGGAGGAAAGGGTTAGGAGGAGAAGAAAGAGCCCTGGCGGGAGCGGCCGCGTGGCCGCCGCCATCTCGGGCACCAAGGGACCCCTTTTGAGGGTCGTCGCAAAACCGAACAACTTTGGGGTTTGGAACCGGGGACTTGGGGACCGGGGTAGAGGGTAAGGGAAGAGAAGGAGCCTGGCCAGGGCTCCTCGAAGGGGGAGGCCGAGCCGGTCGAGGGGGAGCAGGGGCAGGATGGACCCCCTGCCTCTGGTCGGCCCTCAAAATCCCCCTCGAGGGCTCATGCCTACGGGACGAGGGAAAGGTTTGGGGGACAAGGGCAACTGAACGAGGAGAACGAGGGGACAAACCAGAAACCGCGGGACATTTCTTAGGCTCCACAGGCGCGCCGAGTGTCGCATGAACTCTGCGCGCGCAATACGCCACGGTGGCTAGTTTTGTCTCCCCGGAATTTATGGCCTCTTCTAATTTTGCCACAACGGCTGCCCAAAACCGCGGCTCTTTTACGCGTTCCGGGGAGACCTCGGGAAACCTAGAAAATACCCACTTAACTAAACATTTTAACTCCTGCTTGCGGGCTTTCTGACCACCCCCAAGCAACAAACCCTTCACAACATATTAAACCTCCTTCTGGGATTTTCCCAAGCCGGCACCCATTGCGCCTTTCTAGAGCAGAAACTGCTACCGCTAGAAAGGGGGAAAATCCTCTGATGACGCAACCGCACGCCCGGGAAACAACGAGAACTTAAACAATGAGCCGCCTGCCGCCGGCCCCTGCCCCCCCCACTGCCCCAAAGTCTGGGTAAACAGCCGGAGGGAAAAAGAGATTGGGTGATGGGTGCGGCCCCACGTCTGGGGAAATCCGGCACCCAAAGGGAAGAGAAAACAAAAACGGCACGGGGGCGAGGAAAAACCTCAAGGAGAGAAGGCGGGGGGGTAGGTCCCCAACGCAGGGCATATACCCCTAGGGAAAGTTAAAAAGGCAGAGGGGAAGCCGGAGAGTCCCCAGGACGGGGCCCGAACTCACCAATCCTGCTGCGGCGACAAAGAAAAAACCAGGCGAAGGTCACTCGTCTCGGGGAGTCGTCCTCTGAGGGCGCGAGGAGTCCCGACTCCCTTCCGCCGGGGAGCGCTGCTTCTAAAACGAAGCCTGCTACTACCCGGGGTAGTCTGGCGTCCAGAGGGTAAGTAAATCCCAACTCCGCAGGGTCCAGTCCGTGGTCAAAAGTCCACTTCGTCGGCCCCCACGTTGGACGGCAAACTGCGCGAGGGCGTACACGGCCCTAAGTCCGGCTAGCTGAAGGGGTAAAGCGGCCGACGCCCCTGCGCATCTGAGGCCAGCCCCCCTTGGCGTCCTGGCCTCGGGCTGGGCTGGATTGCGGACTTGGGTTCGCGCTGGACGAGACGAGAGAGGAGGCGACCACTTGCTGGGGGTAAAACGTCGGTTTATTGAAGAGCCCACAGGCAGCACAGGGCAAACCAACAGGTGGAAAAACCCACAGCAAAATGGCCCCGAACACGGGGGGAGACAGAGTTTTACAGGGAAGGGGTGGAGACGGGAGGGGAAGCCCAGCTAACCAATAGGGGAACATGTGGGGAGGTACATAAGAAAACTGACACAAGAACTTATCCAATAAACATAGAACAAAGGAGGGGCCCTGGGACGCCAGCCAACTATGACCCCCAGAGAGAAGAATGTTCTCGAAAGCAGGGAGGAGTGGGGGGTGATTGACTGGGCCCAGGGAGGAGGAAAACTTTACTTATATGGTGGGATAAGGGAGGAGCAGTTATGTAACTTGGGAGATTGACAAATAAGGGGGGCAGGGGTAACCGTGGTAACATAACTGCCAAAGACTCTGTGGCGGGAAAACTGGAGGGGGAAGAACCATCTTACAAAGAACAGGGGGAGAATAATACCTAAAATGGGGGAACAAAACAAGAAACTTAAAAACACACTACGACACATCAGAAGCAAAGAGCTTAGCAGGATTCAAAACAAGAGGGGACATTTCTGCAGATTATATTTGCAAAACTTCTGTAATATTGTAACAGCTTAAAAATTCTGAATATTTATCAAACAGGAGCTTTGGAGTAAATATAAACTATAGCTTTGGGATATGACTCAATCATTCATACATAATGGAAGTTTAGAAGCTTCTAAGGAAAGGAGCACAGGAATTATTCTTCCTAACAAAGTTCACTTTAAAATGTATGGATAACCACTTCAATTTTTTTTTTTTTTTTAAAGAACAGAATCAGATAAAATTACTCTCATTTTTCTTTGCTACAAGATATGCTTCTGTGATATATAGGCAATAAACTCCAGACAAACAATATAACATTCCCTCCAGAAATAAAATACTCATAGCTTTTTCACTCTGTTGTTTCCAAACCAGGCAAATAATTATTACGGAGGAGTCAATAAGAAAAAAAAAAGAAAAAAAAGAAAAAAAAAAAGGCATGTTTTTCTTTCTCTACTAATAATCTCATTTTAGACTCTCTTGAAAACAGTTGCAATTTTTGTCTCCTTACAGAATTTCCCAAAATTATTTCAAGTTTTGGTGAGCCTGACCCGACAGGCAACTAAAAACTTCAATGTGAGTTGTGCTTACCTTTGCATGCCCTGAACAGTTGTTTAGAAACAGAAAAAGAGAAAACAAAGCAGAAAAAAGAGACAAAAGAAACCCCACCAGAACCCCATGAGCAAACTACCCACCCCAAAAATGGCAACAAATACATTTAAAATTATTTTAAAGCCTCTTTTCCTATGCATGTGAGGAGAATAGACTGGGGTTTGCAAAGCCATGATACGATTTTATATGGTTCCTAAGAGATGAAAACTTTAAGTTCCTTTTAAATTTCTATCCACTACACTTTTTATTATACAAAAGTGTAGACAATTATAAGCTAAATTTAACTTGTTTCTCCCTTCCTACTTTAAGATCATTTTGCTTCCATTCCTGCTTTAAATTCTTTCCCTTAAAGTTAAAATAAAGTCAAATACTGTTAGAAGTTACAAATTTCAAAGCATCATGTCAATAAATGAAAGGGTTTGGTTAACAATGAACACTGAAGTTTTATCAAGAGACAATCAATCTCAAGATGGCGAGAAAAGGGAATTTAAACTACAATTTTTAATGAATACTGAATAGCATTAACACTTACTGGCACATTTTTATAGGTAATTGCTTCAGGCTTGACTATATTGAAGCCACAATAAAAAAAATGAAACAGGCTGAGTATGATAAGTGGCTTCTGAGACAGAAATATTTATCCTTTTATACTAACAGAGGGGAAAAGACACAGAGAAGAATACTTGAGCCCACACCGAATATAGCAGCATCCTCCTCACACGTTCTACTAGACTACAAGTGTAAGGACTCCACAAGAACACACATCTCCACAATTGCTTTTCTTGAAAAAGAAAGGCCAGACAAAGCAGAAGCTCCAACCCACACTCTTATATGATGGTAGATGACACAGATGCTCCTGTTCCCACCATCTGCTGGTATTCTACATAGTGTTGCTCATTTTGGTTAGTCTTATCTCCTCCTCCAGACTGCATCAATCACTTGGTCTCTTTCTTTCACACCCACACTTTCAACTAGGCTTGAACAGCTCAACCACACCGGCAGTCAGGAAAATCAGAGGCACTTATCTCAATCTTTGTGCCACTGTTACTTCTGTTTCTTTTTCAAATCTTTATTTTGGTGAAGAGAAAACCCCACCATGGTGAATTCTTACTAGGAGTTTGTCCAGGGAGGTGAATTCTATAATATGATACAACAACAAGGGCTATTACTTGTATTATGCCTTTGGAGAGAATAATGCAGAAGTAGTAAAAGTGGTTCAAGTAATTCTCTAACATTTAAAAGGCACTTACCCATGAGGCAAATGAAAATATGGGAAGTGCATGAACTGTGAGACTCAGTATAATCTATTTTTATTGCTTACTGCAAAAACCTTGCCCATAAGTATTCTCAAACAAGATGAGGCCATAAATGCCTAAACACAGTACTAAATGAATAAAATAAACTATTATAACAATTCATAGGAATTTTATAACCCATCATCACCATGCATAAGGATGTATCAGTCCAGTGACTTTATTAAAATCAAGATTCCAGCCTCCCACATGCTGTTCTATTGGCATATAAACATCACAGGGAAGCAACAGATGGGGTAAATAAAAAAAGGAAAAGAAGCTTGATACTGCAGAACAAACAGCCACAACAGGTTGTTTTGGGATGTGACACAACAGGAAGGAATTGCCTCAAAGCGCACAGGATGGCTTTGGAATGCAGCACTGGGTCCCAGCATCACTCTTACACATGAGACCAGCTGCCCATCTATGTGTTAAGTAACTTGCATGAGGAAGGAGGCAATATCTTCTACATCATCCATTATCGCTGGAAGAAGAAGGAGGCACTGTCTTCAGGGTAGCCCTGGGTTACTTAAAAAGATGTTTCCCCAAATTTTATCAGCACAGCTTACAAGGGTTCAAGGACAGGCTCCATTTTAATCACTGCAATGGCAAATTGGACATTCAAAGGCTTTTGGGACACCTGTGTTCTCTATTCTCCTTTTTCTCCAGGCCATACACATTGTTATGATTCTCAGATATCTCTCTGGGTTATGAGGCCAAACGTTAGGGTTTCAAACAAACATTACTTTGGAATCCTTTTCTTATGCCAACTAATTTAGATTAGCTAAAGGAATGTCCATTTTATCCTCATTGCTCCTTTATTCACTATAAACTTGTCATTTTTCATGGCATAATGTTTGTCTATGTTATTAACTCTACCCAGACACATAGCCAAACACAGCACAATGTTGCTCAGCCCCCTGTCATTTTCTGATCCTTTATAAAATGCTAATGTTCCAGAATATTTAAATTGTTAATCAAACGGTGGTGCTAACAGGTTTAAAGCCATGACTGCACTTTAGCACAGTTCATTGCTCAGAACTTATGAGGTCACTGGAGTCCTATTGAGCAATCAATTCTGTTCAGTTACAGCTGTAAATTCTTAGCAGCTATAAAAGTGCCCATTTCATACTACAAATAAATATATTTTAGCTCCTCGTCTGCATGATTCAAAGTCAGAAAAATATAATTTATATTGCTGCCTCTTCCTTACCTTCTCATGTCCTCCTTTATGTGCAGATTTATTAGTTCTTTAGGAACGTGGAAGGAGAGGGTGGTCTCAGCCATCTGCTCCCGGATCCGCATCCACTTGTTGTCAGAAGTAGGGAATCTATACAACTTACAAACAGGGTTTCTCAACACTGCAAAGAGCAAAAATAATATCATTGCTTTCATGTGCTTATATGAGTCCAAACATTTATGACAATAACCTGCATAATTATTATATTATTTCCCCCTAGCTTACAAAATTAATTTTAGTATCATTAAAATTCCACTAAAAACATTTAATATCTATTTCATTTTTATACCAGCATGTGGAGGGCAAAGTATTACTAGTACATCAATAAATCGCATTTTACCAGCAGAGTAGCTAACTTTTGAATTTAGGTCTTCAAAGTAGTGAGAATGTCAATCAGACTCTCTTTTCTTGCATTTCAGCTGAAGTTAGGAAAACCAGAGAGCACAAATGAACAATGAACTCAGTACAGCCACCACCACAGCTTGCCAGCACCACTCACAATTCCAATAAATTGCACAGGACTCAGGGTTCACCTGCATCTTCCCCTGGACATGCACACACAAATCATTAATGCAAATTGGAGGTGTGCTTCTGCATTAAAGGAAACTTGAACATATTAGAGTTACCTGGAACTTTGATGGGGTCAAGACACTGCCACTACATAGAAATAAATATAACAGCCCTGTCGATATGTTACACACACAGTTTTCAGATCACTATTGCAATGTGACATAAGAAAATCACATTTCTTTGTATTTTGGAAGATTATGCTTAAAACCCATCACATTTTTTATTTTACAGTTTTCACGTGTTGGCTACATTTCCATTCAGATCTTAAAACGATGCCATACAATCTACTCTCTCCTTTCCATCTTTTTATTTTCTTTTTTTACCCCGCTCTTATTTTCCAGAAAGATCAAAAAGGGGAAAAGCTGAGGAAGAAAAAGTTCTGTTTCACTAGTTTGGTAAGTTTACTTGGAGACAAATGATTGCCATTTAACACACACATCCACAATATCTTGACTTGGAATGAGTGACAGCTACTAACAGTGACAGCTACTAACAGACATTTCACAGACACCATTAATGTTTATGTAGTCTGATTTATAGAGAATTAAAAATAAAAGGTATCCAAACTGCCTTGTCTATCTAAGCAATCAGGATTTTTAACAAATATCCTTTAGGAAAGGCCTAAAAGAAGACCAGAGATTTAAATACACTGATAATAAACCCACTGCTTGCAACCCGAAGAAAGGAGCAATGTTTAAGTGGTCGCACTGCTCTATATTCCCATCACTCCACTGAGATGTCTTTCATCAGCAATCTTGGATGAAAAACTGTTGTTGGATTATGCCCTTTTCTGATCCAGAGATGGAGCAACCGAGTCTTAAAAAACTTTTATTCTATTTTCAATCTCTTGGGAAGGGTGAGACAATACAGATGTTATAATTTACACCTTTACAATCAGAAGCCAACTATTTCTTAATTACAGTACATTATAAGCACTTCTTGCCATTTTATTGTCATTTTATGAACCTTTTTAGAGTAATTTTGCCTTTAGTTCTTAGTGATTTTACTTTCAAAAACTAAATTTTCACTCAGTATTGTGAAATAAGCGAAAGAGATGCTTAATTTCTCTGACATATTAAAAAGAGCAATTTTTCTTTACTATCAATACCCAAAATATCTCAATGTTCAAACCTCAGGAAACTAAGGGCTAATTCAAGGGCTAATTCAAGTCTGGCCTTAAACAGAAAACTGCCAAAACAGATGATAATTTTGAGTTGGTACTGTTTTTTCTGTTGTGCCCCCCGATCAGCATATTACCTGGACATTTTAAATGATGATGCCCCTGACACAAAAGATTCTTTATTTTACCTTTTTATATCTACTTCCTAAGGAGTTTATCAAGGGATTTTTTCCAAGAGCAGCCCTTAAATTCACACTCAGAATCGACTACACTGAAAAATGCACATTAATCTGTGAGAACCTAATGCAAATATGTATCTGAAAAATCTCTTTCCTCCCATCTCCCCAATGTTGCCACCATCACAAAGTAAAACAAAGCCCAGAAAACCCATCACAACTGCACCAAGGGACAAAGAACACTAAAAATATGGATTCAAAGTTGTGACTTTTATTGTGGCTAGAATTATTAAACTCCTCTCCCGGTACTGGCTTCATCTTCAGGTCTTTGATTCAGGTCTGAATTTTCAGATGGGGATAATCTCAAGTGTGTTGTAAGTTTTTTAAATGGTCAAATCCATGGGTTTAAGAAGAAAATTTCATTTACAAAGTCAAAAAAAGCCTGGGCATTTTTCCCAAATAATCCCAATATGCAGTATTGCTAAAACTTAAGATTTAAGGCCAATAAAAGCTGCATAAGTACTTGATGTTTTTTCCTTATAAACAGAACTACTGAAGGCATGCAACTCCATAAAAATCTCAGAAGTATCTTCCCCTCCAACTGCAACAATAATTAATTTCTACCTGTAACAAGTTGTCTAGAACCAAATTCTAGAGGGCATGTACAATAAGAAGGGTGAGACTAGAATTGGTTTTCATAAAAAGTAGTGATTAAAATGAGTGGAAGTTTCATAAAGATAATCCTTGCTGTACTCAGACAGTGATCATGAGAGGCATTGAAGAAAACCCAAAATCCACATGAACTGCAGTGGTTAAAAAAGAGAAAACTCTGTTTTAAAAGCTTTTCTCCACAGCATCAAGCCTGAAAGCCAATGCCATATATTTACCCATGAATATTTTTGGACATTGTCATTTTTAATATGAAGAACCTCTGTGCTTTTTATTCCATGCAATATCCTTCACATTGCTTCCCCTGAAAGTACAATAAAAATAATAAAAGATTGAATACTCTGGTTTTATTTTCATTCCCTATTGAACACAGATCAAAGCATATCTTTGCCATATATTAATTTGCTAACAGTGTTCCTATTTATATCTTTCTTTGTAGCATAGGAATATGATGTGTATTACCTCAGGAATAATAATTAAAGCTTTCCTAATTTTGCTAAATTTCAATTACTTTTCTTATCCTTCTTTTTTAATTTAGAATGCAATTTGTTTACATGTAAACAACTGGCAAACTCTCCAGCATTATAAATAAGTAACTGAATTTTGAGACGTAAATTCAGTCTCTGGAGGTATAGAAGCAATAGTGATAAGGCTCTGAAACACACTGCTTATTCCCACTCACTCAACAAGCATCTCATAACTCACTGGAGGGCTGAGAGTTCCCTATCCTAGGATTTAAATTTCACAAGAATGCCAGCATGCTTCTATGCCTACAAGCTTAAGGATTCACAGAGGCAGCTTTTTTTTTCAGTTTCATCATTTTGAAGGCCTGATAAACAACAAGAAAATACCAGAAAGCTTTACAGCAGCATACACGTGAACTAAATATGAATGTATATGGAAAACATACTGTTCTGGGGGCAGTTCTGTATGAGCACAGCATGTCAGCAGGAAAGTGGAGGTGATGCTGCACGAGAAGAGAAAGTCACAAATACAGGAAACAGACTGAAGACTAATTATTTATCTGAGAAAAACTTCCTGTGAGTGCAAACTCTTCCCAATAGCCTGCATGCTGTCATTTCTTGCATATGCACCTCTTTCCCCTCAATTCTTTAAAAAAAGCCTGACAACCCAAAAAATGACAAAAAAAAAAAAAAAAAAAAAGCTAAAAAGCTCTTCAAGGTGTGTTTGACTTTATAACTTTATAAACCTGAGTAGTGTTGGGTGGGCTTTGGTTTTATATTGTGTTTGTATATGACAATAACAAATGTGAAAACGCTGCCTAGATACACTGTAGAATCACATGGAAATATTCTTGACAAATTGATCGAGACTTCAATATTCCTAAAACTGACATCTACCTTGGAAGTTCCAACAAAACATATTCACAACCTACAGCATTTTCCTATACAAAAGAAGTCAACAAAAAACCCCAATCAGACCTATACAAGGGAGGCAACAAACAGAAAACAATCTGTTGTGAATCAGCATCGTTCTCTGGCAGAAATGTCATTTCTTCAAGTCTCACTAATCTGGATGACATACAGAATCACAACCAAAGAACTGCACTGGGCTAGATGAAATCCTTCACCTGGCCTCTGTATCTTGTGCCCAAGAAAAGCCATAAATACACACCTGGAGACACAGGATACCCTCCATGCCTCCAGCTATTTCCAGTTCAGGAATTTCTGGAGCTGGATGTAGCTCCGGCACATTCAGAAATTCTCAATTAACATCTTTCTCACTTTGAATTGATGAAAATAAATGGTATTTCTCTAGAACATATTTTTTCTGATTCTGATCTAATCTCAACAACTCACAGAAAAAAAATGCAATATTCACACACATATGGAAGAACTTAATTTTTGGCAGTTTTTAGGGCTTCCTTCAGACTGCAAAGCAGATTCAGAAAGTCTGCCCTATCAGAGAAATCAGATTAAAAAGTTTCAAGAAAGATTTTAAAAAGTTGTAAAAGTTTGGTAACATTCCTCCTCAACGGTATGCAGCAAACACAGAATTCTTGACAGTGCTGTGGTTTTAGATGACCCATATAACTTATTTGTGACATTGTTATTGCCGAGTAATGGAGATTCATAAACTCGGGCTAATAAAGGTTTTATGGCACAGCACATAAGCATGTAATACTCCTCAGATAATGAAAGAAAAACAGATCTAGTTTAACACCATGCACTCAAGCCCAAGCTGGCCTAGAATTGAGAATGCCTTGCCAACAGCTCCCTTCATTCTAGGACAGACAGTTTCCAGATCAATCTGAAACTGCCACTTCACCAGTTATGAATGAGAGAGATTGATTGTCCTGGGTATTCACTTACAAATAATGCAGAATTATTTTACAGAATGCCGTGCAATGACACAACAGAAACTAATGATGGTAATTCCATGCCCATGGAAGTCACTGACAGTGATTTTTAGTCACTGAAAATCACTGAACAGTAAAGATGCAGGAGATGGAGATTTCAGCACTGCTTCAGAAAGCGCAATTGACGCACACTTATTCAAACTTCTCCGTGAAATGATAATGCCAAACATGTATAAAACACTAAAATATTGAACTTGAACATCTGTGCAGCATTTGAAGAGACATTGATGAGCTCTGCCACGAATCTGTGTGATTTCTACAGGACCAGAGGTGGAGTTGCAAGAGCTGTCTCTTACAGATATTGGAATTCTTACCTGCATTTAAGGAAGGCAGGTTGTCCTTCCCACTTATGCCCTCAGTGGCTGTACACTCACGAACCAATGCACACTGCAAAAAAATACAATACAGATGTGACACATTCAGGGGGTCTGAGATAAATCCATGGCAGTTTATAAAAGGTAGGCTGAAAACCATGAGTGATAATAATACAAACTTCCAAAGTCTTACTTAGAATTTACATTTTTCTTTATATTTCTGTTCCAAGATACTGAAACACAATCAGAATTATAGCCAAGAAAATGAAAAAAATATGATCAGCCGTTCCATAACAAAACAGAAATGTTTCCTACCAGTATTATGGCAGAAATGTTGAGAGATAGTAATAGTTTAGCTTAATACGTTTTACTATAAAAATAAGGCACTTTAGTTTAAAACCATTTTTGACAAGTTCCATACTTTCGAAGAGGTTTCTTTAGACAAAGCAGTTTTCACATGCACAGTGCAAGAAAACCCTTCATTAATTTTTAAACAAGGGAAAAGCAGGAAGCACAAAAAAGTCCTTAAAATGTGCTCAGATTTTGTGATTCACCAGTTCAAAACTTATTTATTTTTTATTAATTCAATGACTCACCATTCTCACAATTGCATCCTCACTATCAACATATAATCCAAGACTGTGTTGCCACTGATTTGTACAAACCAAGGACTCCTTTAAAGACCATACATTGGTCATGAGTCTGGTCTCTCTTTACAAGTATTAGAAACCCCTAGAAAGCTGCTATTAAAGCCTTCTGTGTCCCCCAGGCCCAACAGAGCTCAGTAACTACATCTCCAATAACTGCAAGGAGTCTCATTCCACATTCTGCAGTGGAAGAAAAGCCAAATAAAAGAGAAGGCTGAAAAAAACAGCTCATGTTGCCTATATTGTGCAAGTTTTACGGGTCAAAGTCAGGAAGATTTCACAGCATTTGTTGCTTTTTTGGAACTGGTCACACTCATCTAAGGCATTGAAGTTCTCTGAGATAAGCAGTGAAAAAAAAGTGTGAAATTTACCCTCAGACTGATTTTGCTATGCAGAAAAGATACTGAAAATAATGTCCTCTGCTCAAAAAATAGTTTTATATGTAACTTCCAAACAAAAAAATCCTGCATTCCCTGTAGCAATATATCCTTTTATTCAGGAAGAACAGGATACACCACAGTGTTAAGCAGTGAACTGTTGTATTCGGGCTGCAAAAATTGTGTGCTCCCATTTAATGCAGATGAACCTGCCCCTTTGCAAGGGAATTTACCTCTTCTTTGCTTTGCCTGTCTGTCATTCTTCCAGCTTTTCAGTATTGTGGGCACAGATTGCACATAAAAATCAACATAAACAGGACTTCAAGGGCAGAAACCAGACCAGCTGTCCAAGGAAAAAAGAAGCTGTATTTATGGCATCTCTCTGGACAGTTTTTATCAGAAGTGATCAAATATATTCAGTTGAGATAAAAATAAGCTATTTTTTTCTTCAAGAAGGAAAGGGCCGAGGAAACTCAGGTTAGGATATTACTCTGTACATCTTCATGAATTTGGTTTTTTTGGATGAGGGAGATAAGTTTACACAGCACTTGCGCCACAAATTTTGTTTTAAGTTCTTAACCCAATTTGGTAATTAGTATTTTAGACATCTGGTACAACAGATCATTCTAATTAACTTGGTGCAATAAACTGAGTTTCTACCTTTTGATCCTGAGCATCTGCTGTGATGTGGTCTGTTTCCCCCTCATCCAGCTCTCCCATCTTCATAAGATTGACTTCAATGGTACCAACTGTCTTTCCACCATCAGATGTCCTGGGAAAAAAACCAACCCATGACACCGGGTCACTTGCAGCATCAAATCCTTTCAATTAGAATAACATCAGTAAATATTTAGTGCCCTCTCCATTCTGTAAAGTGCAGCCACCGCTACTGAGCTGGCTATTTACCATCACAAACCAAATGTTAACAACAATGAGGCAACTTCTTCAGGACAATGAAAGCTCTCATCACAACACTGAGGACAGGTAAGTGCTATGAATGGTGCATGAATCCATGAACACTGCCAGGTTCTCATTCTAGACCTTATCCTCTTTGTGGACCATTGGATAAAGGGCTGTAACACTGCACCAATATTCCACTTAGGATCTGCAATCCCAATGCAGAGTACATGGCTTTGTTTCCTAACAATCTGCAAAGAAAGGACAGAGTGTATTAACAGAATCCCTGCAAAACCAAAACAGTGAAGCTAATCTGAATATCACGTTTCCCTTTGTAATCCCTCCACAGAGAAATTATTCAGAATCCATCCCATTTCTTGAACTATATGGGAATGGTAGTATAGTTACAGGTGAATTCCTTCATTATCATCCCCATAAATAGTTTACTTTCAATTAATCAAAAACAAATAATTTAGATGTACATCACCGAGAGAAGAGCATTGCTGACTTCCTTTAGGAAGAAACAAGGATTTAAACTCCTGAAAGATACCAAATGCTTTTTCAGCTTTCACTGGCAGCACAGCACCAAGTTTATCTCCCTGGCTTCTTCTGAACAGCTAGATTTTTTTTTTTTAAAGGACGGAAAGAAGAGTAACTGATAGTTTCATAATAATGAGGAAAGGGTAACAAAAGGCACCAAGCAAAAATAGGCAAAAAGGAAATGACGAGAATAAGTTCAGCACAATTACAAAAACACAGCGAGGAAGGAGAATCAAAACAAATACGTGTGGGGCAATACTGTGTCTTTTCTGAGCAGTGGAAATGAAGAGTGATGAATCAAGAAAAAAGAATACATAGAAAACTTCAATGTCATAAAATCATTAAACCACAGAATTATTGAATATGCTCAGTTGGAAGGGACCCATTAAACAAGTTCAGCTCGTACAGTAAAGTCTCAAAAAATAGTTACCCCCAAGCTTTCAAATTAAATAATTATCTTCCTTGAAAACCATTAGGCTTTACTATGCACTCAGTAGAATACACTCATCTTGCAACTACACAAATCTGGTCTTCTATAAAACCTTGCAAAATAAACATAATTCTTCATATTTTACATGTGTAAAACTTCATCTGCTCTAAGCCAAATTAATTACTGACAATAAAGAGACTATTAAAAATGAACCAGTTCCAGATATTTTTGAAATTGAAGAAGCCTGTATTAATTTAAGAAGTATCCAGAAGAAAAGCAGTAAGGGTTCAGTGTCCAAATTACGAGCAGAAATACATAATAATATTGAAAGGGCCTTCTGAATGAAGAACTTTCCCTGGAGTTGCTACAGCCGTGTGGCTTGACTGCTCCTTCTTGTGTCAAACCAGCACCCAAACTAGGCTCTGTCAACAAATGCACTGCAGCATCCCCAGCAGAAAGGGAATACAGCAGATGTCAGCAAATCACATATCTTTAGAAGCCAAAGTGTGTGGTTATGAGACTGACAATTTTTCAGGAGCTTAAGGTGTTCCGATCAAAGTGCCAAGCAAATGAACTGATCCAAACCAACAGGGCCTGTTGCTCCAGTAAAATGGAAATGCTAACTACACTTTCTCATCCTTGTCTCCTGTTCTTTAGAATCCTAAATATTTCCCTTGGTGCTATTATTAAAAGCTTGGCCTCAGTATGATAGCGAGCATTGCACTGTTTGCCTGCACAAGGAGCAATATGTATTTTGTATGGGTTTAAAAACAGTGATTGATATAATTCCACTTTTATATATTTTTTAATTATTATTTTCTTCTCAAAATCACTCCTGTTCTGGTCTAATACATATTTAATACTACAATCTGTTACAGGTGTTACCTGTAAGAGAAGGTAATGCAACACAATAAAACTAAACAGTGGGACTTGTTGCACTGTAGTTGCACTCCTTTCTCCAGTTCTTATCTTCCCACACAGAAATACGAAGACACATTTTAACGAAAAAGGCAACAACAACAAAATCAACAAATCCCAAACCCAAAGTTTCTTTTGAATGCTACAGGCATACAAATCAACAAAGACCTCTGTAAATGCCCAGGGTAAAACTGTCAGACTGATTTTAAAACACCAGCAGTGCTTGAGAGTCTTCAGCTACTTGAAAACACGCATTTCAAACTTTCCAGCAATACCATGAGATTAAAATTTCATTTGAAAGAAAATTTAAAAAGAGAAACAGAAGTGACGGAGTGGGAAAAAAAAAAAAAGCTTAGTGATCATACCTTAGTAGGATAAAACCCTGCATAATTTTACTTTGCACTAACAGTATTGAGCACACACACACATTATGTATACACCTCATGTCCTTTGCTTGTAGAGATGTAAAAAGTCTCACACAGACACACTGTTCAACACAGCACCAGATAAGGAATCAATTGGTTTTAGGATACTTCACAATGCATTAGAATGAGATCAGCTTATTTGCTGTAGTTTAATAAAGCTGAGAAGGGCACTCTGCACTCACACGGTGCAGTGAAGACGGTCCCTGCACCAAATTGCTTTCAGTCATGAGTGAGGAGACACATCCCCACAAAACAAAGGACTGCACCTTGACAACCTGCTTAGGGCGAGTTGGGATGGGGAATCTGGCCAAGAGAATAAACTCAGCATCAACATAAGAAGCCCATACACGGGACAAAACCCACCTGGCTTATGGAGATGGAAAATTGCTGATATTTTTTGGCACCCTGGGACAAGGATCAGCACTCATCTGATACCTGTCAGCAGAGCACCTGCATTTGAAACAGATTTCTCTACTATCCCAGGTCCTTAAGGATCCCCAGGTCAGTATTAGTTCCCCCAAATGTGAGGGAAGGAGATAGCCAGTAACACCACGAGCAGCAGGAATCTGTGCCCACCTTACTCCTTCTGGCCATAAAATGCTGACCAAGGCATCCAGGGAGAAAAAAGGTAACAAGCTAGTGATGGAAAAGTAAGTGAACAAGATGGACTGAGAACAGCAGGCATTTGCCTCCAACCTTCTAAAAAAAAAATAAATAAAAAAAATCAGCTTTTATTGCTAAATTAGCAACCAGTATACCTAGCTCTTATTTAGAAAGGAAAAAAAAAAGTGTGATTTTATTTTTTTCATCAGACACACTGTATCATACACTCAATATTAAGAAACATTCTCCTACTGAAAAATACTTCTGTTGCATTCAACAGCCCATTTTTTGCCATTCATCATCACAACTGTATGAGAAAGCTGGAAGCAAGTGACATTGCGTTATCACTGCAAAATGAAACATGCAAGTCTATAGAAAACCTCTCTCTTATAAATTCCATATTGAAAACTGCAATCCCAAATCTCTAATAACTAAATTCCTCTCCCAACACCTGTTGTGTACACTGAAGTAATTCTGCAAATCAATCTTTTTGTGTTTTGATGATTACTGCATAGATCTACCAGAAACACTCAGCCACCAGTTTAGGACACCTTTATGGAGAAGAAAGGACAATCAAAATAAAAACTTCTTTTGCAGAGGTTTTGTAACTTGTGTCCCTAATCACTATTAGGGCACAATGGTAGGAAAACAGAGAAGTAGAGCACTGTGTGTCAGCAGTAAGAATTTGTAGACACAAGCCAGCTCTCCACAAAATAACAGAAAAACACAAGAATGCTCCTTTGAAAACACTTTTATATTGTTCCATTGTACCTCAGAAAGATAAAGGAAAAACATAACTAAAAAAAAGGAAAAGAAAAAGAAAACTCAGTTAAAAATTAAGCAGATTCTATAATTACACCAATCTTTACAGGGCACACCACAGAGCTATTTCTGGGTCCTTAAATCTCTACTTTAAATCTAACAAAGGAGTATCTCAATCACAGGCATGCCCTGATAAACTCCTATCCAAAGAATATCAACAAGAATTAAATAGAATTTATTGCTCCGACAAGTCCCTTGATATATCCTCTATCCTCCTGAGAGGTACTAATATTGCAGGGTAATTAGAGGAAAGCAAGCTTAAATAAGTAGACTGCTCTGGTTAAATTGCCATCAAAGAAATGTGGATCATTTCTACTGACATTCTGCTGCCCAATAGTCATAACCAGAAAACAAACCCACTTTTGAAAGGTTAGGATGTTTTTCTTAAAAAATATCCAACTGACTAAACCCTACCATTTAATGTGTCTGCAAATTAAATTTCATTGGTACATTTGTATTTTAGTGTTAGCTGAACAAAGAGGGCAACCAAGACTAAAAATATTAATGAAAACCAATTTTTTCATCTATTTCTTATGAGTTTTCCATCTTAACTTTTTGCTTACAAATTGGATGGCTGAGATACAAAATATTTACTCTGAAACCGAAGCTTTCCGTTCTGTCAATTACTGTGCCACCTGTTGGAGACAATCTTCCAGATCAAATTTTCAATATGTCAGTTAGGGAAACCAAATTTATCCCAAAGAGCTGAAGACAACTTGAATTCCTGTAAGAACAGATTCTTACGATCACTAAGCTGGAGTTCATCAACCTAGGTCTGTACCCTGTCACTGATTAGAGTTCTGTATCACACCCCCTGCAGTCTCAGTGTAGCTGCATACAACGAGTTCAGGAGACCACAAGCATTTTCATGTGGGAGACACCTTCAATAATTAGGACCACCTTCTTTAAACGTGCCTAAAAAAACCTGTACACTGCTAATTCTTTAAACCACACACACACCAAACAAAACTGACAATTTTATGCTCCTTTCTAAAGGAAACTTTGAATGAATATTCCCTATGCCAAGTTCTCTACAATTCTTCCATAGGTTATCATGGTATAAAATGACCTTTTCTAATCTGGCACATGGGAAGCTCACTTGCTACCTCTTGGGAGAAGAGACCAACCTGCATTTCTCAACATGGCCTTTCAGTTAACTGTGGAGGGTGACAGGGTCTGGCTGAGCCTCCTTTTCTGCAGGATGAACATGCCAGCTCCCTCAGCCATTCCTTGTTCAACTCGTGCTGCAGACCCTTCCCTATCTCTGCTGCCATTCTTTGGATGAGAAATGCCAAAGGTTAGTACTTAGAAAAACCCTGATTTACAACACTTACCTGAGGGTGAGGGTCAACTGCTGCTCCTTTGACTTTACCAGATCACCCACTCTAAAAGTTGCATAGCCCAGGAAGCTTCGCTACAAATCAAAGCAGAAAGAAAAGATAACATATTCATTCATTTTTGTTATTTCTTTTGCTCACACACTTGAAAATCTTTCTTTGCTACAAAGAAAAATATTGCATTTCAATATAACAGTTTGATACTTAATCCTCTAGAATTTTTTTTGTGCAGCATGATTATCAGTAAACTGTTAAAAACTTTGGTTTTATGGGCAGGAACCTTTCTCATTTCCATTAAGAACAGTCTAACAACCTGACAAAATAACAGGTTGTAAGATGTACAGCCACAGGAAGATTTTCATTCAGTACCAGTATTTGCATTTTGCATCTGTTCCTTCCTATTTTTCTAATTTCTGGATTACAAGAAGTGCTAAGTTTTCAGTGTTATACCAAAGTTGTTCTTGTTATGGTTTTTCCTCAAGCCATTGGCACTACCATCCACGTATTCAAAATATGAATGTATGTGCTAGGAAGGCATTCTTAAATTGAGTTCAGCACAAGTTTATTAATAGAAATGTTTTATTTCTCTAGTTCTTGGCAATGTTTTAAGTAGTGTTTTCCTCTATTTCCATTGTAAGGTGAACTTATTTACTGCATTAAAATTGCAGAGAAATGTGGTAATGTAACTAGAATGCCTAAAGTTAAATTAGGCTACACCACTGTATCTTTTTCTTCTATAAAAATCACTCTTCACGCATAACAAAGTACAAAGAGGAAAAAGGGTTAAATCTTCTCTTGCACTTGGGCTATTTTTTAACCTCTGCTCATATCCTGCTGAGATCCCATTTTGTCAATTTGGCCAGCAGTAGTATTCTTGCCTTGGGAACAATGGGCAAGAAACTAACAGCCATCTTCTACCAATTTATCTTTCAAATGTACAACACAACATCACTTGCTCTAAATAAATTGTAAGAAGATCATGACATTATGTTTAATTTTTAGCAAAAAAACAATAAGAAGGGCACAAAGTTTGGTTTTTCTTACATAACACTAAGTTTACTGTTGGAATGGCAAATTAGAATTCCAGGCTAAATGATATACATTCTTGGCTATACAAATGAAAGAAGAATCAAGTTGCTCTGAGTCAACAGAGGCTGCCTACAGAGAGCAATGTTCTCTTCAAGGAAAACAGAAAAGAATTTGTCACTGCTGAGAAGAGTTACTTCTCTGGTAAAAAAAAAAAACAAACCTTCAGCCTGCTTTCTTTCAGGAAAGCCAGCAGGATGTTGTGTGCTTGAATGCAAACAATAAAGCTTTACACTAAGATAAGTTTTCTTCCATACACAACGTACAGTTCAAACACCAACTCTGAAATTGGGCAAGCACCCACAGTGCAGTTAGTAAACTGCAAACTGCATGTCTGCAGTTCAATAAACTGAGTCATGAGGTAAGGCTTGTTCCCATAAATAGCACAGCCTTAGATTTCCTAAGCAGCATGTAAGCAGCAATGGAACAAGGACACGAGTGTCTAGGGCAGGCTGGAAAAACATTGAATTTGGGAAGCGATGAACAGGAAGAAAGGAAGAAAAATAACACAGCCACACAAGCAAAGAGCACAGTTAGTTTTCAATGCCAAAATTAAAGGCACTTCTACAAAAAAAGACATCCAGGTGCAACACATGGTGATGCACAGCCTTGCTGGAGTGAACACACAGGTGGTTCTGTCTTCCTTTGGATGAGTCAGTGTGAGAGTGTTTCCGCACTAAAACTCTGTGGTCACACACACTTAGCCCAGATTATTCATCTTCTTCCAAGAGCATATCCTTCTCCATGCTGCAAGAACGCATTCCACAGCACTGTCTCTCCACAGCAGCCTTTATTCTGGCATTTCATGACATTTGAGTGTTTGTATTTGAAACCTGACCGCTTGGAAAGGGGAAGAGGGCTATTTGGAATGAAACTGATATAAGGTTTGGTCACCTGGGGCTTCTTTCTGCAGCAAAATAGAACCATAAATATATTTAAGAATCCTAAGTCAGAATCCTCAAGTGACCAGGGCCAAGAGACAACTACACTGCTCTCTCATAAAGCCAAAGAGCTTTGGTCATTGTACCCACTAAACATGTCTGAGCATCAGATCTACTTCTTCTGTGTCATGAAATTAAAGGTGAATGATTTTATCGGCTTAAAATGTTCTACTTAGTTCTCTGTTTCATATTCATATGCTTATTTAGAAAAAAAGAAATTCTTTGCTTGACAGCACAGAGCTATGTGCAAAATCAAATAAAATTTCAAATGATCCCATGACCCAAATTAAGAGAGTTATGCTAATGTTCAAGGGGTCTAATATCAAACTGGAGAATACTTTTTCTATACTGATTCAGATACCAATAGTCCACCCTGGGGCCTGAACTGGCAGTCTACAAACCAATTTAACTTTGCCCACATGACTTGGAAAGGCTTGAAAAGTAGGCTTTAGAACAAAATTTGTGCTGTAATCCTAATCACAGAGTAATGCTCCTTCGGAATTTTGCTAGTGTTCCAGACACAAATCTAAAGACACTCGCCTTGAGTAGTTTGATGAATAATCTCAACTAGCCAAAGAGAAAAGTCTCTATAATAGCTATATGGAAAGCTAAAACACACTGATTATTTCACTAAGATTGAACTTGCTGCCAAGCTACAGGTTTTTCAAACACTAGCTGAAGTCTTGAAAACCATGCCAAGGAAGCCCTTGTAAGGCAGAAAAGTCAAACCCTTAGGCTAAAAAATTGAAGCCTCCAGGCATTTTCCATATTTGCAGACAGATCTGACACCTGCACCAGGTGAGCTTTGTTCTTCTACTCAGCTCGAGCAGGACCAACCTTTCCCACTCCCACCAGGGGCCCATATTATCCATGAGGTTTTAGCCCTCTCAGAAAATGACTTCCCATCCAGACTGCTTGCTTGATATTAGCAAGGACTTTACAGGGTTATGCTGGTCTCAGGATAGCTTCAGTTGAAAGAGGTTTTCAAAAAGATGTGAATGGGATGACATCAATCCATGAGACTGCCACTCCTGCCGTGATTATTTTATTCATTCCACCAAAAACTTTCGCTATTAAAAAAGCTTTTCAGCTCCTGTTGAGCACTGAGTGTTAGTGCCTTCCAATGAGATGGAAAAAAAAAAATCAATTACTGAAAATGATTTCTTACCCCAACATCTGCTCTTGGTTCCTTGTGGTCAGGTAGGACACTGGTGTGGACCTGAGAGAAGGGAGGGGAAAAAAAGGCAAGAAATAATCAAACTCCTTCTGTAAATCTCTCTGCAAAAGACTCATTTTTTTTCCCATGCCCTCAAAAGTGACCCTCAATTCTTCTATTCTAGCTGCAACTTAGTGCACAAAAAGAAACACTCCTTTAATGTAAAGATAATTTAATTGTCTGTTTGTTATTCTAAATACATGTTGTTATAAAGCACCAATATAAAGGCTACCACAAAGACTTGACAAAGCAGAACCACAGCTTTTCTCAGCCAGCTCTTATCCCTTGATTTCCTACAGTGAGAACTTTGATTTTTCCACAAAAGCCTGGAGATAGTAAAAAAAATGCTATAATTAATTTATTAAGGGACAGCATACTTTAGAAATCTGTGGGAGTCCTCATATGGATGCAATTTTACATTTCGATTTTCCACACTAATACATTAGCAACTCCAAAGCATTTGGAAATCTACAGAAAGCTAGTATAAAATGTTCAATCATGATATTTTTATCTAAAATTAACCTTTAAATGCTTCACGCCCTGAATGAAAATGAAATTACTGGCATTTTCTTGTTGGTGATACCCATCTTTCCCTTTTGAAGCTGAGGAAATAACTTAGAGCAATCTGTTTCTTAAAAGAAAGATGGAGTATCAACACCAAACCAAAAATGCTGTGTCATTTTAAGATGCTAAAAAGCTGCTCTATGTGCCAGCCTCAAAGAAGTGACATCTGGCCCAACAACTGAGGTATTTATATTTTCTAATTATTATTATGGCTATTTATTCAAGAGAAATAAACTAATAATGTAAGAATTAACACTCCCTTTCATAATTTACTTACGTATTTGTAACCCAACAGCAGTTCATATTTTTAACAGTGTATGCGTTTTTATATGATACTACGTTGTATTTCACAGCAAGAGAAAGCTAATGTTTCTTTTACACATACTGAAATCAAGGAAATTCAACCTTAATTTAGAATCAAAGAATATTAATTCCTTCTTTTGCTGGATAAAATATCAATTCAGGAGAACATATTTCAGCTTTTCTGACCCAACACAGGAGCAGAAAGGGATGTCAACACCTGACTAACCTAGAGTCTTCCATATAATAAAAGCATATTCCTGAATTTCAAATGGACTTAAAATACAGAAAAAACTTCTGCTGCATTTTGCAATACTTTTTGGTTCAGCTATGTTTATTTGTTTTCATTGGGTTTTAACCCCTTTAAATTAGACTGTACATTAGACCGTACCTCTCTTCTTCCCAAAGTATATTTTGTTTGAAATTAAATCTAGTGCCTTGATCCAAGTGTGTGCAAATATCTGCAATTTCGGAAGCAGTTTTACTATTTGACATTTATCAAAAGAGAAGCCACATATGTGTATGTAAATACATACATGGGTGGTACAGGCTGAACACTATCAGGCTGTCTGTTGGTTGAGTTCCCGAACAAACTCTCTGAATGCTGCAATTACTGGGGTATCATTATGGAGTGTTCACACAGGCCTCATTATAAACATCAGGTCAGCTCATAAAAACTTATAAAACATAAGAAACGAGTCAGTTTTAGTCCCAGTCCACAAAATGGAAGAGAAAAAATGGGAGATAAATACAGAGGATTTGACAGGTCAAATATCCTCCCAGCGCATTTCTTGATTAAACAAACTGCCACACTTTTTAAAACCACGTCATAAATCAACTTTTCCCCTCTGGCCCCATCCAGAACAACTATAAAATCTAAAAGCAAACAGAAAGTCAGATTTTATTCCCAAACCTCCACTACTCTGTTAGAATTTCAGTTTTCCCATTACTCTCTCTAGGTTTTCCTGTGCAAAATGCAAACCTCTGAGTGGGGAGGTCATTCACAACCGGGGTAAGCCCATGCCTGCAGGGAATAGCACCACTACTGCTTTACCTTTGTGACACAAAGAGATCACAAAGGCACACAAGAAACACAGCTTGTGACCTGGACTAAATGCAGCAAAGGTTTTGGCATCTATCCATTCCTGTAATTTTGTGTGTAGAACAACACAGTTACCTTTTTACACCACAGTGGAGGCCTGTGAACCCACTGGGAAAAGGGCAGTGTGATGAAGGTTCGTGCAAGTGAAAGATGCACAAGAGTAGAGTTAGTTTTCAATGCCAAACACATCAGAGTCCAGGAGTTACGACTCCCTGAAATTTCCCAGTCAAACAAATTGCAGCTTCGTGTGTTTGTGCTGGGTGAGCCTAAAATGCCAAAACTGTTATGGGGTTCTGCCACAAAACCAATCAGTTTTTCCTACAGTCCATATAAAACAAAAGAGAAAATCTTTTCAAAATGGACATGCACGTGGTATTGCGGGATTCTACAGTTCCAATGGAAAACCTGATAGGCAGCGAAACTAATAAATGTTAAAACTTCATTAAAGATGAAAACTAATAAAGGGAATATAAGATTTATCAAATTACTGCAACATTGCATAATAACTGCATGATTTTTATTATATATTAATTAGTTTAAACTTACAAAATATTTATATATATATATATATATATATATGTGCCTGTGTGTGTATATATATATATATATATATATATATTTCCTACTACAGATAGTAGGGAAAATATGTATGCCCCTATCACTTGCTGTATAGCAACTGATATGGCATGAGAGAAGAATCACGAGATCCCCCAAGCAAAGACTGAGTTTAACATAAATCTAAATAATTTTAATATGTTTTTAGTGTATGCAACAAAAAAAATGGAAGGAAGGAAGAGTTTATTTACCTTCTTAACACAGCACACAGCATGAGACTGGATTCAATTTTTTTAACCAATTTGAAACAGCATTTTTTCTGCAGAGAAAGCTTTGTCACGTAAGGTTATGCCACAGATAAAAAGTGACAAAGAAAAACGTGTATAACTGTGACAGGGACCCTCAGGCATCCCAGTGCCCCACAGTGATGAGTGCTGACTGGCACAGACCCACTGGGGTTTTTTTAAGCAGTTGAATTTTTGCAATCCATGACCACTGGTAGCAAGCTAATGAGCCACAGGCTTTTTCTGCCATTTTTCAGGCTTTTTTGAACAAAGCCCAATGATGCAAAGTAGCCTTCTAAAGTCTTAATAGCTACTGAATATTCTAAGCATTTGGTCAGTTATAATTTTAATGAAATAGAGCAGAAAATCACATTTAAGTCTGTAGCTGTTACAATCAGCCAGTTAGCCTTGCCTCCTCCCCATAATAATTCCCAGGAATGAACCTGTTGAAGTCTGTTTTATGCTGGGAACAATCTGCAAAATTTGAAGAGTAAAAATACCCTTCAAAGTGCTTGCGGTGCCTCCTCTTTCCAGCTTTCTTCCACTGTGAAATAAAATTCACAAAAAGAAAATTCTGGCTTCTGTCAGCAAGCTACAGCTGGAGCATTCCTAAGCTCTTCTGGCTCTTCATTTACATGGAGCAGGCAATGGGGACCTGTGTTCCCAGATCCAAACACCTCAGCCTAGTCACTGCAATGGCACTATTCAAAAATCCCCGAGACAGACTCCACAGTCCAAACAAGGCAGCAGCTAATGGCAGCCAAAGAAATCCAGATGTTCTGACAAATTATATCCCAAAAAATACTCACTCTAGTGCGATGAAGGAAATAGGAAACTTGAGAGGATGCAAGCCCAAGCTGGTAAAAAGCTCCTACAGTTGTCTGATGAACACTCAGGTCAGCTCCACCTCGCTTCAGTGTATGGCAGACAACATGAATTAAAGCAAGTATTACTGGAGTGATCAGATGAGCTCAATGGCATAACAAAATTTCCAGAACATGATCTTCTGCCTAAAAACTTCAGCAAAATTTAAAATTTGACTGTGAATATCTGACAAAATAAACTGAAATCCTATATTTTGATTTACTGAATAAACAGCCTTTTTTGAATATGCTAAAGTCCACGTTTCATAATTTGCATCTATTACCATAGAAGCTGCAGTAAGAAATCTTAGTATAAATTAAGCATGATGCCATTTCCACTGACGAACCAGTTACAAGAAACAAGATTGATTTTATTCATTTTTTAGAGGTATATCCAAGTGTTCCAGTTCCTTACCAGATTGCAACATCTACTCAAGTGACAAAAGATTATTCACATATTAAACACAGAAAAAAAGTCTTGCTGCCTTAAACAAGTCCAGACCCTTCAAACCTCCACACAAAATACCCCTGTCTTCTGACTCATGGCAGAAGCTGAAATGAAGAACTCAGAATTTAACTTGCTGGAGCAGTCCATGAACCTCCAAAGTTCCCTTGAGGAGCTTGTATTATCCCTCTGCCAAGAAGACCTAAGTGCATTTCCAGCTGGGGGCCTTGAGTTCAATATTTTGAAAGAGTTATTTTCATGTGAGGTACCAAACTAACCAAATATAGAAGCAAACAGTGGTTTTAAGATCACCCCCAAAAAACAGTGAAGATTTTATCCCCCACTCCATGTTTTATGGTAACTTTTTAACATAAATTTTTAGATTCTAAAGTGAACACTTTCTTACTACACATTGAAATTATTTTAATTTCCTATTTCCTCTGCCTCTCTTCTGACTGGAAGGTCATTCAAAACACAGGATTGCAATGATAGCTCAGAGTCCTTTCCTAATCTACAGCCCATCATTATTCATGGCAAGTTTATACTCCTTTGCTCTTCTGCCAACATGGTGTCTTAGATAAGTAATTCTTTTCTGTTCCTCATACTGGTCTCCTGATGAATCAATGAGAAAGGAATCATATGCCCTCTTGTACTTCATTTTGTTAGGATAATAAGCCAATCTTTTCCAGTACACTGTCATACCATAAGCTCTGCATTCCCCAAATCACATCATCTGCTCCAGTCCTATGTCACACTTTGAACAACTAATTTACCTTTTTTTTTCCTTCACACCATTTGTTTCTGATGTATTAAGTCTTTGTTCACCCAAAAAACTTCATGTTATTAGAAAAGCACAGAGGCATGTACTGAGAGTCTACTTTATTTCATCCTGTTTGCATTGTTCCAGCTGGCAAACGCTTTTTTTTTAGGAGAACTAAGGGAAATTTCTGCACACACCAAACTTTTCTCTAACACATAGAAGCTGAAGGACTCTCGCACAAACATCCACAAAAGCAAAGAAAATTATATTTGCCAAGAAGGATTTTTCTTTTCTTCTCCTGACAGTTTGTGATAATGTTTAAAAAACAGCTGAGGCTGAGGTCTGGTGCTAGCATTACCTAATGGATAGGATTTCACTTCTCCTTTACAGAATTAGGGGTAAAATTGCTCATCAGATTTACTGTGGCAGAAGGTGTATTTTAGACAGATGAGAGGGAGTAGGAAAATATTCGGGGCTTCCTACAAGCTCTGGTTTTTTTTGCCTTCATAGACAGGATCTATTTATTCACAAAAGTCTGTTCTAGCAAGATTATAGCTGCACTTCCATAGTGAATGTCCCTTCCAGCCTGTGGAACTGCAGCATGAGAATTCATGAGAATTACTGCTCTGTCCAGGGCTCCCACATGCTCCGTCCACATTTCTAACAATCCGCGCTCGAGGGGAGCAAGGAATTTTCTCTAAAGAGCCTCCAGAAGATCCTGGGAAAATAAATGTTGCCAGCTATCCAAATATAAACACTCCCAACTACCCAAATATAAACATTTCTAAAGCTATCTAAAAAGAAAAAATGTACAATTTTTTTTTTTCATTTGAGAAAGCATTTTTTCTTGGGTTAAAACAGTTAAACCTGCATAGCAAGAATTAAATTCTTAAGTACACAAACACTAAAACCCATAACCTCCTGATCAGCTATCTTTAAATAGTTTTTGCTAGTGCTCTGCCCTTTGCTCCCTGTCTTCTGAGATGAGAAACTGAAAGGAGTTTTATTTATTTATTTATCAAATAAATTCACTGCTGGCTTTGGAAGAAGTTTCCAGACAAATGTGTCATCTGTCCCACAATCTAAATTAGTTTCTGTTTTAAAGGAAGGAGGAGGTATCACTGGGAACAAGTATCTCTGTGGGACTATTTCACTATGCAGCAACCCAAAAGAAACTTTGTGCCTACAAGCGAAGGTAAAAAGCAGTTTTCACACAGCACCTTCTCTCTCCTGTACCAGACACAGGTTTGTGTGAAGAGAAGTTCATTTTCCCATCAGTGATACTGTATTCATGGCTACATCCCCATTAAACACACATGATTTTGCTCTCCAAACCATTTCACAGGAAGAGCAGCTTTCCTCACCAGAGTGTGCATCATTGTGCCTGACTGCCACACAAAGATAAACCCTTTCCCTCCTCTACAGCGTCAATTCTACTTTTTTTAAAGCACAACTGCAATCTGCAAGACATGGTAATCCTCTTCTGCAAGCATGATCAAGCTCTTGCAGAGATGTTACTTAAAACCAGGTAAGAAATGAGCTCCCTACTTTCAGACTGATAAGCAGGCTCAGGAAAGTTCATAGTCACAGTTGCCTGAGATAAGTAATTAAACTCTGATTCTTACGAAGCACAAGGTGTGAATAAAGACATTAGGTGTATGTTTTTAAGCAATCATTTTGCCTCTTTCAGAATTAATGCAGAAAGATGCTAAGGCTCAGAGAGCCAAATATATTTCAATATTTTCACTGCTTAGAAAAAACAAAATAAGAGTTTTTTCAGAACCTGAAAAGTGGCCTTTTTTTGGGGAACTGTTTCAGTGATGCTTTTTCTGCAAATAAAAGGATCTATTAGGAACAATATTGTTGGCAAAGCTGCTTAGGTCTGAAATTTGACCACCACACTTCTATTTCTAGAAATTACTTACAGATTCTTTCTTCCTTTTTATATTGCATCTTCTTATTTGGAAATTCAGCATGACATTGTTTTCTGGGAAAGATAGGATCTGTTATCAGACAAGCTGATGTAAGATGGAAACAGGCACTTTTTTCTTGGCCCAAGGTTCCTTCAGGAACTAAATAAAGCTCGTGCTTCTGAAAATTTCTGTGTTTTCTCCATCATACCGCAAGAATAGGGGTTGAAAAAAGCACGTGCACATTTCCACAGCAAGGATTTTATGTAATCTAAATTAGATGACAGAGTTGATTTCTCTCTAAATAAAGTGAAAGGAACAGATACATTTTGCCGTAGACAAATCTAAATTTACATAACTTGAAATGGGTCACTACAGATAATGCAACATCTTGAGGAGGGACTTCTGAAAAACAGTGAGAGATTCTATCCGTTTAATAAACCACATAGTCTGTGCTTCCAAAAATGTGTTGGTGGCCTCATGTATCATAAGGCCACAGGCCACAAGTTGTAGGTATCATAATTCAGCCAAGTACAGAGCAGCTTCACTCCTTCCACATGGAGCAGAACCTCCTTCCCTGACAAAGGGAGTCATTATTTGTAAAAGAAAACCATTTTAACACATGATGGATGATATGAACAGTAACTTTACATGTGAAAATATGGTAACCTCCTCAGCCTGAGGACAGCTGGTGATATAGCATCCCCAATAGCACAGCATCCCATGTGCTGGCAGGATAATGGTAGTTCTGGAAAATTAATGTTTAAAGGCTTCCCCTTCCACAACTCAACTAAAAGGGAAAAAGATATATGCAACAAGGAAGAGCTTATATGTGAAATAATGTTGTATTCACAGAACATCGCACAACTCATGCCATAAATTCTCCGTAAATTATTGCAGACCCACATTGCATCCAATATTACTATTATGGTGGAATCATAGAATCATCAGTGTTGGAAAAGCCCTCCAAAAGGAGTCCTCCAACTCAACCATCTTACACATGGGTCCTTCTGACAAAAATCAAAAGCAAGACAAAACTCCATTAGATAAAAATGCATTCATTTTTATCTAATTAATTCCAGGAAACATTTCAAGATATTAACTAAGCTAGCATGAATGCCAAGGGTCACGTGCCCAGTTTTCTAATAAAACCCATTCAATTTCCAATGTTAAAAAAGCCATATCCAGCAGCTGAATTGTCCAAGTTAATTCAGAATCAAACCCCAAAAATACAACCCCAAAAACACAACCCAAAACACCTCCTACACACAGATTTATGACTTTTATTTGTCATACCACAAATAAAGAGTCCAAGTCCTCATCCACAACAGCAACAGCCACACTGAAAAATGACAAACAAAACATGAGGATGTAATGAGGTCAATGAACACTGGAGATGAGTAGAGAGTCTAACCTTAAAGGGAGACAGACAGTGTCTGTTTCACACACATCATTTGAAACACCCCATATAAAAGTTTATCACATCTTTCTGAAGACAGAAAAATCCCATTCTCACATATATGCCCCAACTTAGTCATTATTTTGTACAGTACCAGTATCATCAGAATTATTTTGAAATTAATCCTGAGTCTTCTCTCCATCTTTAAAACTTCCATAAAGTTGGCCAAAATTAATTTTGTCACTTCTAGCTTATTTCACAAAGGAAAGAATAAAAAGGCTCAAAATGCTTTTCAATATTTTGGCTAGCAAATCAAAAAAATATTTTTAAAATCTAAGAAGCTAATAATTTAACTTTAAAAAGAACCAAACACCAGCAAAATCACAATAAGTATTTCCATACACATCTCCTAGAATTCGCTACAATTTCCTCTATTTGCACATAAATATTAGCACCATTAAAAACCATCTTTATTCAGATGTACAAGAACGAAAATGGGCAGTTAAACCAAAGTATACCAATTGTTTATTTATGCACCTTCAATAGACATGGTCTAAACGAGAATAATTTCTTTTTGTTGCAGTCTGTGATTTCATTAAGTCACTCTGCTCAGCTTTAAGCACTAAAGATCTTGAAATAATACCTAATTTAATACTGCTGCAAGAACCTTAACTCCAAAGCTATCAGCACAGACCTCATCAGAGAGCCATTAATAAAATGCTCTTTATTGAAGTCTATCTTTTGGTTTTGAAAAGATCAGAGTGGAATAAAACCCACATTAATGATCTTCAGTAATCATTCCCTGCAAAAACTAAAACATGCTTGGACTTGAAAGCACACATTTAAAAATAATAGCTGAGCATTCTTTTAAAAGGAAGGCCCAGCACTGATCTAAATTTCATGTGAGGCTTCAGCTCAAGATTATGTTAGGATTAACAAAGTGTGCATGACAGGTGTGATTTAAAGACTGCAGCTTAAAATTCTCCTCCTTCCACACAAATCTCATGGCACAGAAAGGCAGTGATTTATGTACCACTTTCTACCACAAACCTTTGAGCAATCCACAATTGCAAATACCTTGAGAGGGACAGTTTCAGGGCATGTGAAGGTCCTCAAAAACGCCAAGAATTCTCAAGGTTGGTCTGAGTTAACAATACTTCCCTTTTCCCTTGTGCATGTAAGAATAAACCAAGAGCCCTTGAATGAAGCCCATGAAGAACGTTTTGCAAACACAAGAGTGACAGACTTGCAGACCTCTGCAGGAAGGTTGATTGTGTGAAATAGCAAGCTCAAAAGCTAGACATTTATGGAAGCTGTTTTCTGGTCAATATTCATCTCATAAAAGCCATCCATGTCTATGTAAAACTAAATGCCTTTGTCCTGCAGAATGGAGGACCTAAGATGCTGGAGCCAGGACATCAATTCTCTGCTCCACCTGTCCTCTCGTTTCTGTCATGGTAGTTTTTGTTTCCCCTACCCAAATTTAATTCAACTGTTAATTTATTTTCTACCTAGCATCTTTGTCCTTAGCACACAGCAATTCCTTCCATGCTGCCACAGTGAAACACGTCCTTCCTGAGGCAGCGCTTCCCTTAATTCCTCACCATGACTCACAACAGGACAAAGAATGACATTTTCAGCCTCTGTCAGAGGGAAGTCAGACTGCACAGCACTCAGCACCCAGACCCTTCTTTTCTTCAAAAGCCATGTGCCAACCCAGGCGTATTTTCTCCTGAGATATTTCTCTCCTGGAAGAGAGAATTGCTTTTCCTGCCTAACAGTGAGCTGAACACAGTGATCTACAAAGCCCTGCTGAGGAAAGCTGGTATTTAACACCTCAACCTGGACAGCACCAGGATGGATCACATGTCATAAGCATCCTTCCAGGATTCCTGGACTCCCATGATCAGAAACTTCTCTTTGCTGGTAGGCCAAACTTCTACTCTTTTCCATTCTTCACTACCAAGAATTTGATAATAAAGTTTGCTGCAGAAGTTTCCTTTTCATGTAAGTCATTATGACGTTTTACCACTGGCATATGAAACAAAAGTTAAGTTGGTTACTCTTTTTTATTTTATGGACATAAAAAGGAAACTCATGCAAATAAATGCCTTCATTTAAAAAAATTACCATTCCCTCTTTTTAAGTTTTATTTGTGAACACAGCTGGTAGAAGCCTTGGGAAAAGGCACACAGCTGCTGAAGGACTACTTTTTGGCACATGTCTCTTCCAAGTTCTTCCAAATGACAGAACCCATTTTACTCCTAACTTCAGTTTCTACTTAAAAATACCATACCAGTTATCCATAACATATAATCACAGAAACTTGGTTCTTCCAAAGACAACATTAAGAAGCAGCAGCTGGAAATGTCAGCATCATGAGAAGTATTATTAGTCTCACGGCCAAAAAATTCCTGTTGGTTCTTCTGGTTTGCCATGTATTGATGATCATTTTACAATCATGCACTTCACCTGCCTACACACAAGAGAGCTCCTGCCAGTACTATAGCTACCATAACCCCACAAATCCAAGTGAAGTCTGGAAGATATTTTTTTTTCCCTGCTAAAAAGTGATCTTCAAATGACAAAGAATTATTCAAGGTTTAACCTTTTTGTTCATCTACTGTGTTGTGGATGCTAAAGATCTCTCAAGGGCAGAGCTACTGTTCTTGTTCCATTTCACCAAAGACATAAGCACAGTGTCATCCCAGCAAACTACACTTTCCAGGAAAGAACGTCTGTAGGCTGGCTTCCATTTTGTCTTGCATATTTCTCTGTAAAGATAAGCACCAGTGCCTGGTGAACATCGTTTAAGAACACCAAACTTCCTGAGCAGATGCTCAGTTTGCTTCCAGCACTGCCTCCATATAGCAAAGCAACGACAAAAGCCACTTCCAGTTATGCAGCTCAATTGTATTAACAGCAGTATTTTTTCCTCTCCCTTTTTTTCTCCCCTAAATTTCCCACATCCTGTACTGATAATAAACAGCTCCAATGCATTCTGTATAAATCCTGCTCTGTTGGCAACCCATGAATCATGTGGCAGTATAATTCCTCGTGCCTGCAGGGCACAGATAAAGGCTGCCCCGTGGCACGGGGCCAGTGCAGCACATTCACTGGTTCCAGACACCAGGAGTCGGCATGGTCACGCTGAACCCAGAAAAGGGTTTTACTCTTTTCTCTGTATATCTTATTCTTTTGTTAGTAACCACAAATCAAACTAGGCTCTGTGCTTGACTCGGAGCAACCAGCTCACTGGCCACCAAGTTTGCATCACAAAGGAAAGTCATCTCTGCTTTTCTAAACTCCCACATTCACAGCCTTTTTATATTAAGGCCTTAACAAACTCCATCTGCAAAGTTTCAAATTCAAAATTATCAAAGTTCGCATACATGTCTTTTAACTTTCACTTACATGTCTTTTAACTTTCTTTTAATCCTTACCGTAACATTGGCAAATATATTCCTGGGTGTGATCTACTAGCATTTATAATAGGATTTCACAGAAATTTTTTCTTGTACAAATATTTTAATATACACCACTTTCCATGAGGAGACACACACACATTAGACTGCACTAAACAACTGTTCGGTTATCTACTCCTGACTTTCCTGCTCTTTATTTTCTGAGAATAAGATTTGCTCTCTCCATATATGAAAGAAAATTATTCATAAACGGTCTCATGCTCCTGCAAACTTCAGTAATTTCTGTACAACAGTAGATCAGTAGATCAGAAAAACCTGACATCCACATTTCAAATTTTAAAGAAACAAACAAAAAACCTCTCCACTTGTTTGCATATTAAAACAAGCAACACCACCATACTCAAAATAAGTGAAAACAAGCTGCAGTGAATAGTCAGGGTGAAGCCCCCAGAGGCTGACTGGCAGCCAAGCAGGACAACACAAAATATTTCAGCAAAGGTTACACACAGTAACATTTAAGTTAAAGGCAGCTCAGTCGGGTAACTAAATGAAATGCCAGCTCAAATCACATTCCTGACCATCACACACAGTAATATTCCATGGAACTCACTCCAGTGTATCTGCAGCTGCAAAAAAGGGTTAATAAACCAAGAAGCTATGGAAAAGCTTTGGATCCCTATTCATTTCAGGTAGACAGATGAACTCTAGCTACAAAAGCATTAAAAGAAAAAAATCTGTTTCTATTACCTTGATTGCTGTGTATTTATATACCTTTGTGAAAGAAAAAGAAGGAAAAAAGAAACACACTATAGGTTTTTTACTTGGTTTAGCTGTTCAGAAACTGTTTTAAATTATGGCACTCTTCCTCCATTCTGGTCAGAATTCACCACACAAAAGAGTTTGGGCTGAAATGAGTAACTTTGCCTTCTCCCACAGCCCAAGACCCCCAGAGATAAAATGAATTACTTACGAGGAATTTACCTGCAGAAAACTAAAACCATTCCTCTCCACGAGTGATACTTTCACAAGGGGCATGAATAATACTGCTTCAGAACTCCTCACTGGAGTCAGGAACTGCCTTTGGCAGTGGAATGCACGCTGGTTTGGGGAAGAGGTGAAAAAATTATGCGCAAACAAGTTGTTGCACCAGGATGGAAAATAAATTCTAAAGCCGCTGGTAGCCCCCTGGCATCCCAAGGAAGAGACTCAACTTTTCTACTTAGTTAGAATGCAGATGGCTAATATCAGTAGAGTCTAAAAGCTAGGGTAGTCTTTAACCAAAAGCAAAGAACTGAAGCTTTTGGAACATCCCAAACACTATGCCACAGCACGTGGGGACACCCAAACCAGACAGATAGCAGTGTATTAAAGACTCCAAGCAGGTCTAAGTTTCTCAGCATCCCTCTATTTAGAACTAGTGACAAGAAAAGTGGCAGAACCTTACTAGAAAAAGTGAACTTCCTTGCATCCAAATGCAAATAGATAAAAATAGATACAAGTCACTGTTTAAAGACTGAATAATACCAAAATAATTTAAACAAGAGATCCCCTTGTGACTCAGCATAATTATTTTTCTTTCAGAAAAGATTAGTTTTCAACCTAACTGAATCCTATCTTCCAAATGACCATATCTTCAAATGTAATTGAAAAATTGCAAATTCCCTTTGGGCTGTACTCCTCTTGAATTCTTTTGGGCACTCCATGACTGCTGCTATGCTTGCACTGCCCTGGGGACCATGACTGCTATTCTGGGCCACAGCAGACACACTCAGCTATGAATCTGGCACAGTTTTAACCACCTGGCCTGGATTCAGTGGCACAGGCTCAAAGCACCCAAAATTCCTGTTTTGTCCTGAGGTGTGTAAAAGAGTAAGAGCATTGCCTTGCTTAAAATAGTGACAGTATTGTTGTGCTAATTACATACATCCACATAAGCACAGGATCAGTACTGTAGCCCCCAACACAACCTTCCTCATTCCTCCTTACCCTATTCTCGCTAATTACTTAAAATGAACAATAAAAAAACCCAAATAACAAAACCCCCCACAAAACTAACCCAGCCGAAGAACCTCTTCCAAACCAAACCATCACACTCAAGCACCTCAAACAAATTACTTTTAAAATTAATTTTAAAAATAATAAGCATTACATATATTCACACTGTCAGAATAAGAGGTGCCTGTATCAAAATCTTCTTTGACAAAAAACCCTGCAAGAGAATAGGAATTTCAGAAAGGACTTGCTGACAGAGCTGAAATTTCCTAAATGCATTCTTGTTGCTGTTCTAAACACTTACTTTCCTTTCCAGTGGTCCTTTATAACAAAGATTTAGAAGCAAAAGGCATCACAGCCTTCATGGACCTTCCTGTGACTGTAAGAACAGGAGTAATGAACACACGTTCATATTTCAGTTTAAGAGTTTTATTGCTAAGTTTTTTCACTAAAAAAGGATGGAGAGGGAAGCAAAATGTGTTTGTTTTTTGACTCCCAGGAATGTGTTTCATCCAGACCCCTGATTAATGAATTCTTGGAAAGGTGCTTGGTCTTCCTCTCTGAAGTAAATGGAGCATACTGCTTTGTGTAGGTAGGCTGAACTCTGCATTCTAACAGAGATTCTCTGTTGGGCACCACTCTGGAGAAGTCAGGGTCACATTTTTCAAATGCACACGGAGTCTGAAAATGGTGCTGACACATTTCTTCAAGCAGTTTTAAAAGTGCCTGAGGAGATACATGGGGCTAAAAAAAAAAAAAAAAAGTATCTCAAATACCTAAAAAAAAAGGGAAATTGGATGTCTAATTTGATTCAAATCCATTGAGCAGCCCATTGACATCTCCAGGTGTATAAGTATCTCCCATCAGAATACCTTTATAAAATCTACCCATAAGAGTTAACATACTCTTCAGCTACAGCAGAAGTTCTAACATGAAGGAAAAAAATGAAAAAACATTAAAAACTCATGTTTCCTTCTTAAAAAGCACCTTAGACAATCCAGTCCCATTCCAGACCTTTCAGTCTTTTTCCAGCCCAGTGTATAAGCTATGATTTCCCCAAAGGCTATACAGCACATAAATAGTAACATCTACAGTCTTAGTAGGTTACGTGCAAACTCTGTGTGTTAGGGGAGTAACTTTGTCATGCAGGATAAACTGCCTTTTTTCTTTGCACTGCTGTGGTAAATCCATGCTAAAAGGTAAAAAAGTAACAAATAATGACATGCAGCAGAGCCTATCACAAATTACATAAATCTAATTCTACAGGTGAATGAAAATTATATAAGAATCAACTGCCTTTGCAGCAGCCAACTGAATGAAAAATATTCAGTGAAATTTATGTCAGAAATCTCCCTTTTGTTCAAGGGTATGATGTGTTGTGCTTTAAAAGACAAACAAGGTAGGACCGTGAAACAGAGGATGCCACAAATCATAAAGCCATTGAAAAGAAACTGTTATTTTTTAGGGCACTTTTCAGAAATCTGTAAGTTTGTCAGCAGAACTGGTTTCATTTGCTACTGACCTGACTCTTCAACTTTCTGAAATTAACAGAAGGGAACTACAGCAGCAAGCACCATGAGCAACATAAAAAGTTCATGGCAAATTTAACAATTTCCATGAAGATCAGTGAGGAATCTACTCTTCCCTTTTTCTCTTTGCTTTTTTCAACAAATTTCCTTTCAGTTCCAAATAAGGACAGACTGATTAAGAATCCCATTATATCTGAAAAGACTGGATTCAAATACAAGTTCTGGAGCTGAAAGTAGGTAAATTTTCATGTACATTTACTGCAAAGAAAATTTTCATTAGCAAGAAATTTTCAGAGTTATGTGAACAGTAACACTTTTAACAGAACCCTCAGAAGAAAGACGTGGGAGCACTCAGTACATGTTGCAAATAACTCTGTGTTTGAAGTGATATCACCAGGGAAATCCTGCAGTCACACATCACTTCAACTTCCAGAGAGACACTAGAGAAAAGGATTTATTAACAGAACTCGTACATTTCCAGCTCTGGATCTGAAGCTAACCAAATGTAGCAACACAAGCACTACTTCAGCTCCCTTCCCTAAAAACTGAAAGGTTAAGGAGAGACAGTGAACTTGATCAGCAGTAACAAGGACTATCTAGATTTAGAAAGAGGAAAACACAAACAAACAAACAAAAAATGTAAATAAAGATACCTGATACCGTAGCCTACATTCCAGCCTTTTCCTTTAAACATCTTGAAGAAACTATACCTCAAAAAGTAGCATCTTTTCTAAGACTGCATGTCTCTAAATACAGGTATACAAATTCCTCCTGCATGAATAGGAACTGCTCTATTAACATGCAGCAGACCTTCAATGCTATTCATTGTTTTATCATAGACTGTTTTCATTTTTCATAGGACTTTGTTAATATTGACTCTAGAAGCAGCACACAGGAAAAAGAGCACTAAGCAGCACACTCTGCTCTTGGGTACAAACTCCAGTCTTTACACCTAGCTTAGAAAATAATCCACCTATATGTGACCTCCTTACTGCTCTGAAAACCAGGAGGAGGAGTAAGAGATTAAAGGAAACAACTTAAGCTGCCTTCCAGAAATGAATGTAGAAACCTTCATGTAAGGACATGCACCTTTTAGAATCCTAGCCCTGTCTCCTGCAAATGCCACTGTGGCTGAGACACTAACCTACATTCCAGGCTGCAAGCAGCACCCTGCCCGCAAACTCCGAGCCAGCTCAAGCTCCAGCAGTTACACCACGTGGAAATTCTGACTCATCCAGCCAGCTAGGCCTACGAGGTTTAAAGCACTATCAGGCCAAGGATCTTGACAGAAACAGTCCCTTTCCCCCCTAAAAGTATCTCCCAATCAAACCAAACAAAACCTAATTCAAGGGAAATCAAACACACCAGGTGAACATTCTTGGAATTTTATTTCAAACATTTAAAGGGTACTTTGTCTAATATCAGCTTTTAGAACAGTTTAAATTTCATGGAGGACAAGAAAATGAAAGCATTTTAGAAATATGAGCCAAACCAAACGTCCCCATTAACCACTGTGTTCTTCAGGAAGGTGAGGTGTTATTAGAAGTGAATGGCCTCACAGTTACAGGAGAGGCTAATTTAAGATAAAGTGATGATCTGCTTAAAATAACTGCTAATAATAATGCAATATTATTACATTAGTTTAATGGTAATGACAACGTTTCCTTCTTTGGAAAAGCCAACTTACATATTTCATTGAAAAATTAAATTATTTTAATAAAGTATTGAAGGCTTTTTCTCATATGTTGCAGGGCTAATCCTGAACAAGACATGAATACATCACATAAATGAGCAACCACAATAAAATGAAATAAAGTACTTGAATCACTATTTTGGTATAGGCAAGCACACTAGACAATTTGATATTCTCTGAACATGTTTTTAAGATATTAAGAAAAATACTTGCAAAATTCATCACATATAGACACCTGTAGTCAATGGTTACATCCAATTTGTCTTAAAATAAAAGTGAAAAAAAATCAGGTAACTCTAAAAGCAGCTTCATCTAGGAGTTTCAGAAACATCAAATAAACAGCGTGGTCCATGCTGAGCATACAGAACAGGCTGCACACCTAGCAGGGAAACCAAACTGCAAATCTGGAAAAAAAAATGAACTGGCAGGAAAAGGGGGGAAACAAACCAAACCCAGGGCAAATAATGCTTTGCTTTTTCAAACTGCATAACACCCCTTCACTTCTTGTTACCGTCTCTTCAACTCCTTCAAAAGATAGCTCATGGATTATGAGGAACAATAGTTCAGATGTTAAGAATGCCAGTGTCCTATTCCTGTGGAGTTTATGCCACTGGAGTCAACAGGCTTTTTGTCTTCATACTGAATACCCTGCTCATTATGAGTTTCGCCTGCCTGAGAACAGACATGAACACTTCAGGCCCTGTGGTCCCTCCGAGAGGAGCCTTTTCCAGGGGCCACTGAGATGCTGCCTAAGGAACTTCAGAAAGCAGTAGAGAAAAGGAATACATCCCTGCCCTACTATCAAATACTCTGTACAGGGCTAATTCTAAGTCCAGACAGAGTTATTCACCACGAGAGGACTGCAGGCTGATAATGCCAAGGTCGTCTTAATGGGCAATGAAACTTTGGACATGACTATTTTGGGTCAGAGAGAAAAGTCTCTCGGGAAGCCTCTCAATGAAATTGGGTCTATGTGCCTATACTTTAATTTATACTGCAAAGACAGTCTTCTGTCATACCCAAGCCTGAAAGCCATTTGGACCCAGCTAATTATTCAGAACCTTCCTTGTCTCACAGGGATGACGTTATTTCAAAACAGGGTAGCAATAATTGGGCAGTAACCATCCAGAGCTTCCACGTTCAGAGATAATTTCTTTAGCAAGAGTCTAGCAATTACTTCTTTTTGAAAAGCTGCCAAGTTATTCAGCAGGAACAGAGGCAATGAGAATCTACAGCTATAACAATCAAAGACCTCAGTGTTCGATTTCGCTGAGGCAGCTGTGTGCCAAAATCCAAGCCTTCCAAGGATCTCAAAAACATACTAACCGCTGCCTTCTACAGGCAAAAAATCACATTTGTCCCTCATGACACAGACCTTCTGTTCAGAAGCAAACAAACCTGTCTGAAGGGTTCTCAACAGAGAAATTATTTTTCCAACACAAACTCATGGATCTGCATTTTAAGACAAAACATACCTACACACAACTACTCACAGTGTAGATGCTGTTGCAATGAAAGGAAATAGCTTGTAACTCTGGATGCACTTCTAATACACCCAGTAAAACTTCTGTAAAGTAGGGAAAAAAACCCTGAAGCGCTGTGATACAATGCTGCTCCAACTGCTGCTGCCAGATTTTGATGGAAATAGTAGAGACAAATTTCTAAGACACTTACACCTGCACAATTTGTTTTTGCTAAAAGACCCAGACTTCTACTCCACGGAGAGATCTAGAAATTTTCTTTCTTTCACTAAAAATACAGTAACAAATGCCCACGGTCTTGCCTTAGAACCAAAAAGCTGAGCAATGTAGACAACCATAGGCAACAGTGAGATACATGAAGTAAAATGATTTCAGATTCCACCAGAAAGGGTTGTCAAGGCAGATATCAAGTCAGACTAACATATAACATAGACACACTCAAAACCTTCATTTTATCTCACAAGAATACATATGCTAGAAATGTTCTGCTTACTTACTATTCCTGATGTGTGTGACAACATGTCTGCTTAGCAACTTGCAGACGAAATACATTCCTCTACTTCCTCTCCAGTGAGAGACCTCTGAATTTCGTTGACGTTAGTGAGACTGTGTATACAGCAAGGGATTTAAGGATGATAAGCCTGCAAGAATAAAGATCAACAGCTGCATGGTACTCTAAAAGTATTCAACTATTCTTGCTTTAAAAATACCATGATTGCAATGAGAAGAACTCAGGAGGGTGGTGGAGGGTGAGGTGGGAAGGGAGGACAGAAGGGAGGGGGAACAAAATGCACTGAATTCTCATCACTGAAGAATGGTGAAAAAAACCACCAAAAAAAGAATAAATAGAAACATAACCAATGTCCCTGTGTCAGTGAATCCTTGGTTATAACCCAAGATCTCACCTAAAAGTAATAAATTCAAGGTGAAAGGACATCTCAGACACCACAAATTGCCAGAACACTACAAAGCAGCTGATGCTCTGCTGAATGCAGTAACTGCTTTGCACACTGAAACCTTGGGCCCACAATTGTTGCTGTTGATAGTGCTCATTCACATTTATGCTGCTGAGATTTTGACAGGACCACATGCACTAAATTCTGACCATGCTACAAGACTGCATTTTTTTCGTTTGTTCTCCTGGCTTTCTGGTCATCACTACGCAAGCTGCATTGTTTAAAAACGATGCATGTTAGAAGGCAGGGATTCTTGCCCTCTCTTTGAGATCACACAATCTGTGACGAACAGGACAAAACAAAGAACAGATCAAAACAAAATCCTCATTTTTGGCATGAAGAAAGACAAGCATGGAGAATTTCAGCCACATGGGAATTTAGCTCTGTAAAATACTGCATAATGATTACATCAAGAGGCTTTGATTACTGTAAAATACAATGATACGTGCACTTCTAACAGCATTGGAAATCCTAAATGATTACACAAGCCTTTCATGTTTATTCATCAAATATTTAAAATACAGCATAGTACAAAATGTTGAACTAGTTTGCTTTGAGAGCAATTTACTGTGCTCTTCCAGCAAAAATTTGCTCAAGAAGATAAAGTCTCACGTTACGTCCAGTGCATATGTTTCTAATGTTATTTTTTAATAGAATTATTTCCTCAGCTTTAGTTTTTAGGTACAAATTTTCAAATGTAAACATTTACTGGTACAAGCATGGCTGTAACTGTAAAAGACACTTTTATGAGGCACACGGCAGAGGAAGAAAAATCTGTTCTAACAGATTGAATTTGCTGCTTTCAATTTCACAGAGCACACACTCCAAAACCTCCAAAGAAAAATCTGTTTCCAACCTCTGAGTACCTGCTCTCATAGCACAGAAGCAAGGGCAGACTTACCACTGCTCCATACACCTTTCTTTTCATCTTTTCAATCCTGATGGGATACTTTGCTCTGTTTGACATCAATCTCTACAAAGGGTGCAATGTCTACAAACCCTTCAGAAGGGGTAAGCAAGGAAGGAGATAGGAGGTGGGGTAGCCCCACATGTTAGGAAGGGCTCTGATTGTCTAGAGCTGGGACTCAAGGAGAAAAAGAGAGTTTGTGGCCCTTGGAAGAAAGGGAAAGCAATGCAGGAGGACTACAAGGATTCCATTCGCTTATACAGGGAGAAAATTAGAAAGACCAAAGGCTAGTTGACATTTCATTTGGTGTCTGCCATCAAAGACAGTAACAAATGTTTCTATAAATACGTTAGCTACAAAAGGAGGGCTAAGGAGAACCTCATCTTTAATGGATGCAGAGACACACAGAGACAAAAGACGAGGGAAAGGCTGAGGTACTTCAAATGCCTTCTTTGCTCCAGACTTTAATAGCAAGGCCAGCTGTTGTCTGGCTACCCGTGCATCTGAGCTGGAAGAACTGATCAAGAAATGAAAAACTGACAACAAATAAAAAATGACCAATGAGAACAAACAAATCTCATCCTTGAAGTGACTCTAACATTTCCATGTTGCTGCATTTAGCTCAAGGAAATCCTTCACCCCTGTGGTGCCTGGGCTCCCTAGGAGGGCTTCAGTATCCAGCACCAGCCATCCCTCCTGAGGGATGAGCAGCTCCTCCAGTGCCTTGTCCAGTAAAATTTACAGGAAAATGCAATCATTTACTAATTCGTTCTTTTCTTCCTAAGCAATTTTCAAGGCAACCCTTTAAACTCTCAGAGAATACCATTAGTCTCATTGCTAGGTACTTGTACAAACCTTTGCCCAAATGTCAGCTCTTAGAACAAACCTTTGCCTGATGTGAGGCAGCAAATAACATTTGATTGGCAGAGCAGGTGGAAAAGGAAAAGAAAATAGAAAATTAACAAACAGTAGGTTACAATTTTCCCTGAAGATACAGGAAGAGGGAGGAGTTTTCCTCAATAAGAAAAGAAAAAAAAGTAATAAAAGGGTAGGAGAAAAAGTAGTAGATAGTTTCAAAGGGAGAAAGATTTTTGCAAAACCAAATCCTCCCACTAAATTTTCAAAGGTGAGGTGCAAAGAGCAGTAAGGCTACAAATGGACTTTAAGCCTATAACTGTAACTTGACCAGTCTTGACACTTCTCCTCAATTCTCTTACAGATAGACTAAGATATATGAAACCTATTTGTAGCTCAGCCACTTCAAAGAAAGAATTTATATCAATAAAAACCCAAAGAAAAGTCAGTAGTTTGACTTTCCCTTTTTGCATCCAAGACTTTTAAAAAATACGGAAACAACTGACAATACTTTAGAGGGATTCAACATGCAGGTGCCTCGAAGAATCAAAAGACATTCCTCTCCTCCTCCTAATAATGATGTTTAGTAAGAACATCCAGCCTGATGCAAAAGGAAAACTAAATCTATCATCAAATATATATTTATGAAAAAAATAGATGATTTTGCAGAGAAAGATGAACATCTAAAGCTTTAATGCAAGTACTTCTGTGGGTAGGACTGTAGCAGACTACAGTACTGCTCTATTACGGAGAATGAGATAATAGGAGTTTCTAGTTTAAGGCAATATTTCTCTGCAAATCCTGCAGAGACAGCAGGGAACACAACTGATAAAGGGAAGACTTAGGTGTTTTTGTCTTTAAACAAAGTATACCACTTTGCTTCAGCTTTTGAAGATAAACTGTTTCGGTATTTTTAGCATTTGCAGGAATGAGGGACTGTGTGCACTGTGGTGCAGGCAGAGAACGGGAAGGCGAGGTAGAGATTTCACATTGATCTCTGCCAATGCATTTTACACGCTGCCCTGCAGCACTCCTGGTGCTCCAGTGTCCCCTCAGCAGAGATGGCAAAGGCACAAGGACCAAACTGCATGGTGGTGGTGGTGTAACAGGGATCAGTGCCCACAAGGGAACACAGAACGCTGTCACTTCAGATTTGGCTTAACTCAAAACGCCTCTGTCGTGATGGACAGGCCTCATTTTCCAGCTCACCCCAGCAGGATTCAATTTTAACAGGGGCACTTGCAAAATCAAGAAACACACAAAGCAAAGCCTTTTGCAAAATATCATTCCCAGTGAACAGGTTTAATAGAAAATTTAAACCCCAAGAGTTAGAAGACAAGTTATTTAAAGCCTGAGTAATCTTAAATTGCCACTTTACAAGATATATTCCCATATCAAAAACAGAACTTCTAGCCCCACTACTTCTAAGATTATCAAATGAGTAGAATTTTATTCTGAGTGAGTAAGATGAAATTTGGGGAGTAAAAAAAGGGAGACCGGACTGTCAAATGCAATATTTTAACAGCATTTTATACATCCAGTTTCTCCTTGCCCTCAGGAGATAACACTGGAGTGGCTGTGTGTAACTTTCAGTACCGCACATGAATTCCAATAGTAATATCCATCCAAAGGAGATTATCTTTGAAGGGATGACGCAAAGATCAGATATAGAAAGTTCCCAGCAGGTTCAGAAAGTTGCTCCTGCCTCTGTTCCCAGCACTTGTCCATGTGTGGATGAAAAAGAAGTGGCCAACTCACTGGGTATGAGGTTAATTCTTGCTGCAGGATAGACATATTCCAAACAAAGAACAACACCCACTGCCTCCCAGATGAGGAGCAGAGGAGGAGGAGGAGTCCACACTGAGTAGACTTCTCTCAGTGGAACACAAAACCATCAGCTTTGTATTCTCTGTGGCTCTGCCATGCAGCAGTGGTACCTGACTCGTGCTATGCAGTATTGTCCCAGAGAATGAGCCCAGCTTCAGCTCTAAATCTTGCCAGACCAAACTGGGCTAACCTACATGCCTATAAGAAAGGTAAGAACAGCATGCCTGTGCAAAAGTGGGACAGAGGTAATTTTTCAACGATTTATAAGCCTATAATTCTGATCTTATTTGACAATGACATAGAACAGGTACAGCCCCAGCATTACAACAAAACCCAACTTTATAAAATCCTAAAGACAGTGTAGCTCAAGCCAGCAAAACATAAATTTGCCCACAGCAATATGAGAAGAAAAATCTTTGTGATGTAGAAACAGATGTCACTATGCATTTCTCACAATATGGCATTACCCACCGATCTGTATGCGTGGCTTCGCTGGAAATATTTAAAGGATATTTCATAAGCGTTTCAGCTACGTTGTTCTGAGTATATCTAAGTGAACTGGAAATACCATAGTCTTTCTTAAAAGTTTCTATTTACGTGAAAACTTACAGTAACGAATCACTTAGAAAGACTAGTCAAAGCAAACAAAAACCCCCCTTTCATCAACCTAAAAAGCCGCAATAACAGAAAATCTGACACAGCCAAGATATAATTATGATCAACATCAGACAGAGAAGCATAAAAAGTGAGAAGTGCAGTCTGAACATTCCGGGTGTCAAGCAGAGTGAATGTGATCCCAGCTGCACAGTATTTCAATATAATTAAACCATACTTCTTACATAATGGAAGTGAAGTGACAGTCAAGAGTGAAGCAACTAAAAGCTTCCTGGTACAGGAATACTAGCATTGAAAGGTAATTTTCAAGATTTTTTTTTTTTTTTAAAGAGCAGGCCAAAAATAAATTCTGGTTGTTTCTCAATGAGGAGCATCTTCTTTCACTTTAATGTTATCACTTGTGTGCACAACTCAAGAAGTATTTAGTTAGTTTTCTATTATAGTAAAATTCCAGCAGATTTGAAAATGAGAGCAAATTCTCTTGTATAGTCAGAGCCAGGTTTAACAAAACCCAAGTGTCATGGTTTGACCCGGAAACAGGATTTCTGGGATGTTGTGTGGATGGGGCCAATGAGTGCTCAGATTTGAATATTGCCATCTGGCCTAACCACTGGGCACTGGGATCCACCTCTGAGAACACAGGGTAAAAGCAGGGCTCTCCCCCGGCAGCTTCTCTTTGGATTTCCGGCGGCGAAGGAGTTGGGTCTCTTCCCCCGGCCCAGTTGCTGGCTGGGCGGGGGGAGGGGAAAAGCCATGCGGCCTGGCCCGGGAGAGGTAGGCCTGGCCCCCCCCAAGGGTGGAAGGAAGAAGTAAAGAAATGCCAGGAAGCAATGGGCAGCCTGTTCCCCCCCCTTGGAGACAGACAGAGAGAGAGAGAGGGCAGCCTGTGTTTGTGTGCCGTTACCTTGAAAGCAGTAAACATGTGCTGGCAGCAGGCAGCCCGGCTGAGGAGATGGGGGGGGTGCAGCCAGGAGTCCAGCCGCTTGGAGGAGTTTTTCACCCTTTTTTTTTGGACAATGAAAACTTCACAGAACATTACCCCTTCCTAGACGAGAGATAAGAGTGGAGGAGGACGAAGGAAATGAGTGAGTGATGAAGGTCTGGACCAGAGAGAGAGAGAAAGTGAGAGATGTTGGAAAGATGGAGAAGAGGGAGTGGCATTTTATGCTGGACTCTTTTGTGTAGCCATGGACAGAGCTATGTTTCCGTGTAATACAGAGACTGAGTCCAGGGGGAGAAATGTCCCAGAGCCAAAGAAGATTCAGTGTGGGCACCCCTCGGCCCCAGGGGGTATATAAAATATGGGGGGGACAGATGTCCCAGAGGTGAGAGATTGAGCTTTTCTGGAACTGGACACAGCCTCCTTAAAAGGACAACCCTGGAAGCAGCCCTGATTCTGGTCCGGTGGTGAGAGCACCGGAACAAGGACGGAAAAGGCCACCATGACACATGGAAGGACTCCCTCTCCTCTTGAGGAACTGAAGTCGAGTATTCTAAAGGGTGGTGCTGGACCCAGAATTGATTTTGGATTGTATTGTATTGGGAATTTGGGGGGGGGAGGAGGAGGAGGAGAGTGTTTTTGTGAGGTTTTCATTTTCCTTGTGGTTTTTTTTTTTTTCCCTTTCTTTTGTGTGTAGTTTGGTAATTGTTTTTGTAGTTTAGTTAATAAATTTTTCTTCTTTTTCAAGTGAGAGCCTGCTTTGTTTATTCCTGGTCAAAATCTCACAGCAGACACCAGAGAAGGTGTATTTTCATGGGGGCATTTGGCCTTGTGCCAATGTCAAACCTTTGACACCAAGAAAATGCTTTACCCGTGATGTACTCACTGCCCTTTTCCCGCCTTCTCTACAGTCTTCTATTTGTGATAGTAAAATCCTGCTGAGTTTAATTCATGCACAGAATTCACTTCCTATAGTTGCATCAAAATAAATAAGAAAAGTTAAAGTATTTATTTGTGACAAGAGATATTAACTACTTTGAGCTCATTAACTGAGGCAAGCAGTAGCACAGCCCTGATGCTGTGGGAATTATTGCTGTAACACGATTTCTGCAGAACAGCTCACAGTCCAATCCAAGGTTTATTTCTGCTACAAATGCCCAATGATTTGAGCTCACATCTGCTCTGGAGCACAGCCTGGAAGAGCAGGGCATGCCTAGCAGGCCTGGATTCCCCCCCACCCAAAACTGGATTACCTGTCCGTTTGGAGGAATGGTGGGACTACATTTGGCAGCTGTAATACGTGGCAGCACTTTTTGAAGAACAGGAAAGCCAGCTCTGCTGCAGACTGGAGAATCAGAGCTGTGACACCACAGCCCTGGGAGCAGTTTCACTGCCAAAGGGACATATCCAGTTTGTTTGGTTTGATCTCCAAGCATGGAGATCCGTGCTGTTGCAGCTATGCTGGTAATGATATCAAATTATAGCTCGTTTTAACCTGACTCTTATGAGCCTACATAAACATCCAGACTTGAAAAAAAATCACCCAAACTAATAGAAAGCATGATGGTTTCTAATTAATTACAGGTAAGAAAGTCAAGTGATAGCATGACTGAGATTCTGGGATGTAAACAGAAGTGGAAATATTGCCACAGACGAAGTTGCAACTAGGGTAGCCTGGGGTCATTCACATATGCTGCAGCTCATCTTGATTTAAATCTTGCATCTTATTTAATTTTTTATTGCCTACATCCAGCTTAAAATGGTTGAGTAGTAAAAAATGCTAAATGTATGTAAATCAGAGATGAGATCAATACTTGCCCCCACAAAAAGGTCCTACAGCACAGATCTAGAATGTTTCACATAGGAACAATACAAATGCTACGACAAAAGAGAAAGGTATTATCTCGTGATTTACAAGCTACATCAGTGGGATTCCCTGGGAGAGACTCTAGTCCTGAACTACAATTGTAAGGAACAGTTACAGAAAGTCCTTACATGTTTGCAAAAAGCTTATCAAGTTCTATTAGTTCTCTAGGGTAGATCTTCTCTTTCATAAGTGGCAGTAGAGGAGCCTGGAGCTAGAAAAGCAGTAACACAGGTAAAAAGTACTACCAACCCAGTTCACTTTTATCACTTACTGATAGGATATTATTTTCCAGCATCTGTCAGTCAAAATGAAACTGGAAGGGAAGGACAAAGTCCAACTCCATTAACTCAATGCCTGTTACCTGTCCACAGGTGACAACTCTATTGAAGAAACAGCAGATCCCATTTTAAGTCCCTGTAGTCTAATCCAACACCAAATTTAAAATATATACATTATAAAATGCATATACATGTCCCTTCCCTTCTTAAACAGAGAAGAAATTCAGATTTGATGCTTAAGACACTCCACATATTCCCATGAAAGAGCACAGTGAGGGGACAGAAGCAACCTGCTGGCTCACAAAGGTTGAAAATTTAAACAAATAGACCAATAATTTTCTACCTGAAAAAATTACAAGTTCTCAAAACATAGAACTTTACTTTTGTAAGCAGCTCAAAGACAGTCCCAAGCTTCAAATCATGTCCTCGATTACCTTCTTCTAGATAATGAACATATATACAGCCAGGACAGAAGCTTGCACTTGCTTTCATCATGCTGGGTGCCAACTACAGAGCAATTCAGTCAATTCAACACAGGTGTCAACGTGGCCATTCTTGATGGCTGAGAGCAAACTAATCAGCTGGACTCCAGCCTGCTGCAGAAGAAAAATACACATCTCCCACAGGTCCTGTTATGACATCTAGCTCTGTCCTAGGCTAAGACAAAGGCTTAGCCCTTGTCTAAGGCTGTCTTGGATTATCTGGAACACATCAAATAGTACTCAAGCTCTTTATTTGGCAGTTTAACCACTCAGATTGTTCCTCTGACCTCCATGTATCAGCCCAAGTGAGTAACTCCCAAGAATAAAAAGCTGACTCTGTACTCAAGAGTGTACAACACTGGAACCCCAAATGATTCACCTTTAGCTGTAGAGTTTGGACTGCTACAAATCAAGAACAAAAGCAGCAACAGAAAGCTGCAGGTATCACCACCCAAGAGATTAAATAGGAGTAGCTCTCTCCCAAGTTACAGGCTCTACTGTCATTCTGGTTTATGCAGAGAAGTAAAATATTATCAGAAATATATTTCTGAAAAGTTATTCACAGCAGTGCTATCAGAGTCTATTCCATGTGTTCTCTGCTCTCAAAAAGCACAAGAGAGCAGTCTTTTCTTTGCCAGGAATACCTGTGCTGACTCATGTAACCAGTTAAAAAGCCAATAGCAAAAAGCCCACCTTAAGTGCATGGTTCTCTTTCTCTAGTCTCTAACATATCAACAACAGATGAAGTAGATTTTAGGCACAAGAGAACAACAAAACCAATTTGACATCAAACCATCTCCCCAATTTGCTAATGAGAGCCGAAGAACAACACAGCAAGAAACTCATTCCTCAGTCAGATCTGTGCAAGGACTGAAGCAAAGCGCTTACCGTGTCTTGGGATTTATCTTTGACATCGTAGACCGTGAGTTTTATTTTAGTTTCCTCATAGATGGGGTATTCCGGTGGGAAGGTCACACCAGTCAGAAACAGAGGATCTTTTGTACCCTGTGCAACATGGGCAAACACTCAGTAAGGACAGCTGAGCAATGTGAAGGGTGTCACTGTGGAGGTACAGAAACCCAGAGGGTGCCAGCTGTCTACAGCAGAGAGATGGAAACAGCTCAGTTTTATTACCCAATCAAAGAGAAAAAACAAACAGCCTTAAAACTTTATCAGGAAAGCTAAAAGCAAACAAGCAAAACCCAAACAAAACTACAAGAACTTCCTGGAAAGTTTTTTTAACTGGGAAGGATATGAAGTGCTTCAGAGGCAGAGCCTGCTATCACATTTTTAAACAGCTCAGCCAGTACCAGGTTCTGGAATACAACCTATAATAACCAAAAAACCTTTCTTACTCCCTCAACACTTTTTGAAAGTACCAAAATTTCATCTTAATTTAGATGAACTAAGGATTTAACATGCACACACATACAAAAAAGAGCAATCTTCATTAAGCCACAATACTGAGTGTATAGAAATGCTACAGAGACTCTCAGTATTACATTAAGGATACTGATTTTGTGGAGAGGGGATTGAAATATTCCTCTTTAGGCTGTACTGCTATAAAATAAAATTCCTGTGCTTTGAAACATTATGATTACACTTAAAAGCTGTACACAGAACTAACTATATCATAGCTAAAGATGTACAATTAAATGAATAATGCAAAACATTATTTATAATTTCTTCATGTTTAATTACACCTAATTGCCAAAGATTACCAGGTGGGTATCATTAAATTTTCCATTAAGTAATTAAAAAAAAAAAAAAAGGCTTGTGCACGACAAAGGTAATTTATCTTACGGATTAACTTTCTGTGACCCTGCCTTGCCCTCCACCAAAGCTTGACTACAAAGCCAAGAACCTTGATAAAACAAATTCAGGAATTTATTGAGGTCTAGGACATTGTATTAGGAAATGCATCAACTTCTATTTCAAAGAATACATGGTTATCTATCCATCTTTTGCACAACATCATTCCAGACAGTCTGCAATGAGACATCCTGATCAGATACAAGATATTTGAATTAGACAGTTTCAGGATGGTTGAGGGCTGAAACCATAATAATTTAATTAGTAGTTGGTTGAAAGTAATCACACAAAGACCTCATGAAATATTCTCATTGTATTTAAGAGTTAAAACAAGCCTCTGGTGAAATCATGTGTGTGTTTACAATGAGACTTTCCTGCTCTTAATGAATCTCCCCTGTAAGTTAAGCAAGTTACATCTACATTGCTCACCCTTCATTTTCTCTGAACCATTTTCGCTGTTTCTGACACCAATGCTTACAGGGCAAAGTCAGGATTAGCAAAGCAGCCTCAGACGACTTTTGTTGTCACGTATGGTACCAATTACTAATTCTTACATGTAAAGTCACAGACATTACATACACACATTTCTTTCCCAAATTATAGATCTAGAGTAATATTTTTCAAATTGCAAAAGCATCAGCTCTTTAATGGAGAAAATAGAACAAAAACCAAATAGGATAACAGACCATGTAATACACCTATGCTTTTCTGCATTTAAAAATACTTTCCAAACTCACTATACTCTTAATTAAGTTTTATTTTGCATTGCCTTGTCCCTTCATGAGAGCAACTATTCCCTGTTTCATTCTAAACCTGTGTCTGGAGAATTGGAATATTCTCCATGCCTCCACTTGGAACAACAGAGCTTTCATGAGAAGCCAAGTGAATTTCTCTTGATCCTGCTTAAATGCCAAGAACTACAGCACACTTCAGTATGCTTTACTAACTGCCAGGGTGTGCTTGTCTTACCTGGCACTATGCACCAACTTGTTTTATTCCTAACTCACTTTCTAAGGAAGAAATGAGCAATGGAACAATCAGCATGTTAATTGAGTAAGGAAGACTCTCACCTCCACGATTTCAGTGCTCGAATACCGCGCGGCAATGTGCTCTGCTGGATGCACCACTGAGACCTGGACAAACGTGCTCAGCTTCCGATCACGAGTAGCAGCCACTAGATCCTTGCACGCTGGAGACAGTGCAAAATAAAAATGAAATACTCCAAAGCAAACTCCAGGAAAGTGCTGTCAGAGGCACAGGACAAAGCAGACCACGCTCCAGCTCCAGATTAAATCTCCAGAGACGAGTCCATTTAACAGAGGAAGTCCCTTGGAAGTAACCTACCGAAATAGGAAGTCACATGCCACAGAACTGAGCTGAGGTCTCCTTTCCACTGAAAACATTTGCAGCTTCTGCAAAGCTCCCTGCCAGAGGCTCATCAGCCCCAGCCCACCAGTGTGCACGCGCATACGCTGCAATAGTAAGGAATTTTACCGAAGTACTCATTTCATTTGCCCACAAAATCTCTTTTAGCAGCCTGATTGGATCTTCTCTTGTCTGACAATTTCCCCAGTTACACAACCTTTTCAAACACATTCTAAAACAGCTAATTGCTACCAGTGGTTAAGCTGGTTTCTATCGTTTGTTACTACTTGTGAACTTAGAGCTAGTTGTCAGGTATAAATCTACATACCTAAAAGCAGGCAGCAACAATCAATTCTTTTGTCAGGGTATACAAATGAGAAATGCATTCTGCCTATGTGGCATCATTCTTAAAACCCATTCTACCTCAGAGAGAAATTCTGTTCTAATAATTCACTTTTATCCTGGACTCAGAGTCCCTTACCATGAGATCATTCTTTACACTTCCACACCTTATGCCTTCAAAATGAAAGGGTCAAAGCACTGAAGAAAAAGAAGGAAGGAAGAAATAAATAAACGCATCATCAGCTACTCCACAGAAGGGACACAGATTAATGAGCCATGCATTGAAATATATATGTATTTTATATATATATATATATATATATATATATATATATATACAGGAATATACAGCAGTGAACACTGCTGTGGGATCTACCCAGTGCTTTCTGCAGGGCAATAAACTATCCTGGGCTCCCAGAAGCCTGAGGCAAGCAAAGACAAGACCATGGTCCAGAGAAGGTAACTGTCAAGAAAGAGCTGAGAGTATTTTTATGAGCCTGCATTGCCTACCAGGGGCTTCCTCAAGTGCAGCTGACCTTTACCTTTCCAAAAGGTGAGTCAGATTATCCTCACAGCAAGCAAGCTTGGTCTGATGAGAAACCAATGCTACAAAAGCTCTGATACATACAAAAGGCCAAGTCAGCTTGTTTTACACCTTTTTTTTTTTTCCTTTGGGCTCGAACCTGCTGCTGGAGTAAATAAAAGGAAAACTAGCTGAAGCTTTTTCACTACTCTTTTATTACAGTTAAGAGAGGCAGGGAGACAATTAAATCTAACCTTCAGAGATTAAAGTTTTTGCTTTAGCCCAAATTGCCAATGAAATCTCCTGGTATATAGTTTCAAATTGACCCCTATTTTAATTTGGCGGAAAAAGTGGGATAAGCATAAAAGTTTGTGCATGATGAAGCCTTCACAAAAGAGCTGATGTAACAGCACCAGGCTCAAACAGCGAGTTGCCAGCAAGTCTTTGCTGCTAAGACTCACTGCCTTATTAAAATGACTGAATACTAGCACTACTTGACATCATCTTAAAAATTACAGTCGATGTCGTGCAAAGCAGTTGTCAAAGCACAAAAGGCTCAGCAGACACCTTCTGACGCTATTTGACTTTGTCCTCTCTAAAGCTGATCACGAGTAGTAGCAGATCACTGAGATTTCCAAATACAGCCAGTTCCCCCCACAGAACCTGACCTCATGCCACCATACAACCCTTAAATACTGCACTCCATAATCATCTTTTTAGAATGTAGCACAGTTTCAGAGGAATGGCAAGAGAGCTCATGTTCACCAGAGGCTGGAACAGCGAGACAGTCCAATTTTTCACACCTACCACACAGGAAGGCTAGCTGGCTCACAACTCACTAGAATGCAACAAAAGTGAGAAAAACAAAGACACACAGAGACACCTAGGAAAAACAAAATCAGACCCCCAAAAAACCTTATCAGTGTCTCTGTTAGGAGCTCTGCAGCCGAACTCTTGGAAAATGTACTACCGCATGATGAATCAAGGCAAAACCCTCACAAATAATCATTTGATCTAGTTGTGTCTTGTCTCAAATACATTATCTAGATGTGACTAAATCTTTTAGCTGCCAAGAGCACAGGCTTTTATGCTACTGAGAAACCATTAACAATAGGAAGAAGATTTGCACTAAGTGGTCACCACCTTGCTGCTATCTGAACATAGGAGGCAATTTATTTCCATGACAGTACTGCAATCCAGTCATTAGATTATTTTTCCTGTAAAAAGGTGGCCTAGCAGCACGATCTTGACTTTCATTGGACAGAGCTGACAGAAAAATAACTCATCTGCATATCTCCAGTAGGGAGGATCAGCACAAAGCATCAGAACTCTTCGGGAAACACTGGTGCAGAGGATAAATGAAATTAAATGAAACCTGCATCTACTTCGATAACAGTGTTATTTATCTCTACTGTGACACAGGACTAGTGTTGTTCACCACTCTCCTTTCAGTCAGAGAGGATATTCAATAAAGTTATCCCAGTAAAGAACACAGAAGTTGCCAGTTTGAGCCACAGTACATCACTTCCCTTCAAAACAGCCCAAATTAAAAGTTTCACAAAACAAAAGGACTACTTTTAAGCTGATGCCAAAGAATAGAAGCTTGTTATATCCTGTTCACAGCCTGGCAAGCTCCACAGCCCCATGCTGCATTATCGCCCTTTCAACAATTTTACTATCAGCACCTTAGGTCTTCAAAGAAACAAAGTGGACAAAGTGAAATATTACGCAGTTAGGAAAGTATGCTATATATTTAAACAAGTTTGTTAGGTAGTATAGGCATGCCCCTCAAAGAGAAACTGATAAAAACCCAAGCATGGAAGGCATTCTGAGACTGTTTCCTTAACTGCAAATGTAGCATCGTGAGAGCAGGTAACAACATCAACTCACTTTCCACCATAACCTACGCCCAAGCAGAGCACAGGTTATGTTGCTTCTCAATGCTTCAGAATGTCTGAATTAACTCTGGAAAAATTCATCGACAAAACACAGTGAAATGAAGCACCAGCTTGTACTTACATGCCAAAAGTATATGAATCTACTCATTGTGACTGTTGACTCAGAGTGTAAAAGCCTGAGTCATCCATTCCCCAGTGACCAAACCTTTGCTGAGCCTATCAGCGTACAAGGAATGTTTAAGGAAGAACCGCATTAAGAATAACTTATGCTTTAATATCAACAAAGAAAAAAAGTTAGGATAGCAGGAAGAAACAAATCCTCTACTGATATTTCACTGTTCTCTGTGCTGCACTGACAGGATGACTGTGCCCTCTGCCCTTCTGAGTGTGTGCCTACACAAAGAAATGAAAGACTGGTTACTGTTTCCTCATGGGACCTTGGAGGATTTTTGAAAAATGTTATTTCTATATTGGAAGAGAGTACAGAGAGAAAAACTAAAAAAAAACCTATTAGTATATAACAGTAAGAAGAAAGGAAACAAACAAAACCCAAAATAGAAATAGCCTGGAAATTCACCATCTACCTTCCCTGAAACTGTAACACTTCTGACCAGGCATTTTGCACTCTCTGCTCCAAGCACAAAGCCCACTGGAGCAAAAAAGAATTAGTCTGGCAGAGAAACAGAGAGATGCAGCATCTCCCAGAAATGGAAAAGATCCAGTAGCCAGAACAAACAACACGGGCAGCGGGAATGAAAGACATTCCCAGCTCAGAGTTGTTTGGGAAATGAGCCAAGAAGGATATCAAAAATTGGGAAATGGCATTGAAACGGAATCGTTTATTTTTGCTAGTGAGGAAAAATACAGTACCCTGGTGAATGTCTCCTCATACTCTGGATTCACACAATGTATGTATCAGCCCATCTCACAGCGTGCAAGGTAGCTCTTTCTTTAACCAGGGACAAACACCGTTTCCCCACAGCTTCATTTCTTCCCATATTCCAAACCAAAACATTTTCCAGGGGCTGGCTAGGAACAGGAATTCACAACACAGCCCTGTTGTCTCCAGGGTATGCTATTTTGTACGCTGTCCAAACAACAGAAAATGAGTAGCATCTGATGGCAAGGGGCATGGGAAAAGCCTGTGCCTCACATGCACATATATATGTGAAGGTAATGTTCAAATTTTTACTCATTCATCGACAGCGCAGAAGCATTATTATCCCAGAGCAACTTAGTTTATAAGCAATAATGTACAGTCTGTCTTGATAAACTAATCAGTAAGGTGTAGCTATTCCTTAGTGGGCAAAAGGACCTGATAGAGAAGGGAATGCCAGACTTGGCAATTTGCAATGTGGACTCCCAGAATAATTCACCATGCAAGACTAAATTATAATGCCCATGCTATCACAAAATGAGAGCACAGTTACACAGCCATGCAACAGGTATGCATTAGGAGGGACACCTTTTAATTGTAGCAACCAAAATAGATGCTCAGACTCAGGTGAACTCTATCATGAAAAGAAACTCAGGGCAACAGAAAACTACATTGGAGCATATATACAAATAAGTAAAGATCCATTGATTTTTACCCATGGAGACATTCAAGATCACTGTTCCTGTCTCTGGGGGTGAGAGGCTTCTATAAAAATAATAAATCTCTTCTCCAGAACATACGGCTGGTTGCCAAAGTAACCTAGTTATATTTTCAAGGAAAGGTACATACATAAAACGATTAGTATCCTTCAGGGAGGTATGTAACAAACAGCAGGAAGAAAATTTCTACCAGTAATCCAAGGAGAAAGATGATAGGGAAGTCTTACCAAATTAATCATTAAAAAAAAATAATCTCTAAGACCTACAAGTACAGGTTTTGAGGGAATAAACCCCCACAAGCACAAAACAATATGAACAGTACTAACCATACATAATCTATCAGTATGCTGCCCAGAAAAACCTCAGTCATTAGCCACTTAATTTGCAGCTAAAAGAACATGATTATTTATGAGTCACTGAAGTAAGATACACATGAATGCTGCTGGGGAGAAATGCTGTACGCTGGTAAGGGATCATGCCCGTGAGTGGAGATGCCAGCTGCACTCATCATCTCATTTGCAGATGAAGCGATTAATGTGGTTAGAATCATCAGGGTGCAACCCAGAGGTGATCTCTCTCAGACCAAGGTTAGAATCACCAGGATGCAAACCAGAGGCGATCTCTCTCAGACCAAGGTTAGAATCACCAGGGTGCAAACCAGAGGTGATCTCTCTCAGACCAAGTTTAGAATCACCAGGGTGCAAACCAGAGGTGATCTCTCTCAGACCAAGGTTAGAATCACCAGGGTGCAAACCAGAGGTGATCTCTCTCAGACTAGGGTTAGAATCACCACCAGGGTGCAAACCAGAGGTGATCTCTCTCAGACTAAGGTTACAATCATATGTGTTCAGCACCCATCCAGTGCTATTCACATTTGTTGTGCATTGATCTGCTGCTAACGTCAGACAATCGGTTCCTGCACATCCACAACCTTCCTCCAGCTTTATTTACAGTTGTGAGAACCGAGTTCTGTCATCTTCATGCTCTAGGCTTCAGCTACACAACAGCAACATGAGGAGAACTTAGAGCTTGGCTTTGAAAAGCTCCTCAAGTAATGAAACAAACTGGTTTTGATCAAAATTTTTAAACTTCTGTAATTTTTGAAAATGCGTCGGAGAATACACATCTGCTTATTGCTTTCAAGTAATTGCGAAAAGATATTTTTTCCCAAGAAGATTTCCTTACTGAGCACATTGTGACTCTAATAGCACAGCAAGCTTTCTCAGAGATGCAGCAGACTTGTGACAGCAAGGCAGATCTCTTGCTGTTTGCTTTAGGTTATCAATTACCCTCTTTCCTTCTGTTCAAAACTATTCTACACAAGGCACCAGCTCCTAATGATATTTAGGCTCTTCTCTTCAGTTTTGTAGGGAGAGAAATTAAGAAAGAAGGGGGCAGGAGCTTGAAGCCTTACAAAAACTTGCTATACATTACTAATCAAAAATACACCCATATCAAAATAAATTTTGCTACTGCAATTCCAATGCTGCAATTTATTTTGGGGTTGTTGGTATTTCAGAACACCACCAAAGGGTTTGAATCTTCATGGAAACAGAGCTAAACACCATTTTCTCCTTCCCCTTCTCCTAATATTGTCATATCAAGTATCTAATGACAAAGGAATCTTGCTGTAGTTTCTCTCACAGATTTCTAGCTATCCAAAAATGAGAGTGGTTACAAGTTAAAGTACCAAATGAAGAATCAAAACATCTGCAAATGGTAAGCAGAACTCCATTATTCTGTGAACTATTACCTGCTTCATACCATAAGCTTATACTGGTAATCACTTCATCTGAAATAAGATGATGAGTGCAGCTGGCATCTCAACAAAAATCACTAAGGACATACAACAATTAATTTCAGATTTCATTTAAAATATATATTCTTCTGTTTACTAACATTTGACATCTCTGTGGAAATAAAATAAATGTAAAAAAACATCAGCAACACCACAAGAAAATGAAAAGAAAAAAAAGTGCCACGGATTGAAAGTATCTTAAACATCTCAAGTATTTCATTGTAGATGATCTGTGATCCAAATACTTCTTCCACCTTAGAGAGGGACAGAACAATTCTTCCATATCACGATGGTTTAAAATTCTATCAAGCAATGTTTTGTGCTGAAAAGATCTCACCTATTTTTTTCTATTTTTCAAAGAAAATATTCCTAAACGTACAACACATGAGAACTAAGAAATTTAAAAGAAACAAATGAAATGAAAATGATTTGTAAATGGAATGAAATGAAAAGCTGTCTTTTAAATAGGAGCTAAATGTTCAACAGAATTTTTGTACCAGGCATTTGAACGATTGCACCAGCTCCTTTGCCCATAAAGAGAGGCATTTAGCATTTCAGTCTTTTCCAAGGTGTTCATGATCTGCTATGCTGATCTCTGTGTGTGCCTAGGTGTGGGTGGAAGGGGGGGCATGTGAACGGGAGTGTGTAGGTTTGCTTAACCCTTGTTGTGGCAGATTCATGCCTCCGCTCCACATTTTGTTTTAGAAAGGTCACACAGAGTGGATATGAAGTTTACTATCAACAAGAGATCAATTCCCAAACCATCCATTTGACTCTACCTTATCAATCATGTGCTTTGTTGCATATTTGATCAAACATACTTTCAAGCCAGATGGAGGAAGGAGAATGTGGGAATCCCTCCACTGTCTTGCGACTTTTATGCAAGTAGGTTTTCAAGAAAATCATCCTTTCTCTTTTCAATATGTCTGGAACAGGCATGATGGTGGTGTCAACCTGTTGGAGTTTTTCTTGCTGGGAGAAGTTGTACAAAAGGATTGGTTTTTCCATTGAGCAGTTAGTGAAACCAGCGCAGGAATACACCGGAAATTCAACTGGGGGTTCCTTTTCCCCGCAGACTACTTCCAGAACGAGCTTGTCCGCTGAAGCTGACTCTTTTGCTCTCTTTTTGTTTCTTTCCTATTTTCTTGGCTTCTTTGCCACTATCTAGACAAATTTGGATCTTTTTTCCCAACTCAAATGGTTTCAATAGTCTGATAGTGATAATACATTTTTACAAGGAATTTTTAAAATCTTTCCTCCAGTTAAGAAAGTCAAGGACTTAGGTCTTTTTCTTCCCTTATCAATATTGCAATGAAATTGAGAAATAAAGACCAACTCTGTATTTTTGTTTTTAACCCAAGTAGATGATTCCCATCCATTCATCCACTTTGTGGACCAATATTTGCCATTCTGATGTCAGTTGTCACTTCTTAACAGTAGACATTCTGTGACTATGTTGACAACACTTTGGGTGAAGATCCTAACTGGTCTTAGATACACATAGGGAGAAATTTGCTCAGCCAGTGTCAGTCTAAGGCACGCGTATCAGAAGATCTTTCTATAGCTGGGAATTTTCCCCTGAAAGGGATTCAGTTAGGGAAGAGATACTTGTCCCAGAGTTTTATATTCTTCCTGAACACTGCTTAAGGAACTTAGATCCCATGTCCATTTGGATCTGTGTCTGCACAGAACTTTGTCATGCCAGTGCTTGAAGTGCATCTCCAAGAGAATTCACTAGCACAGAACGACTGAGAGTGGAAGGGGTTGGTGGGGCTAACCAGATCCAACCCCCCTGCTAAACCAGGATACCTAGAGCCTCTTGCCCAGGATTCTATCTGGGTGTACTTTTAATGTCTTCAAAGATCCAGGCTCCACAGTCTTTCTGGGCAGTCTGTGCCATGGTTCAGTCACCCTCACATTAAAAAATCTTTTGGTGATGTTCAAAGGCAATCTCCGGTATTTCAGAGTGTGCCCACTGCCTCTTGTCTTTTCACTCAGCATCACTGAAAAGACACTGGTTCCCTCCCCTTAGCATTATTGCTTCCAGTATGTATGTGTGCTGCCATGCAGAGAAATGCCAAAAACCTCCCTGAGGCCCAGGCAGTCAAAATTCCGTTCATTGACCAGTCGATTCATCAGAGGAGTTTAAAAAGATGTTCAGCACAAAATTCCCCCGGAAAATCCATGCTGACGACCTGAGTTTGCCGTACTTCATGTGCCGGGCAAGGCTTTCCAGGAATAGCTGCTCCATAAACTTCCTGGAGATAAAAAACAGGCTGGCTGGTTCGGACTCTTCCGAGCACACCTAATTGCCTTCTTTGAAGATAGGTGTCATTTGCTTTCATCCAGTCTTTAGCGTCTCTACTCGTCTACATCTTAGCAAAAAGCTTTTCCACTACGTCTGGCAAGGAGAAACTGTGCCAGCACAGAAAACATCTCCCATCGTGTTCTAGAAGTGTCACGGAGGTCTGCAGAGTGTTTTCCAAGAAGAGAAAGAAAGTTGTCCAAAACAGCTTCCAATCGAATGTTCATTTGAATAGAAAAGGCAGGAGAGTGGTAAGGTACTGTTTTCTCTCAGTTGGCAAGCTGCGCACACAATCGCGGTGTTGTACAGCTTGCTTCTTCACCTTTGCCAAGCTGCCGCTCTCTCCGGCTCCCGGAGGCCAAGAAGCGGCTTCTTCGCGCAAAGACGATTCTGCCGCTCACAGTGCTCTGCGGTGTGCGGCTTCTGCCGAAGGACGCCCGTGAGCGGTGCTTAGCTCCGCAGAGCACCGTACCTTCGTCTTTAGCGTCTGACTTGTCTACATCTTAGCAAAAAGCTTTTCCACTCTGTCTGGCAAGAAGAAACTGTGCCAGCACAGAAAACATCTCCCATCGTGTTCTAGAAGTGTCACGGAGGTCTGCAGAGTGTTTTCCAAGAAGAGGAAGAAAGTTGTCCAAAACAGCTTCCAATCGAATGTTCATTTGAATAGAAAAGGCAGGAGAGTGGTAAGGTACTGTTTTCTCTCAGTTGGCAAGCTGCGCACACAATCGCGGTGTTGTACAGCTTGCTTCTTCACCTTTGCCAAGCTGCCGCTCTCTCCGGCTCCCGGAGGCCAAGAAGCGGCTTCTTCGCGCAAAGACGATTCTGCCGCTCACAGTGCTCTGCGGTGTGCGGCTTCTGCCGAAGGACGCCCGTGAGCGGTGCTTAGCTCCGCAGAGCACCGTACCTTCGTCTTTAGCGTCTGACTTGTCTACATCTTAGCAAAAAGCTTTTCCACTCTGTCTGGCAAGGAGAAACTGTGCCAGCACAGAAAACATCTCCCATCGTGTTCTAGAAGCTGCACGGAGGTCTGCCGAGTGTTTTGCAAGAAGAGAAAGAAAGTTGTCCAAAACAGCTTCCAATCGAATGTTCATGTGAATAGAAAAGGCAGGAGAGTGGTCAGGTACTGTTTTCTCTCAGTTTGCAAGCTGCGCACATAATCGGAGTGTTGTACAGCTTGTTTCATCACCTTTGCGAAGTTGCCGCTCTCTCCGGCTCCCGGAGGCCAAGAAGCGGCTTCTTCGCGCAAAGACGATTCTGCCGCTCACAGTGCTCTGCGGTGTGCGGCTTCTGCCGAAAGAAGCCCGTGAGCGGTGCTTAGCTCTGCAGAGCACCGTACCTTCGTCTTTAGCGTCTGTTCTCGTCTACATCTTAGCAAAAAGCTTTTCCACTCTGTCTGGCAAGGAGAAACTGTGCCAGCACAGAAAACATCTCCCATCGTGTTCTAGAAGCTGCACGGAGGTCTGCCGAGTGTTTTGCAAGAAGAGAAAGAAAGTTGTCCAAAACAGCTTCCAATCGAATGTTCATGTGAATAGAAAAGGCAGGAGAGTGGTCAGGTACTGTTTTCTCTCAGTTGGCAAGCTGCGCACACAATCACAGTGTTGTACAGCTTGCTTCTTCACCTTTGCGAAGTTGCCGCTCTCTCCGGCTCCCGGAGGCGAAGAAGTGGCTTCTTCGCGCAAAGACGATTCTGCCGCTCACAGTGCTCTGCGGTGTGCGCCTTCTGCCGAAAGACGCCCGTGAGCGGTGCTTAGCTCCGCAGACCACCGTACCTTCGTCTTTAGCCTCTCTTCTCGTCTACATCTTAGCAAAAAGCTTTTCCACTCTGTCTGGCAAGGAGAAACTGTGCCAGCACAGAAAACATCTCCCATCGTCTTCTAGAGCTTGCACGGAGGTCTGCCGAGTGTTTTGCAAGAAGAGAAAGAAAGTTGTCCAAAACAGCTTGCAATCGAATGTTCATGTGAATAGAAAAGGCAGGAGAGTGGTCAGGTACTGTTTTCTCTCAGTTGGCAAGCTGCGCACACAATCGCAGTGTTGTACAGCTTGTTTCATCACCTTTGCGAAGTTGCCGCTCTCTCCGGCTCCCGGAGGCGAAGAAGCTGCTTCTTCGCGCAAAGACGATTCTGCCGCTCACAGTGCTCTGCGGTGTGCGGCTTCTGCCGAAAGACGCCCGGGAGCAGGGCTTAGCTCCGGAGAGCACCGTACCTTCGTCTTTAGCGTCTGTTCTCGTCTACATCTTAGCAAAAAGCTTTTCCACTGTGTCTGGCAAGGAGAAACTGTGCCAGCACAGAAAACATCAGCTGGTATGGAGGGTGAATTAGCAGCAGCAGTAAGGTGACTGGCCAGGAGAATTTGCTTCAATGGATTTTGATCTCCTGGATCTTTTGAAGATCTGCTTCAGCCCTCATTGTCAAACACCACCTTGAAAGGGTGCTAAACAATTGTTCAGGCTATGGATCACATGAAGAAATACTTTCTGGTGTCCCTACTGGGCCATATGCTCTTTATTCTCTCCCTCAGCTTCTCCAGCACCTCTTATCTCTTTCACATCAGCTATCTTCAAGGTCCACAGGCTACTTTTCACAGAATCTTCAGGCCTGATGCAGTAAGAATGATGAATAGAACAGAGCCGGGATCAATTTTCCACTTTGGATGAAATGCACTCTGCACACAAATCCAAGGAGAAGGTGTTGCCCCGATGCCCAGAAAAACTTCCACTACTACCAGTGCTCTACGTCAACCGCAACTAAGTCTGAAAGAAAAGCTTTTTCTCTGAGAGCATCTGAGAGGTTTGCATGAAGCACTGATATCTGACAGATGCAATTTTGAATAGGAGAGGAAAAAGAAAATGGCAGGAAGTTTTTCATGTTACTGGTTTCAATTTTAAATTCCCTACACTTTTTCAAAACTTGTCAGCTCAAATGCCCATCAACATCTTTTAGTCATCTGTAAGTCAGTATTCATCTAAAATGTGCTTCAAATCAAAAGAATGTCAAATTTGCACTCCAAGTTTCTATGCCTAGATTGATGATTTCCTACACATATGAGATGAAAGGAAGGCCTTTTTTACTGTGGGAGTGCTGGAACACTGGAACGGGTTGCCCAGAGAAGTTGTGGCTGTCCCATCCCTGAAAGTACTCAAGGTCAGCTTGGACGGGGCTTGGAGCAGCAACAAAGGAGAATCTTGATGGTAGAGAAACAAAGTTGGACTATAGAAGAAACTGGGCTTGAAGGATAGGAGCAAGTTTTCTCTCAGCTCTTGGGGTCAATTCAAAGTTGTACAAAATGACATTTATCTGTGATGTTCACTAGTGTAACAGAAAGCTTCATGAAAACTGTACAGAAGATAGCAAATTTTAAAAGAGATAAGAATTACAGCATAAAATCCATGGGATGGGTTACAGCATGAGACACTCTCTAAGAGAAAATCTCTGTCTTTCAGCACCTCATCATGGTAAGATTTCATGAAGTGCCAAAGAAGGCAGCAAAATATCATTTGGGACATTACTGACTGGAGTTCAGCCTGGCCATCAGTAGGAATTGGGTTTGAACATCATGTAGATATACCACACACACTTTCCCTTCACTGAAAAATTACTGTTTACGACGCATAAGCAATTGAGGATCAAAATGGATTGAAAGCATCTTTAACATGTCAAGTATTTCATTGTAGATGATCTGTGATCCAAATACTTCTTCCACCTTAGAGAGGGACAGAACAATTCTTCCATATCACGATGGTTTAAAATTCTATCAAGCAATGTTTTGTGCTGAAAAGATCTCACCTATTTTTTTCTATTTTTCAAAGAAAATATTCCTAAACGTACAACACATGAGAACTAAGAAATTTAAAAGAAACAAATGAAATGAAAATGATTTGTAAATGGAATGAAATGAAAAGCTGTCTTTTAAATAGGAGCTAAATGTTCAACAGAATTTTTGTACCAGGCATTTGAACGATTGCACCAGCTCCTTTGCCCATAAAGAGAGGCATTTAGCATTTCAGTCTTTTCCAAGGTGTTCATGATCTGCTATGCTGATCTCTGTGTGTGCCTAGGTGTGGGTGGAAGGGGGGGCATGTGAACGGGAGTGTGTAGGTTTGCTTAACCCTTGTTGTGGCAGATTCATGCCTCCGCTCCACATTTTGTTTTAGAAAGGTCACACAGAGTGGATATGAAGTTTACTATCAACAAGAGATCAATTCCCAAACCATCCATTTGACTCTACCTTATCAATCATGTGCTTTGTTGCATATTTGATCAAACATACTTTCAAGCCAGATGGAGGAAGGAGAATGTGGGAATCCCTCCACTGTCTTGCGACTTTTATGCAAGTAGGTTTTCAAGAAAATCATCCTTTCTCTTTTCAATATGTCTGGAACAGGCATGATGGTGGTGTCAACCTGTTGGAGTTTTTCTTGCTGGGAGAAGTTGTACAAAAGGATTGGTTTTTCCATTGAGCAGTTAGTGAAACCAGCGCAGGAATACACCGGAAATTCAACTGGGGGTTCCTTTTCCCCGCAGACTACTTCCAGAACGAGCTTGTCCGCTGAAGCTGACTCTTTTGCTCTCTTTTTGTTTCTTTCCTATTTTCTTGGCTTCTTTGCCACTATCTAGACAAATTTGGATCTTTTTTCCCAACTCAAATGGTTTCAATAGTCTGATAGTGATAATACATTTTTACAAGGAATTTTTAAAATCTTTCCTCCAGTTAAGAAAGTCAAGGACTTAGGTCTTTTTCTTCCCTTATCAATATTGCAATGAAATTGAGAAATAAAGACCAACTCTGTATTTTTGTTTTTAACCCAAGTAGATGATTCCCATCCATTCATCCACTTTGTGGACCAATATTTGCCATTCTGATGTCAGTTGTCACTTCTTAACAGTAGACATTCTGTGACTATGTTGACAACACTTTGGGTGAAGATCCTAACTGGTCTTAGATACACATAGGGAGAAATTTGCTCAGCCAGTGTCAGTCTAAGGCACGCGTATCAGAAGATCTTTCTATAGCTGGGAATTTTCCCCTGAAAGGGATTCAGTTAGGGAAGAGATACTTGTCCCAGAGTTTTATATTCTTCCTGAACACTGCTTAAGGAACTTAGATCCCATGTCCATTTGGATCTGTGTCTGCACAGAACTTTGTCATGCCAGTGCTTGAAGTGCATCTCCAAGAGAATTCACTAGCACAGAACGACTGAGAGTGGAAGGGGTTGGTGGGGCTAACCAGATCCAACCCCCCTGCTAAACCAGGATACCTAGAGCCTCTTGCCCAGGATTCTATCTGGGTGTACTTTTAATGTCTTCAAAGATCCAGGCTCCACAGTCTTTCTGGGCAGTCTGTGCCATGGTTCAGACACCCTCACATTAAAAAATCTTTTGGTGATGTTCAAAGGCAATCTCCGGTATTTCAGAGTGTGCCCACTGCCTCTTGTCTTTTCACTCAGCATCACTGAAAAGACACTGGTTCCCTCCCCTTAGCATTATTGCTTCCAGTATGTATGTGTGCTGCCATGCAGAGAAATGCCAAAAACCTCCCTGAGGCCCAGGCAGTCAAAATTCCGTTCATCGACCAGTCGATTCATCAGAGGAGTTTAAAAAGATGTTCAGCACAAAATTCCCCCGGAAAATCCATGCTGACGACCTGAGTTTGCCGTACTTCAAGTGCCGGGCAAGGCTTTCCAGGAATAGCTGCTCCATAAACTTCCTGGAGATAAAACACAGGCTGGCTGGTTCGGACTCTTCCGAGCACACCTAATTGCCTTCTTTGAAGATAGGTGTCATTTACTTTCATCCGGTCTTTAGGTCTCTTCTCGTCTACATCTTAGCAAAAAGCTTTTCCACTCTGTCTGGCAAGGAGAAACTCTGCCAGCACAGAAAACATCTCCCATCGTGTTCTAGAAGCTGCACGGAGGTCTGCCGAGTGTTTTGCAAGAAGAGAAAGAAAGTTGTCCAAAACAGCTTCCAATCGAATGTTCATGTGAATAGAAAAGGCAGGAGAGTGGTCAGGTACTGTTTTCTCTCAGTTGGCAAGCTGCGCACACAATCGCAGTGTTGTACAGCTTGCTTCTTCACCTTTGCGAAGTTGCCGCTCTCTCCGGCTCCCGGAGGCGAAGAAGTGGCTTCTTCGCGCAAAGACGATTCTGCCGCTCACAGTGCTCTGCGGTGTGCGCCTTCTGCCGAAAGACGCCCGTGAGCGGTGCTTAGCTCCGCAGACCACCGTACCTTCGTCTTTAGCCTCTCTTCTCGTCTACATCTTAGCAAAAAGCTTTTCCACTCTGTCTGGCAAGGAGAAACTGTGCCAGCACAGAAAACATCTCCCATCGTCTTCTAGAGCTTGCACGGAGGTCTGCCGAGTGTTTTGCAAGAAGAGAAAGAAAGTTGTCCAAAACAGCTTGCAATCGAATGTTCATGTGAATAGAAAAGGCAGGAGAGTGGTCAGGTACTGTTTTCTCTCAGTTGGCAAGCTGCGCACACAATCGCAGTGTTGTACAGCTTGTTTCATCACCTTTGCGAAGTTGCCGCTCTCTCCGGCTCCCGGAGGCGAAGAAGCTGCTTCTTCGCGCAAAGACGATTCTGCCGCTCACAGTGCTCTGCGGTGTGCGGCTTCTGCCGAAAGACGCCCGGGAGCAGGGCTTAGCTCCGGAGAGCACCGTACCTTCGTCTTTAGCGTCTGTTCTCGTCTACATCTTAGCAAAAAGCTTTTCCACTGTGTCTGGCAAGGAGAAACTGTGCCAGCACAGAAAACATCAGCTGGTATGGAGGGTGAATTAGCAGCAGCAGTAAGGTGACTGGCCAGGAGAATTTGCTTCAATGGATTTTGATCTCCTGGATCTTTTGAAGATCTGCTTCAGCCCTCATTGTCAAACACCACCTTGAAAGGGTGCTAAACAATTGTTCAGGCTATGGATCACATGAAGAAATACTTTCTGGTGTCCCTACTGGGCCATATGCTCTTTATTCTCTCCCTCAGCTTCTCCAGCACCTCTTATCTCTTTCACATCAGCTATCTTCAAGGTCCACAGGCTACTTTTCACAGAATCTTCAGGCCTGATGCAGTAAGAATGATGAATAGAACAGAGCCGGGATCAATTTTCCACTTTGGATGAAATGCACTCTGCACACAAATCCAAGGAGAAGGTGTTGCCCCGATGCCCAGAAAAACTTCCACTACTACCAGTGCTCTACGTCAACCGCAACTAAGTCTGAAAGAAAAGCTTTTTCTCTGAGAGCATCTGAGAGGTTTGCATGAAGCACTGATATCTGACAGATGCAATTTTGAATAGGAGAGGAAAAAGAAAATGGCAGGAAGTTTTTCATGTTACTGGTTTCAATTTTAAATTCCCTACACTTTTTCAAAACTTGTCAGCTCAAATGCCCATCAACATCTTTTAGTCATCTGTAAGTCAGTATTCATCTAAAATGTGCTTCAAATCAAAAGAATGTCAAATTTGCACTCCAAGTTTCTATGCCTAGATTGATGATTTCCTACACATATGAGATGAAAGGAAGGCCTTTTTTACTGTGGGAGTGCTGGAACACTGGAACGGGTTGCCCAGAGAAGTTGTGGCTGTCCCATCCCTGAAAGTACTCAAGGTCAGCTTGGACGGGGCTTGGAGCAGCAACAAAGGAGAATCTTGATGGTAGAGAAACAAAGTTGGACTATAGAAGAAACTGGGCTTGAAGGATAGGAGCAAGTTTTCTCTCAGCTCTTGGGGTCAATTCAAGTTGTACAAAATGACATTTATCTGTGATGTTCACTAGTGTAACAGAAAGCTTCATGAAAACTGTACAGAAGATAGCAAATTTTAAAAGAGATAAGAATTACAGCATAAAATCCATGGGATGGGTTACAGCATGAGACACTCTCTAAGAGAAAATCTCTGTCTTTCAGCACCTCATCATGGTAAGATTTCATGAAGTGCCAAAGAAGGCAGCAAAATATCATTTGGGACATTACTGACTGGAGTTCAGCCTGGCCATCAGTAGGAATTGGGTTTGAACATCATGTAGATATACCACACACACTTTCCCTTCACTGAAAAATTACTGTTTACGACGCATAAGCAATTGAGGATCAAAATGGATTGAAAGCATCTTTAACATGTCAAGTATTTCATTGTAGATGATCTGTGATCCAAATACTTCTTCCACCTTAGAGAGGGACAGAACAATTCTTCCATATCACGATGGTTTAAAATTCTATCAAGCAATGTTTTGTGCTGAAAAGATCTCACCTATTTTTTTCTATTTTTCAAAGAAAATATTCCTAAACGTACAACACATGAGAACTAAGAAATTTAAAAGAAACAAATGAAATGAAAATGATTTGTAAATGGAATGAAATGAAAAGCTGTCTTTTAAATAGGAGCTAAATGTTCAACAGAATTTTTGTACCAGGCATTTGAACGATTGCACCAGCTCCTTTGCCCATAAAGAGAGGCATTTAGCATTTCAGTCTTTTCCAAGGTGTTCATGATCTGCTATGCTGATCTCTGTGTGTGCCTAGGTGTGGGTGGAAGGGGGGGCATGTGAACGGGAGTGTGTAGGTTTGCTTAACCCTTGTTGTGGCAGATTCATGCCTCCGCTCCACATTTTGTTTTAGAAAGGTCACACAGAGTGGATATGAAGTTTACTATCAACAAGAGATCAATTCCCAAACCATCCATTTGACTCTACCTTATCAATCATGTGCTTTGTTGCATATTTGATCAAACATACTTTCAAGCCAGATGGAGGAAGGAGAATGTGGGAATCCCTCCACTGTCTTGCGACTTTTATGCAAGTAGGTTTTCAAGAAAATCATCCTTTCTCTTTTCAATATGTCTGGAACAGGCATGATGGTGGTGTCAACCTGTTGGAGTTTTTCTTGCTGGGAGAAGTTGTACAAAAGGATTGGTTTTTCCATTGAGCAGTTAGTGAAACCAGCGCAGGAATACACCGGAAATTCAACTGGGGGTTCCTTTTCCCCGCAGACTACTTCCAGAACGAGCTTGTCCGCTGAAGCTGACTCTTTTGCTCTCTTTTTGTTTCTTTCCTATTTTCTTGGCTTCTTTGCCACTATCTAGACAAATTTGGATCTTTTTTCCCAACTCAAATGGTTTCAATAGTCTGATAGTGATAATACATTTTTACAAGGAATTTTTAAAATCTTTCCTCCAGTTAAGAAAGTCAAGGACTTAGGTCTTTTTCTTCCCTTATCAATATTGCAATGAAATTGAGAAATAAAGACCAACTCTGTATTTTTGTTTTTAACCCAAGTAGATGATTCCCATCCATTCATCCACTTTGTGGACCAATATTTGCCATTCTGATGTCAGTTGTCACTTCTTAACAGTAGACATTCTGTGACTATGTTGACAACACTTTGGGTGAAGATCCTAACTGGTCTTAGATACACATAGGGAGAAATTTGCTCAGCCAGTGTCAGTCTAAGGCACGCGTATCAGAAGATCTTTCTATAGCTGGGAATTTTCCCCTGAAAGGGATTCAGTTAGGGAAGAGATACTTGTCCCAGAGTTTTATATTCTTCCTGAACACTGCTTAAGGAACTTAGATCCCATGTCCATTTGGATCTGTGTCTGCACAGAACTTTGTCATGCCAGTGCTTGAAGTGCATCTCCAAGAGAATTCACTAGCACAGAACGACTGAGAGTGGAAGGGGTTGGTGGGGCTAACCAGATCCAACCCCCCTGCTAAACCAGGATACCTAGAGCCTCTTGCCCAGGATTCTATCTGGGTGTACTTTTAATGTCTTCAAAGATCCAGGCTCCACAGTCTTTCTGGGCAGTCTGTGCCATGGTTCAGACACCCTCACATTAAAAAATCTTTTGGTGATGTTCAAAGGCAATCTCCGGTATTTCAGAGTGTGCCCACTGCCTCTTGTCTTTTCACTCAGCATCACTGAAAAGACACTGGTTCCCTCCCCTTAGCATTATTGCTTCCAGTATGTATGTGTGCTGCCATGCAGAGAAATGCCAAAAACCTCCCTGAGGCCCAGGCAGTCAAAATTCCGTTCATCGACCAGTCGATTCATCAGAGGAGTTTAAAAAGATGTTCAGCACAAAATTCCCCCGGAAAATCCATGCTGACGACCTGAGTTTGCCGTACTTCAAGTGCCGGGCAAGGCTTTCCAGGAATAGCTGCTCCATAAACTTCCTGGAGATAAAACACAGGCTGGCTGGTTCGGACTCTTCCGAGCACACCTAATTGCCTTCTTTGAAGATAGGTGTCATTTACTTTCATCCGGTCTTTAGGTCTCTTCTCGTCTACATCTTAGCAAAAAGCTATTCCACTCTGTCTGGCAAGGAGAAACTCTGCCAGCACTGAAAACATCTCCCATCGTGTTCTAGAAGCTGCACGGAGGACTGCCGAGTGTTTTGCAAGAAGAGAAAGAAAGTTGTCCAAAACAGCTTCCAATCCAATGTTCATGTGAATAGAAAAGGCAGGAGAGTGGTCAGGTACTGTTTTCTCTCAGTTGCATGCTGCGCACACAATCGCAGTGTTGTACAGCTTGCTTCTTCACCTTTGCCAAGCTGCCGCTCTCTCCGGCTCCCGGAGGCGAAGAAGCGGCTTCTTCGCGCAAAGACGATTCTGCCGCTCACAGTGCTCTGCGGAGGGCGGCTACTGCCGAAAGACGCCCGGGAGCGCCGCTTAGCTCCGGACAGCATCGTACGTTCCTCTTGAGCGTCTCTTCTCATCTACATCTTAGCAAAAACCTTTTCCACTATGTCTGGCAAGGAGAAACTGTGCCAGCACAGAAAACATCTCCCATCGTCTTCTAGAGCTTGCACGGAGGTCTGCCGAGTGTTTTGCAAGAAGAGAAAGAAAGTTGTCCAAAGCCGCTTGCAATTAAATATTCATGCGATTAGAAAAGGCAGGAGAGTGGTCAGATACTGTTTTCTCTCAGTTGGCAAGCTGCGCACACAATCGCAGTGTTGTACAGCTTGCTTCTTCACCTTTCCCAAGCTGCCGCTATCTCCGGCTCCCGGAGGCCAAGAAGCGGCTTCTTCGCGCAAAGACGATTCTGCCGCTCGCAGTGCTCTGCGGAGTGCGGCTTCTGCCGAAAGACGCCCGGGAGCACCGCTTGGCTCCGCACAGCATTGTACCTTCGTCTTTAGCCTCTCTTCTCGTCTACATCTTAGCACAAAGCTTTTCCACTCTGTCTGGCAAGGAGAAACTGTGCCAGCACAGAAAACATCTCCCATCGTGTTCTAGAGCTTGCACGGAGGTCTGCAGAGTGTTTTGCAAGAAGAGAAAGAAAGTTGTCCAAAACAGCTTGCAATCGAATATTCATTCATTCTCTTCCTTAGCTAGCTAAAAGCAAATTGCTAGAGCTGGGCTGTGAAGGCACCGGGAAGTTTCCACATCTGGGCGCTGGTGGTCCAGCAAACACCAGAGCTGGATGCTGCTGCTGCCAGAACCTGCAAATTTCCAAACTTTGGCTGTCTGTGCCAGCAGATCGCTGGACTTGGGCTGGGCCGGCAGCAGGAAGTTTTCAGATCTGGGCGCTGGCGCTGCCAGCAAACACCAGATCCGGGCGGCGTCATTGCCGGCAACAGAAATCTGCCGGATTTGGGCTCTGCCGCCACCGGGAAATTTCCAAATCTGGGTTCTGGTTACATGAAACGCAAGATGTGGGGGCGGTGCCAGACCCAGGAGCAGGAAGCTGCCACAGGTTTTGGATTTCTGTGCCAGCAAATTGCTTCACTTGGGCTGTGCCAGAATAAGGACATTTCCAGATCGGGGCGCTGGCAGTGCCAGCAAACGGCCCATTCCAGGCTCCAGGCAGGACAGGATCCGGATGCCTGCCTTCCTTCCTTCCTTCCTTCCTTCCTTCCTTCCTTCCTTCCTTCCTTTTTGCCCTCCTTCCTTCCCTCCCTCCCTCCTTCCTTCCTTTTTTCCCTCCTTCCTTCCCTCCCTCCCTCCCTCCTGGGCCATTCTGGGGGCTCCCAGATGAATGCTGCCATGACCTGGGGGCATTTGGGGGCTCCCGAGTGGGTTTTCGGGGCACTTGCAGGCATTTGGACAGTCCCGCAGGGAGGCTGAGCTGAACTTGTGGCCATCGCAGCTCAGCAAGGAAAGAAAAGGTAAAACAGAAAGCCCGAAAGCCAGGCAGAAAGGAATTCCCAAGTTTTAACCCCAAAAATGCCGGTTGAAGCCCTAAACACTGCGAGATTTTCTCCCTGCAAGGACCCAAAATTCCCATTTCCCCCCCTTTTTCAGGCCCTACATAGGCAGGATTTTACCCCAAAAATCCGGAGATCCATCCCTGAAAGATTCAGGTTTTCAAGCCCAGAAATGGCGAGCTTGAACCCCAAACGATCCGAGTTTGAACCCCAAATCTTCCCCGATTTTTTTCCCCTTCCAGGACCCAAAGGTCCCGGTTTGGAACCCCTAGAGTCGCGATTTTCAAGCCCAACATTCCCGAGTTTTCACCCCCAAAATCCCCACCCGAATGCATGCCCAGAACGGGGGGGGATTGAAGCCCAAAAGCCCCGACTTTTCGGGCCGGAGTTCCGGGAATTTCCCGCCAAAATGCTCAGGGCTTCCGGGCGCGGCCATGGTGGCGGCGGGATCGGCCCGGCTCAGGTTGGGGGTGTCCGGGGGGGGGGGGGGGTTTGGGGGGAATCGGGGGGATTTTGGGGCTCCTGGGGGGATCGGGGGGCCGCCAGGTCGGTTTTGGGGTGAATCGGGGCCGTTTCTGGACTCCCATCGAGCGCGGCCGAACCGAGCGCGGCACAGGCGGCGGCGGCGGCGGGGGCAGCGGTGGCGGGAGCGGCCGGGCCGGGGCGGAGGTGTCCGGGGGGGATTTGCGGGGACTCTGGGGCAATTGGGGGGGGAATTTTTGGGCTCCGAGGCCGGTTTTGGGGGGGATTTGGGTGCTTTCTGGGCTCTCGTAAGCGGCGCCGAGCCAAGCGCGGCAGAGGCGGCGGCGGGGGAGGGGGGGCGCAGCAGCGGGAGCGTCCGGGGGGCGATTTGGGGGGACCTGGGGGGGATTAGGGTGTGGTAGCCGAGGCTGGAGGGGTCCTGAGGCGGTGTCGGGGGGAGCTGAGGCTTTTTGGGGGGAACTGGGGGGGTTTTGGGGCTCCCGGGTGAGGTTTTGGGGGGGTCCGTGAGGGGTCGTGGGGGTCCTGGATAGGATTTGGGGAGATGGGAGGGATTTGGGAGCTGGCAGGTGAATACTGGGGGGGGAATTGGGCCATTGCGGAGGTCCCAAGTTGTTTTTCCCAATTTTTACCGTCGAGTTCCCGATGTTTCGGCCGTCGGTCCCTGCGCCCGTTCCCCGCTGGCCCCACAAGCCCCGCGGCCGAGCCCCCACGCGCCCCCGGGACGGCCCCTGCGCCTGCCCGAACACGGGAAAGGGGAGCGCAGAAATCAATAGGGGAAAACATCTTGGATTGTTTCTTTCGTTTTCATTTCCCTTCTGGAAAGCTGTTTCTGTTTTCCAGGAATCTTCTCCTGTCTGCTCTTCCCAAGAATCTCTCACGGAGAACAAGGTCGAGCTTCTGTCGCAAGATTTGCCACCAGGAAACGATGCCGCTGGTGAAGTTTTCATGGTGACTGTTTGTGCTGGCTTAGGGCTAATTTTGGGGAGGAAACCTCCAAAAGGGGTCCGTCTAGAAAGCGAATTCAAGCAGCCCCTCCCCCTACTCGTTCAGGGAAAGACTTCCCTTAAGAAAAGGGGAAAAAACCCCAGTTTATTGAACAAGTCAAGTATTCACAAGCATGAAAAATGAATAATATTAAATAAAGTCTCGGACAGTGCTGAAGAGATGGCAAATTCAGCAAGTCCTTTTTGTGGCTTGGAGTTGGCTCACTCGGTCTCTCCGGAGTCCCTCTGGCCCGGAGCTCGGTGGGGCCAGGGGTGTGAGCTGCTGCCGGCGTTCGTCTGGGTTTTCAGTCCAGAGCAGGTGTAAACAGTTCCAAGAAAAAGGAAAGTCACGGTTTCCTCCACGGAAAGAGGAACTTCTCTTCCTGAGCTAGCTAAAAGCAAATTGCTAGAGCTGGGCTGTGAAGGCACCGGGAAGTTTCCACATCTGGGCGCTGGTGGTCCAGCAAACACCAGAGCTGGATGCTGCTGGTGCCAGAACCTGCAAATTTCCAAACTTTGGCTGTCTGTGCCAGCAGATCGCTGGACTTGGGCTGTGCCGGCACCAGGAAGTTTTCAGATCTGGGCGCTGGCGCTGCCAGCAAACACCAGATCCGGGCGGCGTCATTGCCGGCGACAGAAATCTGCCGGATTTGGGCTCTGCCAGCAGCGGGAAATTCCTTCCTTCCTTCCTTCCTTCCTTCCTTCCTTCCTTCCTTCCTTCCTTCCTTCCTTCCTTCCTTCCTTCCTTCCTTCCTTCCTTCCTTCCTTCCTTCCTTCCTTCCTTCCTCCCTCCCTCCCTCCCTCCCTCCCTCCCTCCCTCCCTCCCTTCCTTCCTTCCTTCCTTCCTTCCTTCCTTCCTTCCTTCCTTCCTTCCTTCCTTCCTTTTTGCCCTCCTTCCTTCCCTCCCTCCCTCCTTCCTTCCTTTTTTCCCTCCTTCCTTCCCTCCCTCCCTCCTTCCTGGGCCATTCTGGGGGCTCCCAGATGAATGCTGCCATGACCTGGGGGCATTTGGGGGCTCCCGAGTGGGTTTTCGGGGCACTTGCAGGCATTTGAACAGTCCCGCAGGGAGGCTGAGCTGAACTTGTGGCCATCGCAGCTCAGCAAGGAAAGAAAAGGTAAAACAGAAAGCCCGAAAGCCAGGCAGAAAGGAATTCCCAAGTTTTAACCCCAAAAATGCCGGTTGAAGCCCTAAACACTGCGAGATTTTCTCCCTGCAAGGACCCAAAATTCCCATTTCCCCCCCCTTTTTCAGGCCCTACATAGGCAGGATTTTACCCCAAAAATCCGGAGATCCATCCCTGAAAGATTCAGGTTTTCAAGCCCAGAAATGGCGAGCTTGAACCCCAAACGATCCGAGTTTGAACCCCAAATCTTCCCCGATTTTTTTCCCCTTCCAGGACCCAAAGGTCCCGGTTTGGAACCCCTAGAGTCGCGATTTTCAAGCCCAACATTCCCGAGTTTTCACCCCCCAAAATCCCCACCCGAATGCATGCCCAGAACGGGGGGGGATTGAAGCCCAAAAGCCCCGACTTTTCGGGCCGGAGTTCCGGGAATTTCCCGCCAAAATGCTCAGGGCTTCCGGGCGCGGCCATGGTGGCGGCGGGATCGGCCCCGGCTCAGGTTGGGGGTGTCCGGGGGGGGGGGCGGGGTTTGGGGGGGAATCGGGGGGATTTTGGGGCTCCTGGGGGGATCGGGGGGGCCGCCAGGTCGGTTTTGGGGTGAATCGGGGCCGTTTCTGGACTCCCCATCGAGCGCGGCCGAACCGAGCGCGGCACAGGCGGCGGCGGCGGCGGGGGCAGCGGTGGCGGGAGCGGCCGGGCCGGGGCGGAGGTGTCCGGGGGGGATTTGCGGGGACTCTGGGGCAATTGGGGGGGGGAATTTTTGGGCTCCGAGGCCGGTTTTGGGGGGGATTTGGGTGCTTTCTGGGCTCTCGTAAGCGGCGCCGAGCCAAGCGCGGCAGAGGCGGCGGCGGGGGAGGGGGGGCGCAGCAGCGGGAGCGTCCGGGGGGCGATTTGGGGGGACCTGGGGGGGATTAGGGTGTGGTAGCCGAGGCTGGAGGGGTCCTGAGGCGGTGTCGGGGGGAGCTGAGGCTTTTTGGGGGGAACTGGGGGGGTTTTGGGGCTCCCGGGTGAGGTTTTGGGGGGGTCCGTGAGGGGTCGTGGGGGTCCTGGATAGGATTTGGGGAGATGGGAGGGGATTTGGGAGCTGGCAGGTGAATACTGGGGGGGGAATTGGGCCATTGCGGAGGTCCCAAGTTGTTTTTCCCAATTTTTACCGTCGAGTTCCCGATGTTTCGGCCGTCGGTCCCTGCGCCCGTTCCCCGCTGGCCCCACAAGCCCCGCGGCCGAGCCCCACGCGCCCCCGGGACGGCCCCTGCGCCTGCCCGAACACGGGAAAGGGGAGCGCAGAAATCAATAGGGGAAAACATCTTGGATTGTTTCTTTCGTTTTCATTTCCCTTCTGGAAAGCTGTTTCTGTTTTCCCAGGAATCTTCTCCTGTCTGCTCTTCCCAAGAATCTCTCACGGAGAACAAGGTCGAGCTTCTGTCGCAAGATTTGCCACCAGGAAACGATGCCGCTGGTGAAGTTTTCATGGTGACTGTTTGTGCTGGCTTAGGGCTAATTTTGGGGAGGAAACCTCCAAAAGGGGTCCGTCTAGAAAGCGAATTCAAGCAGCCCCTCCCCCTACTCGTTCAGGGAAAGACTTCCTTAAGAAAAGGGGAAAAAAACCCCAGTTTATTGAACAAGTCAAGTATTCACAAGCATGAAAAATGAATAATATTAAATAAAGTCTCGGACAGTGCTGAAGAGATGGCAAATTCAGCAAGTCCTTTTTGTGGCTTGGAGTTGGCTCACTCGGTCTCTTCCGGAGTCCCTCTGGCCCGGAGCTCGGTGGGCCAGGGGTGTGAGCTGCTGCCGGCGTTCGTCTGGGTTTTCAGTCCAGAGCAGGTGTAAACAGTTCCAAGAAAAAGGAAAGTCACGGTTCCTCCACGGAAAGAGGAACTTCTCTTCCTGAGCTAGCTAAAAGGCAAATTGCTAGAGCTGGGCTGTGAAGGCACCGGGAAGTTTCCACATCTGGGCGCTGGTGGTCCAGCAAACACCAGAGCTGGATGCTGCTGGTGCCAGAACCTGCAAATTTCCAAACTTTGGCTGTCTGTGCCAGCAGATCGCTGGACTTGGGCTGTGCCGGCACCAGGAAGTTTTCAGATCTGGGCGCTGGCGCTGCCAGCAAACACCAGATCCGGGCGGCGTCATTGCCGGCGACAGAAATCTGCCGGATTTGGGCTCTGCCAGCAGCGGGAAATTCCTTCCTTCCTTCCTTCCTTCCTTCCTTCCTTCCTTCCTTCCTTCCTTCCTTCCTTCCTTCCTTCCTTCCTTCCTTCCTTCCTTCCTTCCTTCCTCCCTCCCTCCCTCCCTCCCTCCCTCCCCTCCCTCCCTCCCTCCCTTCCTTCCTTCCTTCCTTCCTTCCTTTCCTTCCTTCCTTCCTTCCTTCCTTCCTTCCTTCCTTTTTGCCCTCCTTCCTTCCCTCCCTCCCTCCTTCCTTCCTTTTTTCCCTCCTTCCTTCCCTCCCTCCCTCCTTCCTGGGCCATTCTGGGGGCTCCCAGATGAATGCTGCCATGACCTGGGGGCATTTGGGGGCTCCCGAGTGGGTTTTCGGGGCACTTGCAGGCATTTGAACAGTCCCGCAGGGAGGCTGAGCTGAACTTGTGGCCATCGCAAGCTCAGCAAGGAAAGAAAAGGTAAAAACAGAAAGCCCGAAAGCCAGGCAGAAAGGAATTCCCAAGTTTTAACCCCAAAAATGCCGGTTGAAGCC